>NC_080172.1:12253034-12598989 GCF_950295315.1 Erinaceus europaeus
CAAAAGTAAAAATCCATAATTCATTATATCCTTTCTATACTAATTTTAATATTATTCTAGGGAGCTCCAAAACATGTAATTAGTCAGAATTCAAAGAGTGTACATTTTGATAACTCTTGCTAAATATATAATACCTAACAGAAGAATTAAATCTATTGGAATTAGGACTAATGATTGTAATTTTCAAGAAGACCTATATTGATAAACAACATACAGTACAATGAATTTTAACAATAAGACTTGCTAAAGTACAAAACAGGATCTCTTATGATATAATAAATGCTATGTCAGTGAATTTATAAATGGAATAATGTATGAAATTATCTGTCATACATAGTTCCTCAAATGTTTATAAAGTTAGGTAAAACTCAGCCTAGGTTAGTCCCTATAAGGATTACCATGGAAAATGTAAATGGCCTAATTGGTAAGTACTTTTCCAGTTTGAAAAGCCTTTATTGTCCAGTAGAAAATTTTGTTTGCTTACTGTATAATTTCACTTCTCTATTATTTTGTATGTGTTGAGTTTCAGGCTTTTCCAAAAATAATCAAGTGGCACGTAAAGTTCAGTTTTCCAGTGCAAGCTATGCTGTGAGAAGGAAATGGCTACAATGACATTAGCTAAGTAACTTCAGCCAGAACTCAACATCTTAGTTCAAGTCAGCTGTGCGTTGGAAATACAAAATAAGTCAATATCCTTTGAAATCACTGTAAGCCACCTCCTGATGTGTTAGCAGTCTTGCTAAAATAATAACAATAACTCCTACTACTAATAATAAGTTGAGATTCCTCTTTAAAAGTCACAACCCTTTGCTAATTCTGGAAGTTACTAGCTTCAAAATTATCCTATTGAAAATAAGCCAAGATAGCCGAAAGTCTGAGAACACTGTCAGTTTTTCATTTCGGAACATGACACAACAGGGTGAATTTCATATGGCAGATATTTTAAGACACCTGTTAAACTGAAGAACTTAGTTCAGTTTTATTTCTCCCTTGTTGGAAAGATAAAGGTGGTGAAATTATGTTGGTTGACATTAAGCATCACACAAAGCATTAATCTTTATATAACTTAAAAATCACTGTTATTACTACATTAAGATGACCACAGCAGATTTTATACAGGCATCCTCTTTGCATAAAAAAATACATATAATAGGGGCCGGGAAGTGGTGCACCTGGTAGAGTGCACACATTACAGTGTGTAAGGGTCTAGGTTCAAGTTTCTGGCCCCCACCTGCAGGGGGCATATTTCACAAGTGGTAAAACAGGAATGCAGGTGTCTCTTTTTTATCTCTCCCTATCTTTCCCTCCCCTCTCAATTTCTCTCTGACCTATCAAATAAAAGGAAAAAATTAAAAAAGAAAAAATGGTCACCAGGAGAAGTGGATTCAAGTGCAGGCACCCAGCCCCAGTGATAACTCTAGTGGAAATTAAATAAATAAATACAGGGGCCGGGTAGTAGTACACCTGGCTGAGTGTATCTGTTACAACGTGCAGGGACCGGGAATCAAGAACTGAGTCCCCACCTGCAGGGGGAAAACTTTTCGAGGGGTGAAGCAGTGTTGTAGGTGTTTCTCTGTCTCTCTCCCCTCTCTGTCACCCCCTTCCCTCTTGATTTCTGGATGTCTCTATCCAATAAATAAATAAATAAATAAATACGATAAAAATTTTAATTAAAAATAAATAAATATAAAAACTATAGCATAGGCACTTTATTGTCTACTTAACTCTTTTTTATTTTTAGGTAGGCCCTTCTGTGCCAGCCCAATATCAGCTTCTTTTTTACATTTAATTTTCAGAGGCACACTAAAAGGAAAACTGCCACCAAATCATTTTATTCATCGACTCCTGTATGGGTAGGTTAAATATTCAACTTAGACTTCACATTACTAGATACAGGAAAGACAGTTGTGAGCATGGTCTCTGCCCTTCTCCAGCAAACTCCAGCAATAATACCTCACTAGAATTCTACTGATAGAAACTTTCACCTAGAAGGTCATTGCAAGAGTTATTTAAAGCAGAATTGAGTATTCAGAAAATATTTCACCAATAACATGCACATATCAGACTGTATGCAAAGACAAAAAAAATGCCTGTTAGTCAAGAGTTTGTGTTTATAATTTAACTGGATCTCTTCCAATATTTAAAGGATACAAATTACTCAGAAGTCAATTCATGTTTTTTCTAAGTCATTTTACTGGGGAGATAATGGCTTATAGTACAGTTGTTAACACATGGGTACAATTTCTCATTACTCCAATGAAGGACCCAACTGAGTTCCTTTTTTTTTTCTGCCATAGTGCACTAAGAGCTCAAAACCCTTCCCAGTCTCTCCCATCCCCAATTCACCCAGAGTCCTTTGCTTTGATGCAAGACATCACACCCAAGCCAAGTTTCACTTTGTCTTGTCCATTTCTGTCCTTGTTTCTTAAGTTTCAGCTATTCAGTGTGACTATTCTAATATTGATTTGTCCTTCTTCTCCTTCTTCTTCTTCTCCTTCTTCTTCTTCTTCTTCTTCTTCTTCTTCTTCTGTCTTATCCCAAAGATAAAGCCCAACTATTATTTCACAGTCCAAGTTTTCATGTGAGGAAATCTGTTATTAGGACAGAAAATTCAACAGACATAATAAATAATTAGATAATTACTATGATTTGGTAGTGAACATAGATAGAACATAAAATAAATATCAAAGAAATAAGGTATGGAATCAAAAACTGACAAAAATATATTGATATATAAACAAATTCCTCGGTTTAAAAAAAAAAAGTCTAAACATTGAGTACTCCTCACAGATCAGATGAGCAAGGTCCACATTGAAGCGATGGCAGTTTTTTTTTCTCCTGATATATAGTCACATGATTATGTCACAAATAGAAATAAAAGTGTAGAATTTAGTCTATTATGTAAATTATTCTGAATATTCAGACTTAGATGGCAACAGGGAAGGTTTCTTGCCAAGCTCTCATGAAAAACCACTCAAAATTCACCAAGAGCACAAGACACTGAGAGAGTCTAATTACTCAGAGTGCTATAGAGACATACTGAAGAGTGAGCAGATTCATGTTTTATTAGACAGAAAGTAGATAGAAGGAGATGCATGGAGGTTGACGTCCAATGTGGGTAGCACAGAGAGCAGAGCAGTCAGCCCAGCCAGGGGCCCTAAAGCAGGGAGAAGATGAATGGCATTGAAGTAAGCACTCTAGATCCAAAAGAATACATTTAGAGGTGTTGAGTTGCTTCATGCAGGTCAGGACCATGGCAAGGAAGACAACAGAGAAAACCATCTAGCCTACACTTTTCTTTCTACATCCCTCAGGATGAGTACTGGTATTGTGAAATGTACTGACAAGAGACTGCTGGAGTCTCAGATATGGGTCCCTACAGAAGAGGGATAATGGCAGTATCACAAATATAAACCAGTCCCCTTCCTCCAGCATGTTCTCCAGAGTCCCTGAACTCATAAAGGTCCTTCCCCACCCCCATCCTATTGACACAGCAACCATAGAAATAAGCATCAATTATTGCAGTCAGCAAAGGCCAAAAGTAGGATCTAATCTCATCTAAGGCAGCACCACAGAAAAGTTAAAGAAGTTTTAACTCTCTAATTACTGATCCAGAGAGGAATAAATATGTAACTGTGAAAATAAAAGGAGCAAAATGGGCAGACTATATTCACAGGCCAACCAGAAGCCTCAAGAGAATAAGACAACAGAGGGAGAGAACAACTCCAGAATCCAGCCTCAACAACTTGAAGACTGTAGCTTCAAATGGAATTCAAAACTGCTATAAAAGAAAACTCAGGAAATCAGGTCAAACTGACAGAACTTGGAAAAACTAACCAAGGAAATACAAGAAAAGTCAGAAAGTTAATGAGTTCAGAAATAAAAAGTACCAAGCAGAAGATAAAAATTGAAGTCTTAAAAAAGAAAATAACAGATGGAAATTCAGGATGTGAAAGGCTCTGTATGTAAGGTAAAGGCTACTAAAGGAAGCATGGGGGGCAGGGGGCAGAGTCAAGATGGTGGTGTGACTACAACTCTTGACTTTCTCTCTGCAAAGCAGCAGCTGGCTTGAGCACTGGGAGTGTAGTAAGGGCAGGATTTGCAACCACCAGATGCTACCATGATGTCAACCGGACTTCCCAGAGCAGAGGACTCCACCAACGTGTCCTGGAACCCGACTTCCCCAGAGCCCCTCCCCACTAGGGAAAGAGAGACAGGCTGAGAGTATGGATCAACCCCTCAGTGCTCATGTTCAGCAGAGAAGCTTAATTTCAGAAGCCAGACCTTACACCTTCTGTATCCCACAATGGCCTTGGGTCCATACTCCCAGAGGGACAAAGAATAGGAAAGGTATCAGGGGAGAGGAGGGGATATGGAGTTTTGGGGGTGGGAATTGTGTGGAGTTGTACCTCTCTTATCCTATGGTTTTGTTAGTGCTTCCATTTTATAAATAAAAACTTTTTAAAAAGTTATTTTCTGTGAATTTTGATAGCATTTCTTGATATACATTTCCTCTACAAAATAGTACATTGTAATCTACAAAATAATAACCTTAGTTTAAATAAAATCCTTTTAACATTCAAAAAAAGAAAGAAAGAAAGCTAGTGGGTAGACAGAATATAAGCAACCTTTATCCATCAGCTGGATGGATAAAGAAGTTATGGGATATATACTCCATAGAATACTACTTTGAAATTAAAATATAAAAGATATTATGTTCTTTGGAATAAAATAGATGGAACTAGAGATTATTATGCTAAGCAAAATAAGTACAGAAGTGAAAAATAATTACAAATGGTTTCACTCATATGCTGAATCTAGAGAACTGGAACACATTGGAAAAACAAAGTAAACAAACTGTCTCCAAGACAGTATTTATGAGAAATATGATGATTATATCTGAGAGGGTGGGAGAACAAAGCTTTGGTGGAGGGTTCAATGCACAAATATATTTATTTATTTTGGAATAGAGTTAGAAATTGAGAAGGAAGAGGGAGAGAGAGAGTGGAAGAGAGAGAAACATCTACAGCACTGTTTCACCACTTGTGTAACACCCCCACCCATGTTCCTACCCTCACAGCTGGAAATCAGGAACTTGAATCAGGGTCCTTGAACACTATAATACATGCACTCAACCAGGTGCACCACCACCTGGCCCCCCTGGACAACTAATTTTTGACAAGAAGATCCAAACATCAAGTAGAGAAGGCAAAGTGTTTTCAACTGGGGAAGTTGAGCTGAAACGTGCCAATTGATGAAACAGGACCCCATATATTACCATGCACCAGAGTCAACTCCACATGGATCAAAGCCATGGATGTAGACTAGAAACCACCAAATACATGGAAGCAAACATCAGTAGAACACTTCATGATGTTTGCTTCAGAAAGATCATTGAAGAATCAACTTCAACAAAAAGGAAAATATTTTTTGTTGATATTTCATTCCCTGTTTATTCTTATCTATAATTGCAAATGGATGGTTTTCTATAATATATTTCTCATTGTCTTTATTTGTACCTTCTGTGAGTCTTCATATTTTGTTTGTGGTTACCACTGGTATTGTGTCCAACATACTATCTACAACAGTCTTTTCAAAATAGGCCTCATCTCATTGTCGTATAAGATTGTACTGCTGCTGTTGATTTCTTCTTTTTTAATATCTCATTGTTCATTCTTGTTACCTTTGTGTGTTTCTGGTTCTTTTTTTGTTCTTTTGTTTATCATCTTTCTGTTTGTGTTCCCTTGCTTTTTTCTTGTGGGATACCTTTAAAAATTCGGATAAAATTCTGATTTAAAATTTTCTCTAGCTTTTTTATCTTTATTTATTTATTGAATAGAAAGTCAGAAACTGAGAGGGAAAGAGGTGATAGAGAGGGAGAGAGACACCTGCAGACCTGCTTCACCACTCGTGACGCCTCCTGTCTGCAAGTGGGGACCAGGGGCTTGAACCTGGGTCCTGATGCATTGTAACATGTGCATTCAACCAGGTGTGCCACCACCCAGCCCCTCCTCTAACTTTTGTATATCTGAGAAAACTTTCATTTCTCCCGAATCTTTGAATAATAGTATTGTAGAGTATCTGTGATTGCCAATTCTTATCCTTTAGTACTTTGAATATGCCCTTCCATATATTCAAGAAATCTGATGAAAGTTTGATAGCTCTTGCCTTATCTATCACTTTCTTCCTTTCTCTGGAACAAAACCTTCAATATTTTAATGTTCTCCTTGGTCTGGCTCATTTTATTTATCTAGTTAGTTACTGTTAGCAGAGTTATTATTGGAGCTTGGTGCCTATACAGCTCCATCATTCCTAACGACTTTTTCTTAACTCCTTCCTTCCTCACTTTCTTTCTTCTTTCCTTCCTTCCTCTTTTTAAAAAAATTTTTATTTTATTTTATTTATTTATTTTCCCTTTTGTTGACCTTTTTTGTTGTTGTAGTTGTTGTTGTTATTGATGTCGTCGTTGTTGGATAGGGCAGAGAGAAATGGAGAGAGGAGAGGAAGGCAGAGAGGGGGAGAGAAAGACAGACACCTGCAGACCTGCTTCACCGCCTGTGAAGCGACTCCCCTGCAGGTGGGGAGCCGGATGCTCAACCGGGATCCTTAAGCCGGTCCTTGTGCTTTGTGCCATGTGCCCCTAAGCCGCTGCGCTACCGTCCAACTCCCTCTTCCTCTTTTATTATCTCTTCCTCTCTTCCTTTCTTCCTCTCTCTCTCTCTTTCTCTTTCTTTCTTTCCTTTTTCCTATGATAGAGGCATAGAAACAAAAAGAGAAGGGATAAAGACAGGAGAAGAGACATCTGCAGCACTGCTCCACCATTCATGAAGCCCCCCCCCAAAAGTGGGGACTGGGTATTTGAACATGAGACTGTGTACACTCTACTGGGTGAGCCGTCATCCAGCCTCTGCCCTTGACTTTTGATAATTTAATGATGATGTGTTTTGGTGTGGGTTACTTTAAATTCAGGAATTTACAGGTTCTCTCAACTCCCTGGATTTCTTTATTCTGTGTGTACCACTGAATGGGGGGGGGGAGCAGGGGAAAGAGCTTTTATTTCTTTGAATATGGCCTCTGTTTCTTTCTATCTGTTTTTCCTTTTTCAGTTGTGTCTGTTATTTCTCACGCAGTTGCTTCATGTTTCCTAAACATTTTTTCTAGTCTTTCTTTTCTGAGGTTGGAATCGTTTCTTCCTCTAGTCATGATCGCCTCTTTTCTGCATGACAGAATCTACCTTTCAGGCTTACATTTTGATCCTGGAATCCATTAAATATACCCCACTCCTAGTAATTGTTGGAAATGTTTTTACTTTGTATCTTCTGCAGGCTTGGTGAAGGAAATTTTGAGTGTCTATATCTTTATTTTGACCTTGAATCTATTTCTCCATTTTAAAATTTATATTTTATATATATTTTTAATTTTTTATTTAAGAAAGGATTAATGAACAAAAACATAAGGTAGGAGGGGTACAACTCCATACAATTACCACCACCCAATCTCCATAAGCCACCCCTCCCATGATAGCTTTCCCATTCTCTAGCCCTCTGGGAGCATGGACCCAGGGTCGTTGAGGGTTGCAGAAGGTAGAAGGTCTGGCTTCTGTAATTGCTTCCCCGCTGAACATGGGCGTTGACTGGTCGGTCCATACTCCCAGTCTGCCTCTCTCTTTCCCTAGTAAGGTGTGTCTCTGAGGAAGCTGAGCTCCAGGACATATTGGTGGGGTCTTCAATCCAGGGAAGCCTGGCCAGCATCCTGGTGGCATCTGGAACCTGGTGATCGAAAAGAGAGTTAACATAAGAAGCCAAACAATTTGTTGGGCAATCATGGATCCCAAGCTTGGAATAGTGGAGAGGAAGTGTTAGGGAGGTACTCACTGCAAACTCTAGTGTACTTCTGCTTTCAGGTATAGATTTTGCAGTAGTTTATGGATACGTGTGAACATAAGCTCTCTCTCACAGAAACTGGTGCATATCTAAGTTATGGGACTTTGTTAGAAAGTGAACTACCTGAGATGAAATTAGAGTGTACTATAAAAGGAAAGGTCTCACCCGAGTAATGAAGCCGAAGGATTGTCATTCCACATGTGAAGTCTCTGGACGCAGTCTGAGGTGAAGCATGTTGAGGTGGCAATCGTTGCTTTGGTTAGGTTGTGATCGGCGGATGCAATATTATTTGGTTTGGATTGGGAGATGCATACTGGAAAGTGGGCCCTATCCAAGGGTTCCAGGACTGGGAGAAGTAGGGGCTCTATAGTGGAGATGTGAGGTTCCTGCTGTCTTAGGGTTCAAAAAGACAATCGATAGTTAATGTTATCATCACATTATTTGTTAATTGGGTTAACTTTGAAAAGTCCTTTTGTTATGGTTTGCTGTACAGTATCCAGTATCTTGTATATAGCTGTGCTATTGGATGCTTCTAATCTACTTGGTCTAGGCTTTTGAGAGAGTCCGCATATCAAATACACAGCCTATATATTAAAAAGATTCAGTTTGTGTTTTGAAAAACTTTGAGACATACAACTGATTTTCCCCCTCTCATATTAATTAACTAATGATTTATATGTCTACATTTTGCTAGGAGTGTACATAAACACCATTCCCACCACCAAAAGACTGTGACCCATCCCTCCCACCCACTCCCACCCCCCACTGGCCCAGGAAGCTGCAGGTCTACCCCTCACCACTGGGTTTTTACTTTGGTGCCCTACTTACAAGTTGATCAGGTCCTGCTTTTAGTTTCTCTTTCAGATCTTCTTACTCAACTTCTATTGATGAGTGGGATCATCCCATACTCATCTTTATCTTTCTGACTTAGTTCACTTAACATAATTCCTTCTAGCTCTGTCCAAGATGGGTCAGAGAAGGTGGGTTCATTGTTCTTGATAGCTGCATAGTATTGCATTGTGTATATATACCACAGCTTTCTCAGCCACTCATCTGTTGTTGGGCACCTGGGGTGCTTCCAGGTTTTAGCTATTATGAATTGTGCTGCTATGAACATAGGAGTACACACCTCTTTTTGGTTGGGTGTTATGGAGTCCTTGGGGTATAAGCCCAGGAGAGGAATTACTGGATCATATGGAAGGTCCATGTCTAGCCTTCTGAGAGTTTTCCAGACTGCTCTCCACAGAGGCTGTACCAATTTACATTCCCACCAGCAATGTAAAAGGGTTCCTCTGTTCTCACATCCTCTCCAGCATTTGTTGCTGCTGTCCTTTTTGATGTATGCCATTCTTACAGGAGTGAGGTGGTATCTTAGTGTTGTCTTAATTTGCATTTCTCTGACAATCAGTGACCTAGAGCAGTTTTTCATATGTTTGTTAGCCTTTTGGATCTCCTCTGAGGTGAATGTTTTGTTCATATCCTCTGCCCATTTTTGCATGGGGTCATTTGCTTTTTTGGTGCTAAGTTTGCTGAGCTCTTTATATATTTTGGTGATTAGTTTCTTGTCTGATGACTGGCATGTGAAGATCTTCTCCCATTCTGTGAGGGGTCTCTCTGTTTGTTTAATAGTTTCTTTGGATGTGCAGAAGCTTTTCAATTTGATGTAATAAAATTTATATTTTAATTATTATTATTATTTTACCAGAGCACTGCTCAGTTCTGGCTTATGGTGGTGTGGGGAATTATACTGAGGACGTGAGAGCCTCAGGCATAAGAGTCTATTTGCATAATCATTATACTATCTACCCCCACCTCTATTTTAAATTTTTTAAATGAATAGTCTTTTTAAAAAATATTTATTTATTTACTCCCTTTTGTTACCCTTGTTGTTAAATGGAGAAAGGAGGGGAAGACAGAGAGGGGGAGAGAAAGATAGACACCTGCAGACCTGCTTCACCGCCTGTGAAGCGACTCCCCTGCAGGTGGGGAGCCGGGGGCTCAAACCGGGATCCTTACACAGGTCCCTGCACTTTGCACCATGTGTGCTTATCCCCCTGTGCTACCGCCTGACTCCCCCTCTATTTTAATTTTTTAATTTCCCTTGTAATGACTTTTAAAATTATTTCTCAAATTTCCTCTAGTCTTGAATCTTCCTGCACTTATTCTCTATAGGAAGGTTTTAAATGGAGAGCTGCTCTTCATTTGTGCACTGACCATGACTTCTGCTGACTGTGCTCTGGTGAAGAAAAAGAACATTTCTTCCATGTTATTATTTACATTTGTCTATGTTTCAGGTTTTATCCAACTTTATTAAATAAAATAATTAGACTAGATGAATTGCCTATTGGGACTTCAGATTGTTTTTGATAACTCCAAAATAGAAAGTTTCATTCTTTCTCTCTTTTTAAACTTTTTCAAAGAAATGTAAATGCAAACCAATAATTATACTTCCCATTCTCTATTGAAGATGTTGGTTAGTGGGTAAAACTGAGGAATATGAGTAGGGGAATCTTCAACATAACCCCTACATTACTGTCCCTAAGATTTAACACCCTAGGGTTTCCTATAGTTCAGTTAAAAAAAATAACAAAAAAAAATAATAACCCTACTCTTGTATGAATAACTATCATGCTGCCTCAGTTGCTTTTTCTTCTTCGTTTCTTAAAGGTATAATTCCTGGATGGCTTTAGCATAAGAAAGACTTTTCTTTTTAGCAAATGACTAGAGATCTAAAGTGTAGGGCATTTTTGTTTTTATTCCCAAATGTTCAGTCATTTTAATATCATTTGCCTCTAAACTAATACTATTAACTATAGTTAAAATGGATTATTTCTCCATGATAGATGTGAGATTTATTAGGATAATTCATTGCTCCCTAAAGACAGCAGTATACATATATTTCAGTTGTTAAAAATCATATAGTTATCATCTTTCCTGGAGGCTCTTTTTCTTCCCCTGCTGAAGCTTTGTTTTTATACAATCAAAATTTAGCAGCTTCATTAAATGCATTGCCTGATGCACCTGTTTGGACTCTTTGGATCACTTTCTTTTTTTTTTTTTTCCAAAACATTTTTATTCAGGATGTGCTGAATTTCCCAGAGGCTATCTAGGGACTTTGAGACATCTGTTCCTAGCAGTTTGCTGAAACCAACAAAAAGTATTGAAGCAGAAATCAAACTTTGGGGTATCGATTTAACCATTCTTTTGCAAGTATCTCATTTTGATGGAACATGTCGGCCCTGCTATATCTATTGTTATCAGTCAACACTTAAAATAACCACTAAAGCAGAGCTGACTGCACAGTAAGAAGAGCTGTGGGTTAAGGTGAGAACCCTAAAGACTACACATGAACATTATGAGAAACTAGATTAGGAAGGAGTGACTATGAGGAAATCAGTTTAAATAACAAAAATAATGTCACACAACATGATTTAATTCATGCAACTGACTGGGTACAAATAATTAAGCTCATTGGTAGATAAGTGATCACCAATAAAAGAAAATATGAGACAAAACTTTTACATTTTCAGATATAGTTCAACTCTAAGATCTCAACTGCTGAAAATTCCTATCACTTCACTATATCTTCAGTAAGCTTATGAATTTACATTTAAAGAGCTGCACACAACCAAAGGGAGACAGAATTCATGGGGTAAGCAACAGGAACGAAGTAAGATGGACAAACAGAAATTATTTTTTCAAACTTGATGAACCTTTGTAAAATCAATTTTATTTTCTTTGGGTATCACCTTAGACAAGAAAGAAATAGGGAAAGCGAGTTGTGAAAAGTCGATACACAAAACCAAGATAGGCAGGATGGCTTTGTTTTTAAGAGTCTGTCTAAAAGAGGATCTCAAATACTCTGTGGTATACTGGTTATAAATCTAACTGTAGGGAGTTGGGTGGTAGTGCAGCGGTTAAGTGCACGTGGCACGAAGCTTAAGGACCTGCTTAAGGATCCCGGTTCAAGTATCCAGATCCCTACTTGCAGGGGAGTCACTTCACAAGCGTGAAGCAGGTCTTCAGGTGTCTATCTTTCTCTCCCCTTCTCTGTCTTCCCCTCCTCTCTCATTTCTCTCTGTCCTCTCCAACAACGACGACACCTACAACAACAACAATAATAACTACAACAATAAAACAAGGGCAACAAAAGGGATATCCAACAACGATGATGACATCAATAACTACAACAATAAAACAACAAGGGCAACAAAAGGGAATAAGTAAATAAGTAAAAAAAAAAGGATATTTAAAAATAAATAAATAAATAAATCTGACTGTAATTCCCCACTCCTCTCTGTACCCTTGTTAGTGGAAATCAGACACTGAAGCCCTTCCCACTTATAAGAAAGATTATTTCTCACCTCTTGAATCTTAGCTTACATTGTGATTTGCTTTGACCATTAGAAAGCAGTGAAAGTGATTTCGTGGAGCTTGAAAGTTATGACTCAAGAGATTTTACACAACGTCAATAACTCACTCTATTAATTCTGCCAAAATAAAACAAGCCTGGTCTATCCTGCTCAGAGCAGATGAGCAAGGTTAATCTAGAATAGCCAGCATCCAGATAATCAGCAGTTTGATTATGAGTACATGGATGAAGTCAGTCAAGATCAATCAAACATGGCCAAGGCCAGAACTATATAGTCAACCCACAGACACCTAAACTAAATAAATGTGTCTTCTTCTAAGTCATTAAATTTTTGTATGGCTTGGTAGAAATAATAATTGAGTTGTTCAGTCACTAAATAAAAATGCAGCATATATATATATATGTGTGTGTATACATATACATATACATATACATATACATATACATATACATATACATATACATATACATATACATATACATATACATATACATATACATATACATATACATATACATATACATATACATATACATATACATATACATATACATATACATATACATATACATATACATATACATATACATCTATATATATGCCATTCACTTAGAATACTTTAGTGCCAGATATATACTAGCAGTTAAGGCACAGACTATTCAAATATCTTTTGAGCAGCTATTAAGAATAAGCACCTAGAGTGCAAAAATACTGGTAGAAACTGATGCTCTCAAAAATTGATTTCCTAATAGTTAAAATAATGCTTTTTGGCATGACTATAAAGAAACAGCACAAGGGAATATGGAGGGGTGATGAAAGAATTATATAAATAACTACTGCTGTGTGTGTGTGTGTGTGTATCTGTGTGTGTACAAAACTATGCACTTGTCAAAATTAATGTAACTGTACATTGTGAGGTGAACATATTGTATTTAAATTTTTTAATATTTATTTTTTTTAATTTTTTATTTAAGAAAGGATTAATGAACAAAAACATAAGGTAGAAGGGGTACAACTCCACACAATTCCCACCACCCAATCTCCATAACCCACCCCCTCCCATGATAGCTTTCCCATTCTCTAGCCCTCTGGGAGCATGGACCCAGGGTCATTGTGGGTTGCAGAAGGTAGAAGGTCTGGCTTCTGTAATTGCTTCCCCGCTGAACATGGGCGTTGACTGGTCGGTCCATACTCCCAGTCTGCCCTCTCTTTCCCTAGTAAGGTGTGTCTCTGAGGAAGCTGAGCTCCAGGACACATTGGTGGGGTCTTCTATCCAGGGAAGCCTGGCCAGCATCCTGGTGGCATCTGGAACTTGGTGATTGAAAAGAGAGTTAACATAAGAAGCCAAACAATTTGTTGAGCAATCATGGATCCCAAGCTTGGAATAGTGGAGAGGAAGTGTTAGGGAGGTACTCACTGCAAACTCTAGTGTACTTCTGCTTTCAGGTATATATTTTGCAGTAGTTTATGGATACGTGTGCACATAAGCTCTCTCTCACAGAAACTGGTGTATATCTAGGTTATGGGACTTTGTTAGAAAGTGAACTACCTGAGATGAAATTAGAGTGTACTATAAAAGGAAAGGTCTCACCCGAGTAATGAAGCCGAAGGGTTGTCATTCCACATGTGAAGTCTCTGGACGCAGTCTGAGGTGAAGCATGTTGAGGTGGCAATCGTTGCGTTGGTTAGGTTGTGATCGGCGGATGCAATATTATTTGGTTTGGATTGGGAGATGCATACTGGAAAGTGGGCCCTATCCAAGGGTTCCAGGACTGGGAGAAGTAGGGGCTCTATAGTGGAGATGTGAGGTTCCTGCTGTCTTAGGGTTCAAAAAGACAATCGATAGTTAATGTTATCATCACATTATTTGTTAATTGGGTTAACTTTGAAAAGTCCTTTTGTTATGGTTTGCTGTACAGTATCCAGTATATTGTATATAGCTGTGCTATTGGTTGCTTCTAATCTACTTGGTCTAGGCTTTTGAGAGAGTCCGCATATCAAATACACAGCCTATATATTAAAAAGATTCAGTTTGTGTTTTGAGAAACTTTGAGACATACAATTGATTTTCCCCCTCTCATATTAATTAACTAATGATTTATATGTCTACATTTTGCTAGGAGTGTACATAAACACCATTCCCACCACCAAAAGACTGTGACCCATCCCTCCCACCCACTCCCACCCCCCACTGGCCCAGGAAGATGCATGTCTACCCATCACCACTGGGTTTTTACTTTGGTGCCCTACTTACAATTTGATCAGGTCCTGCTTTTAGTTTCCCTTTCAGATCTTCTTAGTCAACTTCTGTTGATGAGTGGGATCATCCCATACTCATCTTTATCTTTCTGACTTAGTTCACTTAACATAATTTCTTCTAGCTCTGTCCAAGATGGGTCAGAGAAGGTGGGTTCATTGTTCTTGATAGCTGCATAGTATTGCATTGTGTATATATACCACAGCTTTCTCAGCCACTCATCTGTTGTTGGGCACCTGGGGTGCTTCCAGGTTTTAGCTATTATGAATTGTGCTGCTATGAACATAGGAGTACACACCTCTTTTTGGTTGGGTGTTATGGAGTCCTTGGGGTATAAGCCCAGGAGAGGAATTACTGGATCATATGGAAGGTCCATGTCTAGCCTTCTGAGAGTTTTCCAGACTGCTCTCCACAGAGGCTGTACCAATTTACATTCCCATCAGCAATGTAAAAGGGTTCCTCTGTCCCCACATCCTCTCCAGCATTTGTTGCTGCTGTCCTTTTTGATGTATGCCATTCTTACAGGAGTGAGGTGGTATCTTAGTGTTGTCTTAATTTGCATTTCTCTGACAATCAGTGACCTAGAGCAGTTTTTCATATGTTTGTTAGCCTTTTGGATCTCCTCTGAGGTGAATGTTTTGTTCATATCCTCTGCCCATTTTTGCATGGGGTCATTTGCTTTTTTGGTGCTAAGTTTGCTGAGCTCTTTATATATTTTGGTGACTAGTTTCTTGTCTGATGTCTGGCATGTGAAGATCTTCTCCCATTCTGTGAGGGGTCTCTCTGTTTGTTTAATAGTTTCTTTGGATGTGCAGAAGCTTTTCAATTTGATGTAGTCCCATTGGTTTGTTTCTGCTTTAGTCTTCCTTGCAATTGGGTTTGATTCATCAAAGATGTCCTGGAGGTATAGGTGGGAAACTGTTTTACCAATGTTTTCCTCTAAGTATTTGATTGTTTCTGGTCTGACATCTAGGTCTTTGATCCATTTGGAGTTGATTTTTGTTTCTGGTGAGATAAAGTGGTTCAATTTCATTCTTCTTCATGTTTCAACCCAGTTTTCCCAGCACCATTTATTGAAGAGAGCCTCCTTTTTCCATTTAATCCTTGGGGCCCCCTTATCAAAGATTAGATGCCCATAGGTGTTGGGATTTACTTCTGGGCTTTCAATTCTGTTCCACTGGTCTGTGAGCCTATTTTTGTTCCAGTACCATGCTGTTTTGATGATGATGGCTTTATAATATAGTTTAAGGTCTGGGAGTGTGATGCCTCCATTTCTGTTTCTTTTCCTTAAGATGGTTTTGGCAATTCTAGGTGTTTTCAGGTTCCAGATAAATGATTGTAGTGTTTGTTCTATTCTCTTAAAGAAGCTTGGTGGAACTTTTATGGGTATTGCATTAAATTTGTATATGGCTCTGGGGAGAATATTCATTTTGATGATAGCATCTATTGAGATAATCATGTGGTTTTTGGCTTTGCTTTTATTGATGTGGTGAATGACATTGATTGACTTACGGATGTTGAACCAGCCTTGCATTCCTGGGATGAATCCTACTTGGTCATGATGAATAATCTTTTTGATGTGTTGCTGTATCCGGTTGGCCAAGATATTGTTTAATATTTTGGCATCTATGTTCATCAGAGATATTGGTCTGTAGTTTTCCTTTTTTGTTCTGTCCCTATCAGCTTTTGGTATCAGGGTGATGTTAATATTTATTTTATTTATTTATTCCCTTTTGTTGCCCTTGTTGTTTTATTGTTGTAGTTATTATTGTTGTTGTCGTTGTTGGATAGGACAGAGAGAAATGGAGAGAGGAGGGGAAGACAGAGAGGAGGAGAGAAAGATAGACACCTGCAGACCTGCTTCACCGCCTGTGAAGCGACTCCCCTGCAGGTGGGGAGCCGGGGTTTGAACCAGGATCCTTATGCCGGTCCTTGTGCTTTGCGCTACCTGCGCTTAACCTGCTGCGCTACAGCCCGACTCCCTGTATTTAAATTTTTAAATCAACTAAAATGTGGGAGAACCAAAAATACATGTAGACTGTGACAAATCAATCTGAATATAAAACAAACTGTAAATTTATAGGAAAGGGAGTAGAGAATAAAGTGACTGGCATAACTATGAAAAGCAATATTTTACCAGAATTATAAGACAGACACAAGTTTTGTATTAGTATTAGTTAACTGGTAAACTTAAAAAAAACAGGGATAGAAATTGACAAACCTAAAATTAATTTACATGAGTGGAGTTAGACAAATCGATGTAGGAGTAAGAGCTAGGTTTTCTTTTACATATATATATATATATATATATATATATATATATATATATATATAATTTTATTTATAAAAAAGAAACACTAACAAAAAACATAGGATAAGAGGGGTACAACTCCACACAATTCCCACCATCAGAATTCTGTATCCTATTCTCTCCCCTGATAGCTTTCCTATTCTTTAACCCTCTGGGAGTATGGACCCAAGGTCACTGTGGGATGCAGAACATGGGAGGTCTGGCTTCTGTAATTGCTTCCTCACTGAACATGGGCATTGACAGGTGGACCCATACTTCCAGCCTGCCTCTTTCTTTCCTTAATGGGGTAGGGCTCTGGGGAATCGGAGTTCCAGGACACATTAGTGGAGTTGCCTCTCCAGGGAAGTCCAGTTGGCATCATGCTAGCATCTGGAACCTGGTGGCTAAAAGAAGAGTTAACAAATAAAGCAGAACAAATTGTTAACTAATCAGGAACCTAAAGGCTGGAATAGTGCAGGTGAAGATTTGGGGGGTCTCCGTTTTATAGATAGTTAGTAGGCATATTTTAGTTATATTCCAAAGGACCCATGACTGTATTACTGTTTTGTCTGGTTTTTTGTTTGTTTGTTTTTCTGAGCCTGACATCTAATATGCAGGTGGAACCAAGTTATTGTCTGGGGAGATGATGTCATGGCTGGAAAAAGGAACAGAAAGCTGTATCAGGGAAGACAGTAGCTCCCAAATATGGGAAAGTTGTTTAAATGTTGTTGACTATAAACCCCATTGATTTGCTCTGATCTGGAGTTTAACCCAGAATTAAAGACATCAAGAAAGTGGAAAGGAATAAGGATAAAGAAAGGATCCTGAAGGCTGCAAGAGAAAAACAAAGAGTCACCTACAGATTGTTGGTATGCATGAGACCCCTTCTGTTTCATTTGGTTTAAATCCCCCCTGCTTAACACTATTCTATTTATATAACTGCTGTTAACAAGCACCTCCCTCCAGGGCATTGGTTCAATCCCCACTGTTTCATGATATGTTTTTGCTCCACCCCCCCTCCTTGTCACACCCTGATCCCCTCTTTGTCACACTCTGATTTTCACCAGTCACTTTTCTCTCCACCCTCTCTACGTCGTCACATCTTGTTTCCACCCTACTTGGGAAGTATATTTAAAGACAGCATTGTGAGTTTTAGAGTACTGTACTGTACTTTTGAGTTTAACTTAGCTCGTCTTAGATTGTGCTGCGTCCTGCATGAATAAAGAGATACTGCCTACAGCTCAACTATGAGTCCCTGGTCGTCTGTTACCTGCCTGTGAAGCCAGCCCGGCGAAAACAACCTAACCCGTCGAAAACAACATATGGTGCCTGAACAGGGACTGAAATAAGCCCTGAAATATGGACCAGCATCAACGTGGGACCCTACCCACCCATCGTCCAGATAAGTAAACTTGGCTACCCATCCACCATGGGTTGTCTTTCTACTTATGAAGAGGTTTGCCAAAGCCTCTATTGTTTCATCATGAGACAGTTAGTCTGTCTCTGGAACATTTTACTCTGGGCCACATTTCGGTTCCCTGACCGGGAACTTTGGTTTCTTATGACCAGGATCATAGAGCTTGGGAGATGCACGGAGATTTCTCCTTGGACTTTCTGGATTCCCTCTCTCATGTTTCCCGAGGAAAAGGACTACCTTTTGCTCCAGGCCATAATTTCGTTCTTTATGACCGTGATCGTAGACCTTGGGATATGCATGGAGATTTCCCCTGGGACTTTCTGGACTTCTTCTCGAATGTTTCCCGTGGAGAAGGACTACTCTAGTTTGAGGAGCATTCTCGAGTACCCTGGCAGTTCCCAAGTATGGAGACACGTGGTTAGTTCTACTCTCCTGATTGGATTCTTTCTTCGATGGGAAGACGCTTTTAAAAATGGGTGCCTGAAGCAATCCAGCAGGAACAGTCAGAAACACCCTAAATGGAATTTCGAGGACCTTTTTGGACTAGGTCGCCCTCCGGGGATTCTTAATCCTACATGGTGAGATCTTGATAATCTGGTTCAAGTTGCGTTTCATAAGAGAATGATTTGAATGACTGAATTTTTGTTTGACATTGACTTAAAAAAAATGCTGGACACAGCCATGATTTCTAGAGACATCCAGAAACAATCCAAAAAATTGTTTTTTCCTCCTTTGATTTCTCTTTTACGTCTTGACATGAATCTGAAACGTTTAATCCTGAAAACTGTATGAGTTATGGGTGGGGCAGATAGTGCAATGATTATGTTAATTATTCTCATGCTTGAGGCTTTTAACCGTGGTTCTTCTGTTTACCTTTCCACATATTATTGAGTTTAAACTGTTTAAACAACCTTAAAATCATACTAGAAACGACTTCCAATTATAATGGAGTTACCAATTATAGTAAATTTCTAATCTGCTACAAGTTTTGTTTGACAAGTAAGTGAATTTCAGCTGTCAAAATCTTCACATGAAAAAGCATCTACTCAAATGGAATTCCTGGAAATCCATTTGGATCCTGTTCTCTGACATCGCCCCCGGAAACCAATGAGGTGACCTGGCACGACCTGAAGAAACAGATTCACAGACTCCAAAGATCACTCTCTACAGAAAAGCAAAATTCTGGTGGCCAACATTCCCCATCGAGACAGACGTGCAGCGTTTCATCCTCCGGCATTTTCTTCTGTGGTCAGCTACTTTGGACTGACACCTCCATCGGACTTACTGGTACACACTGCTGTGTTTCTCAAAGACTAACTTCAGCCAATTGCCTTGAAACTTTATAGACCATGTCCCCTCGCCTGCAGGCTCTGTCCCAGAGGCAGAAAGCTCCCCCTCTTTATTAGGTTATGCCCACAGAGGCATGAAGCGCCCCAAGAGGCAAGAGATGCCCACAGAGGCAGGAAATGCCCTTTGAGGCAAGAGATGCCCCCAGAGGCATGAAGCATTCCCAGAGGCAAGAAATGCCCTTTGAGGCAAGAGATGCCCCCAGAGGCATGAAGCATTCCCAGAGGCAAGAAATGCCCTTTCGCCTGCTAGGCCTTGCCCTTTGAGGCAAGAAAAGCTCCACTTGGCATCACACTGGTTATTGCTGCTCACCTATTTTGTTTTCCATGTCTTATGCCAGTTCTTTTGAAAACGCCTGTACGATATACGTTTCTGTTCACCCCACAATGGCCATTAGTTAAAAAGAAAGGGGGAATTGTTGGTATGCATGAGACCCCTTCTGTTTCATTTGGTTTAAATCCCCCCTGCTTAACACTATTCTATTTATATAACTGCTGTTAACAAGCACCTCCCTCCAGGGCATTGGTTCAATCCCCACTGTTTCATGATATGTTTTTGCTCCACCCCCCCTCCTTGTCACACCCTGATCCCCTCTTTGTCACACTCTGATTTTCACCAGTCACTTTTCTCTCCACCCTCTCTACGTCGTCACATCTTGTTTCCACCCTACTTGGGAAGTATATTTAAAGACAGCATTGTGAGTTTTAGAGTACTGTACTGTACTTTGAGTTTAACTTAGCTCGTCTTAGATTGTGCTGCGTCCTGCATGAATAAAGAGATACTGCCTACAGCTCAACTATGAGTCCCTGGTCGTCTGTTACCTGCCTGTGAAGCCAGCCCGGCGAAAACAACCTAACCCGTCGAAAACAACAACAGATGAAAACCCATAAAATTAGTAGCAGAACCCATAAAATTCTCCACACAAACACTACAGGCCAGAAGAGAATGGCAAGATATCTATCGAGTACTCAATGAGAAAGGCTTTCAACCAAGATTGTCATTCAGACTGCATGGAGGCATAAAAACCTTCTCAGATAAGCAACAGTTGAAAGAATCAACTATCACCAAGCCTGCCCTGAAAGAAGTTCTGAAAGGTCTCCTATAAATAGTCAAACAGTCAGACCACCATAAATATGCGATAGATCAGAATACTCTAAAACTCTACAAGAATGGCATTAAAATATCTTCAATCTTTGATATCAATAAGTGTCAATGGCCTGAATTCACCTATTATAAGACACAGAGTAGGAAGATGGATCAGAAAACACAACCCAACAATATGCTGTCTATAGGAAACCCACCTAACTCAACAAGACAAATGCAGACTCAAAGTGAAAGGATGGAAAGCTATCATACAAGCCAATGGCTCACAAAAGAGGGCAGGAACAGCTATTCTCATATCTGACACAATAGACTTTGAAATCAATAAAATTAAAAAAGATGGGGATGGACACTACTTAGTGCTCAGTGGATCAGTCAATCAAGAGGACTTAGGAATTATTAACATCTATGCACCCAATGAGAAGCCATCTAAATACATCAAACATCTACTGAAAGAGCTACAGCAATATATTAACAGCAACACAGTCATAGTAGGGGAATTCAACACTCCACTCTCTCAACTTGACAGATCATCCAGGCAGGAAATCAATAAAGACACGAGGGAGATAAATGAGAATATAGATAAATTAGAACTAGGACATTTTCAGAGTCATTCATCCCAAGAAACTGAAATACACATTTTACTGAAGTCCACATGGGTCATTCTCAAGAATAGACCATATGTTAGGCCACAAAGACAGCATCAGCCAATTCAAGAGCATTGAAATCATCCCAAGCAACTTCTCAGACCACAGTGGAATTAAACTAACACTTAACAATCAACAAAAGATTAGAAATGGTCCCAAAATGTGGAAGCTCAACAGTACACTACTTAACAACTACTGGGTCAAAGAGGAAATAAAGGAAGAAATCAAAATGTTTTGAGAATTCAATGAAAATGAAGTCACAAGCTATCAAAATATTTGGGACAGAGCTAAGGCAGTACTGAGAGGGAAGTTCATAGCCATACAAGCACACATTAGGAAACAAGAAAAAGCACAAATAAATAGCCTGATTGCACATCTTAAAGACCTAGGAGAAGAATAACAAAGGAACCCTAAAGCAACCAGAAGGACAGAAATCACTAAAGTTAGGGCAGAAATAAATAACTTTGAAAATAATAAAACCATACAAGAAATGAATGAAAGTAAATATTTCTTTGAAAGAATGAACAAAATCGACAAACCTTTAGCCAGACGCACAAAAAAAGGGGCGAGGGAGAAGACTCAAATAAATCAGATACTAAATGAAAGAGGAGGAATCACAACAGACACTGCAGAAATTCAACATATCATGTGAGGCTTCTATGAACAACTATATGCCACCAAGCTAGAGAACCTGGAAGAAATGGACGATTTCCTAGATACCTACGAACTTCCAAAATTAAGTAAAGAGGAAGGAGATAATATGAACAGGCCCATCACAGTTAATGAAATCGAAACAGTTATCAAAACCCTTCCCAAAAATAAAAGTCCTGGACTAGATGGTTTTATAAATGAATTCTACAAAATCTTCAAAAAAGAATACCTCTACTTTTAAAAGTCTTCCAGAAGATTGAAGACACTGGAATACTCCCTGCCAGCTTCTATGAAGCCAGCATCACTTTGATACCAAAAGCAGACAGGGACACAACCAAAAAAGAAAACTACAGACCAATATCTCTTTTACATAGATACTAAAATATTGAACAAAATCCTAGCCAACTGGATACAGCAGTATATAAAAAGACTGTTCATCATGACCAAGTGGGGTTTACCCCAGGCAATGCAAGGTTGGTTTAATATACATAAATCAATCAGCATGATCCACCATATCAATAAAATCAAAACCAAAAACCACATGGCCATACTAATAGATGCAGATAAAGCCTTTGACAAAATACAACAACCCTGTATGATCAAAACACTACAAAAAATGGAAATAGATGGAAAATTCCTCAAGATAGTGGAGTCTATATAAAGCAAACCTACAGCCAACATCATATTCAATGGTACCCTCAGATCAGGTACTAGACAGGGATGCCCACTATCACCATTACTATTCAGCATAGTGTTGGAAGGTCTTGCCATAGCAATCAGGCAGGAGCAAGGAATTAAAGGGACACAGATTGGAAGAAAAGTCAAACTCTCTCTATTTGCAGATGACATGATAGTATACATAGAAAACCTAAGGAATTCAGCAAGAAGCTTTTGGAAATCATCAGGTAATACAATGAGGTGTCAGGCTACAAAATTAACATTCAAAAGTCAGTGGCATTCCTCTATGCAAACACTAAGTTAGAAGAAGTTGAAGTCCAGAAATCAATTCCTTTTACTATGGCAACAAAAACAATAAAATATCTAGGAATAAACCTGACCAAAGAAGTGAAAGACTTTATACTGAAAATTATGAGTCACTACTCAAGGAAATTGAAAAAGACACAAAGAAGTGGAAAGATATTCCATGTTCATGGGTTGGAATAATTAACATCATCAAAATGAATATACTACCCAGAGCCATATACAAATTTAATGCTATCCCCATCAAGATCCCAACCACATTTTTTTAGGAGAATAGAACAAATGCTACAAATGTTTATCTGGAACCAGAAAAGACCTATAATTGTCAAAACAATCTTGAGAAGAAAGAACAGAACTGGAGGCATCACATTCCCAGATCTCAAATTGTATTATAGGGCCATTGTCATCAAAACCGCTTGGTACTGGAACATGAATAGACATACTGACCAGTGGAATAGAATTGAGAGCCCAGAAGTAATTCCCCATACTTATGGACATCTAATCTTTGACAAAGGTGGCCAGACTATTAAATGGGGAAAGCAGAGTCTCTTCAACAAATGGTGTTGGAAAAAATGGGTTGAAACATGCAGAAGAATGAAACTGAACCACTGCATTTCACCAAATACAAAAATAAATTCGGATCAAGGACTTGGATGTTAGACCAGAAATTATCAGATACTTAAAGGAGAATATTGGCAGAACTCTTTTCTGCATCAATTTTAAAGGCATCTTCAATGAAACAAATCCAATTACAAAGAAGACTAAGGCAAGCATAAACCTATGGGATTATATCAAATTAAAAAGCTTCTGCACAAAAGTTGAAAAACAAGATCAGAAGAGAAAACACAAGTAGAACCTGAACTGGAATTGGCATATTGCACCAAAGTAAAAGACTCTGGGGTTGGGGGTGAGGGTGGGAGAATACAGGTCCAAGAAGGATGACAGAGGAATTAATGTGGGTTGTATTGTTATATGGAAAACTGAGAAATGTTATGCATGTACAAACTATTGTATTTACTGTTGAATGTAAAACATTAATTCCCCAATAAGTAAATTTAAAAAAAAAAAAAGAAAGAAAGAAAAGAAAAGAAACAAAGTGGTTAATGAACAGGCACCAAAAAGTAGGATTAGAGCAAATGAAATTAGGGATTAGATTAGGGTAAATTAGGATAGAAGAAAGCTAGGAAGTTCGTTTTTGGCAAGACAATAATGACTCTAAGGAAAAGATGTGATGTGTCAATTCTCTAAAATAAATCATGACATACAAAAAACATAGCACAACTAGTTGTGTAATTTAACCATCACTTATATGTACACAAATATGTACTCATTTTTCTAATTCCTCCTAGATTTATTTTTCTGTCTACTAACTGGGAGGCTACGAACAAACAGTGTGATAACTGCTTTATACACATGCCTTCATAGAATCCTTAGAGTCTGTTTACATAACCATTAAAGATATCTACACACCGCCCATAAGTAAAAGTTTTTTAAAAGCAGAATATTTGTGTAATATCAACATCTGCCCCCCCTCCAATAGTTTCTTATTAGAGAAACTAGTGACTTTGCAATGGGGAGATATATGATCTCAATACTTTATGGGTATTAACTTATATTTAGTAAATAATGTTGTACAATTGTTTATTTCTTTATCTTGTCATTTGTTCTATGGTGCATACAATTTTATGTAACTTTTTTTTTACCCCTGGGTTATCATTGGGGCTTGGTGCTGGCACTACAAATCCACTGCTCCTGGTAGCCTTTTTTCTTTTTCCATTTTATTGGGTAGGACAGAGAGAAATTCAGAGAGATGGGGAAGATAAGAGGGAGAGAAAAGATAGACACCTGCAGACCTGCTTCACCACTTGTGAAGTGTCTCCTCTGCAGGTGGGTAGTCGAGGGCTCAAACCTGGATCCTTGTGCAGGTCTCTGCACTTAATACTATGTGCACTTAACATGGTGTGCCACCGCCAGGCCCCAAAATTTTATACAAATCTTATTGGACATTATCGTACAATGCTACAGAATTTCAGGAGTAATTTCAGAAGGTTACACCACTATATGCATATAAGACTTACCCTGCTCACTATCTTGAAAATAAAAACAACAAAATGATAAAAGAAAAAAACTATAAGCATAGAAGGTAAGAATTCATCTCCCTGTATTTGGTCAAACATAGCTATGTCAATAATGCCCTGGCACACACACACACACACACACACACACACACACACACACACACACACACACACCTACCATAGGATACAACACATTCAAAAAGACTACATTTTTTAAATTTATTTATTGGGAAATTAATGTTTTACATTCAACAGTAAATACAATAGTTTGTACATGCATAACATTCCCCAGTTTCCCATATAACAGTACAACCCCCACTAGGTCCTCTGTCATCCTTCTTAGACCTGTATTCTCCCCACCCACCCACCCCAGAGTCTTTTACTTCGGTGAGATACACCAATTCCATTTCAGGTTCTACTTGTGTTTTCTTTTCTGATCTTGTTTTTCAACTTCGGCCTGAGAGTGAGATCATCCCATATTCATCCTTCTGTTTCTGACTTATTTCACTCAACATGAATTTTTCAAGGTCCATCCAAGATCGGCTGAAAACAGTAAAGTCACCATTTTTTACAGCTGAATAGTATTCCATTGTGTATCTAGACCACAACTTGCTCAGCCACTCATCTGTTGTTGGACATCTGGGTTGCTTCCAGGTTTTGGCTATTACAAATTGTGCTGCTAAGGACATATGTGTACACAGATCTTTTTGGATGGATGTGTTGGGTTCCTTAGGATATATCCCCAGGAGAGGAATTACAGGATCATAGGGTAGGTCCATTTTTAGACTTCTGAGAGTTCTCCAGACTGTTCTCCACAAAGGCTGGACAAATTTACATTCCCACCAGCAGTGTAGGAGGGTTCCTTTGACCCACACCGTCTCCAGCATTTGCTGCTGTTAGCTTTTCTGATGTATGACTTTCTCACAGGAGTGAAGTGGTATCTCATTGTTGTCTTTATTTGCATTTCTCTGACAATCAAAGACTTGGAGCATTTTTTCATGTGACTCTTGGCCTTTTGGATCTCTTCTATGGTGAATATTCTGTCCATGTCCTCCCCCCATTTTTGGATGGGGTTATTTGTTGTCTTGTTGTTGAGTTTGGCAAGCTCTTTATATATGTTGGTCTGATGTATGGCATGTAAAGATCTTCTCCCATTCTGTGAGGGGTCTCTTGGTTTGGGTAGTGGTTTCTTTTGCTGTGAAGAAGCTTTTTAATTTGATGTAGTCCCATAGGTTTATACGTGCCTTAGTCTTCTTTGTAACTGGATTCATTTCATTGAAGATGCCTTTAAAATTTATGCGGTAAAGAGTTCTGCCAATATTTTTCCTCTAAGTATTTGATAGTTTCTGGTCTAACATCCAAGTCCTTGATCCACTTGGAATTTACTTTTGTATTTGGTGATATACAGTGATTCAGTTTCATGCTTCTGCATGTTTCAACCCATTTTTTCCAACACCATTTGTTGAAGAGACTCTGCTTTCCCCATTTAATAGTCTGGGCCCCTTTGTCAAAGATTAGATGTCCATAGGTGTGGGGGGTTTGATAACTCTTGTTCCTAGATATTCTAGTCTGTCCAAGTGACTAGAAAAATTCTCAGTATGTAAGTATTCTGCATAAAAGACTCTCATGAGACATTTAAGGCAGTTAAGGTCTTTTTCCTGTTCATCTCTGCACTGCATTTCACACAGTACCAGAAAGGTAGACTAGATGATATATAGAGATTAGGTAGGTAGATAGATAGATGTCCTTTATATATATGCGCTGAATGAGCACACTACAAATGAAAACATGCTCATTTCAATGATTCCACAAAGTATTGTTGCCTGCCAATAACAAGTGTGATTCATAGGTACTTGGGAATTTGCATCAGGGGCTGAGCAGTAGCGCAACAGGTTAAGCGCACGTAGCTCAAAGTGCCAGGACCAGCATTAGGATCCTGGTTCCAGCCCACAGCTTCCCACCTGCAGAGGGTCGCTTCGCAAGCAGTGAAGCAGGTCTGCAGGTGTCTATCTTTCTCTCCTCCTCTCTGTCTTCCCCTCCTCTCTCGATCTCTCTCTATCTTACCCAACAACAACAACAACTATGACAACAGATAACAATAACAACTACAACAAAATGCAACAACAAGGGCAACAAAATGGGAAAAAAAGGCCTCCAGGAGCTGTGGATTCATAGGGTAGGCACTGAGTCCCAGTGATAAGTTTGGAAGAAAAAAAAAAAAAAAAAAGAATTTGTACCAGTGAATTTTCTCCACCCAGTTTGTAGGGAATAAAATGCTAGTATGTTTTCCTTGTCTCCCTGCATATGTTGGTAGTAAAATATTCACGACTTAGAGAATTATTCAGTGTGTTTTCAACAGCAGCTTTTGAAAGCCACTTTTTCCATTAAAACTGTCAGTTTGGTAATACAGCCATGATTTCAAAGTAAAGGAGTATTATGGCGCAAATCAAAGATAGATTACATATTTTATGTTTACATATTCTAGGACCTTCACAGTGAAAAGAAGTTGGGTTTTTTGTATATATATTTTATGTAAGCCTCATCCATTTTGGAACTGGAATGCATCACCATCATTATGAACCAAATAAAACCAGTGTATAATATATGTGAGATTACTAGGCGTTATACCTATGTGATTCACGAGCAACTGTATGGAAAAAAAAGAGTGGCAGAGAGGCTGAAAAAAAAAAAGTTTCCTGTTACTTTAATTATGAGTTAATAAATCCCTTTAAGTCTTCTATCTTATATTCTGGGAAGATATGCAACTGCCATCAAAATGTCTACAAAACACTGCTGGTCAAATAACAACACTAACAAATTTATAGCCAAAGGATTTTAAAAGTGAGAGGAAATAATTCTGATGTTATTTTTATTAAAATATGTATTAATTTACTAGTATCTGACAACTAGTGGCAGTAGAAATCTGTTACTGGTTTTGTGGTACTAAGAAAATTTTCTTGGCAATAAGACAGCTACAACTTAATTATAACACAGGTTATAACACATACTTGGGCATGCTCAGTTTGAAAGGAAAGGATAAAACTGAAAAAAATAAATCTTTTAAAATAACAGTATATGTCTGTGGTCATGATTTCTTCAATAACATATGAAAATTACAAGACAATAGCTTGTTTAAATATGGTTAGATAATATAACTCAGAGATTGTCATCTTTAGAGATATTTTAGCAAATGAACTCTATATAAAATAAACTAATATTGGAAGTGTCCCACAGTCTGAAATCCAAATGTGACTAAAATTATTTTATTTAAGGGTCTCTTCTTATCACAAGGACTCTAACAGGGACAAAATGAACTAAGGATAAATAGAATTAAATTAGTAGCATTATGATTAATATTCTGGGATCTTTTTAAATTAATTAATTGATTAATTAATTAATTTAAAAAGGGAGACATTCACAAAATGGTAGGATAGGAGATGTACAACTCCACACAATTCCCACCACCAGATCTCTATATCCCATCCCCTCCCGATAGCTTTCCCATTCTTTATTCCTCTGGGAGTATGGACCCAAGGTCATTGTGGGTTGCAGAAGACGGAAGATGGAAAGTCTGGCTTCTGTAATTGCTTCCCCACAGAACATGGGTATTGACTGGTCAATCCATACTCCCAGTCTGCAAACTTTTATTAGCTAGTAGACTATAGTACTAATAGTAGTTATGGTGTCATTAGTTTTGATATTTTAAAATCTGCTGGGAAAAAATAATATATCTTCAACATGAAAACCCTTTATGTGCCACCACTGAGGACATGAATCTGTGATAAAGACTATTCCAAGAATCTAGTAATCTTTGTGTTTCATTGACCTGGAAAAGAATATAGAACCTTAAAAGTTTTCATATAGTTGCCAACAGGTTTTGTTTATAACCATGGATGGCTCTAGACATTTATAAATCTGAGTCAGACCTCTCTAGAGCCCTACCTCACTAGGGAAAGACAGAAACAGACTGGATGCATAGATTGACCTGTCAATGCCCATGTCCAGTGGAAAAGCAATTACAGAAGCCAGACCTCCCACGATCTACGCCCCATAAAGATCTTCGGTCCATACTCCCAGAAGGATAAAGAATAGGAAATCTTCCAATGGAGGGGATGGGATATGGAACTCTGGCGGTGAGAATTGTATGGAATTATACCCCTCTTATCTCACAATCTTGTCATCATTAAATTATTATTAAATCACTAATAAATAAAAAAGAAGAAATCTACGTTGGCACTAAAACATCAGAAAAGAAACAAAAAATGGAAGCAAAACATAAGCAATTTAGAATTTTAAGAAATTTCATTTACATAAAATACAGTTCTTCTTCTTCTAGCGTTTGCCCTTCTTCCGTAGCCAGTCAACAGCGTCAGGTTGAGCCTGATGTAAAGTTTTGAGACCTCCTTTGAATCTGGAGAGGTGGCAGTCGTTGACGATGTGGGTCATAGTCTGTCTGTAGCCGCAGGGACAGTTAGGGTCATCTCTGGCTCCCCAGCAGTGGAACATAGCGGCGCACCAACCATGGCCTGTTCGATAGCGATTGAGGAGGGCCCAATCATAACGTGCTAGGTCAAAGCCGGGTTGACGCTTGCAGGGGTCTGTGATGAGGTGTTTGTTCTTTACCTCAGCTGACTGCCAACTCTGTTTCCAAGAGTCTGGAATAAAATACAGTGAAAGACTACAAAAGTAAAGAGCATATATGAAGAACAAGACTAATTCTGTGTAGCCCCATATAAAGAAGAACATGATGTCTACATTATTATTCTGTTTTTAAAGTATTTATATTCCAGGAAGTTCCTTCCAGAATTGCCAGTGAAGTTTATCTTCGTGTCACCTTAACCATAAAGGAAGAAAAATATTACTTTTCTACAACCACAAGTGTAATTCATGATAATCATCAAAACTGCAGTAGGTTTTACTTCAACAAAATTCAGATCTTTAACAGGGTCACCAAATAATTAAATGGTAAGTGTCAGGATATCAAACCAGAGAAAGTATTTAAAAATGTTTAAGTCATCAAAATGTAGCATGTTGTCTTCATAGCAATGAGTCTATCTCTTAATGACTGAGGCTCAGACAACCATCACTAAAGCGTTCACAAGACAGCCTAAATCTCATACTGCTGCAGGTGGAAGAAATAGAAGGCACCAGTGGGATAGAAAGACAACTGATGAAAACTCCCACCAGTTCTGCCCACACAGTCGGGCTGACCCATGTTTTCAATAGCCCTGAACTGTTCTTTGCCACTGATTGACAGGACACTAGGTATAGGTTTATTCCAAAAGCTTACAACCACCCAAATGTATAACATGCCATATAAAATAAACTACATTATGTAATTCTCCAATATCAAAGTAGCCTTTCTGGAAGAGAACAGATCTATTTTCTGCCTTCTGGGTAAACAGAGTACAGTCAAAGCTCTGTGCTGCACTGACCTATTAGAGCTATCCCAGTTGGCTGGCAGCACAAGTTTAACAAACACAGTGTTCCTTTCTCCTTCCTTCTTATTCAGAGCAGAGGAAAGATGAATTGTTAGCTTTAACTTTGAGCTTCCTGGCATTGGTCCATTTGTATCACCATCCTGGCATTATTTAAACACAGTGTGCTTCATATTTATGAGCTTACAAAATTTCTGGTCTCCTGCTTCTGCCATTCTTAAGAACCATCAAGGGAAAAGGGTGTGACCATAAAAGCTAGTGTGTAACAAACCTCATTCAAATGCAGGCAGTGTATTGGGAATCTTAATTCTATTAGAGCATGGACAATGAATGTATTTGTGTTAGTTACTTTCCCACTTTGAGGTTAAACAAACCAGTGAATGGAACTCCGGGTGGCAACAGAATGAGATACTGCATTGGATGACGTGGGCAGACAAATGTCAGGGAGCATTTTATAAAACAACAAGTCTCTTTCCTGCCTTCCCATGACTTTTCAGCAATTTGGATTCTGTAAATGGAACTGAATAGCTCCAGCCTTCCAATATCTTCATTCAGCAGTTCGGTTCCGAGGGTCACGTGATGCATTTATCTCTATGGCTGCTTCTAAGAAAACGTACCCCATTCAAAAAGGGTCTGAATCAACTATAGTAAATGTGTTGTCTCCTCTTAAATTGATATCCTTTCCTGAATAAAGTTCTAATTTACAATAATTGCCAGACTGAATAACTTGTTCCAAACCTCCTACTAATGCCACCACAAGACTTTTTTCCCACCAATGTGATTAGCTGAATACAGTTGTGTTTAAAACACATCACAGAGACACACACACGCACACGCACACAGGCACGCGTCCACACCTTTGACAATGCCGTAGGCTCTGGTACAGGTTCTTTCTCACACAGTGCCCATCTGTCTTAAATAAATGTGCCTACTCGGAGGAGAGAAGGAGTTCCACACACTGCTTTTACCACCTGCCCAAAGGTTTCCCTTCACGCATGGTTTCTTAATATAAATGAGGTCTATCATGATTTAAAAAAAAAATCATGTTTATTTATTTTATTTGGTAGGACATAGAGAAATTGAGAGAGAAAGGGGAAACAGAGGAAGGGAGATGGAGAGACACCTATAACACACTGCTTCAGCATTTGTGAAACTTCTAACCCCACCACCACCCCAACCCCTGCAGGTAAAGACTGGGGATTTGAACCCAGGTCCTTATGCCTTGTAAAACGTACACTCAACCAGAGGCATTACTGTTTGACCCCCCAGTCTAACATTTTTAAGTAAAATGGGACACAGGAATTCAATTTGCTCATTTATGTGATGATTAAATTCTTTTAGATAGAGAATCTGGTATAAGATATAGGCAGTAGGCATTAGGTTGGCATCCCCTTACAACTCTTTGTCACTAGAATTTCTATATTAACTATTATATAGCAAGTATGCAACAAACACCTAGAATTAAACCCTTCAAAACTAGATGCATACTGATTGATCCCACTGGATACAGACAAGAACACTAAGAATAAAATGCTTAAATATGAGTGATATAGTGAAGAGAGAGTTCGGTTGGCCTTGAGAGTGTTTTCCAGACCTGTCATGGAAAGATTAGAAACTATATGCATGGTGGCCCAGGAGATGGCACAATGGATAAATCGTTTGACTCTCAAGCATGAGGTCCCAAGTTTAATCCCCGGCAGCACATGTACCAGAGTGGTGCTTGTTTCTTTGTCTCCTCTCATCTTTCTCGTTAATAAAATTATTAGAAAAAGAAAGAGGAGGAGGAGGAGAAGGAACTATACCCATGTTCAAGAAATGTACTGTAAACCATTATTTCTCAAATAAAAGTATTTAATGTTTTTTTTGCCTCCAGGGTTATTGTGGGGGCTCGGTGCCTGCACCACGAATCCACTGCTCCAGGAGACCATTTTTTCCCCTTTTGTTGCCCTTGTTTTTTATCACTGTTGTGGTTATTATTATTGTTGTTGCTGCTGCTGTCGTTGGATATGGCAGAGAGAAATCGAGAGAGGAGGGGAGACAGATTCTACTGAAGGTGGGGAGCCTGGAGCTCCAATCAGGATCCTTACTCCGGTCCTTGCACTTTGCGCCATGTGCATTTAACCTGCTGTGCTACCAACCAACTTCTGTATTTAAATATTTTAAGATTATTTAAAAAAGAATCTTGTTGTGTCAGGATTTTTACGGGTCCTCATTTCTTATATATATTTATACAGTAATTTACACCTGCTTCAGGAAATCTCCCCTGTATAGGAGTGCTCATTCTGGTCTTAAATTCTCATCAAATGAGATGATAATGATAATAATCCTCTACTGGTTTAAATTTAAAACAAAATTTGTCATGAGTTATTTGAAAACTCATAGTCTTCAATAAATATGATATTCCTTATAGCAAAAAAAAATAGTTATTGGAGTTATTTTCTAGGGATTTAGGCATTATCAGGGTTCAAGTCAAATGTTTATCCATCAAGTTTGTTTGTCATTTTGTGATATCTTGAAGACATAGCGAAAACACCCATTGATTTTTATCTACAAAGAGTGTCACAGGAATCCTGCCACTTATCTGTATCAATAAAGAATTAGAAAAAAAAATTAGAAAAGGGTGTCTTTTCCTCAAAGGGCCTAAGAAAAAGTAATATAAATCTAAGACAAGGAAACTAGCCAAAGATATGAAAACACCTCTCAAAAAAAAAAAAAAAAAAGATTCAAACTCTTTTTACTAAACTTTGGGATTTTCAGAAATTTCCTTTTTTCCATTTTAGGAATCATGGCCAAAGAATGTTCACAGTCAAATCAGTAAAGTAAAAGAAGGAAAATGATGAGCTGTCAGTTTGTCCTTGTGAAGGGAGATTTGGACTCAAGAATGACAAGGAGGGCCTGGGCAGTGGTGCACGTGGCTGAGTGTGCATCTTATGATGTGCAAGAACCAGGTTCAAGCCCCCAGTCCCCACCTACAGGAGGAAAGCTTCACAAGTGGTGAATCTATGTTGCGGGTCTCTCTTTCTCTCTCTTTTTCTCTCTCTCCTTTCCTCTTTACTTTCTCCTTCCCTCTCCATTTTTTTTAGTCTTTCTTCATTCATATTAAATAAATTAATTTTTAAAAAATGAACAAGGTGGCCCTGGAGAATTAGGTTGATTTACTTAAACTTTCTTTTTCAGTCTAGTCACTATATAGTAAATAATAAAACTCTCTCAGGATAGAAAATAAAATAACCTAAGTTGATAAAATCTTTTTGTGATGGGAGTCGGGCGGTAGCAGAGCGGATTAAGCACACTTGGCACAAAGCGCAAAGAATGGTATAAGGAACCTGATTCATGCCCACCGCTCCCCTCCTGCGGGGGAGTCGCTTCACAGGTGGTGAAGCAGGTCTACAGGTGTCTGTCTTTCTCTCCTCCTCTCTGTCTTCCCCTCCTCTCTCCATTTCTCTCAGTCCTATCCAACAACAATAACATCAATAATAACAACAATAATAACTATAACAATAAAACAAGGGCAACAAAGGGGAATAAATAAATATAAAAAAAGGAAAAAAATTGTGACTAATAGAGATCAGATTTTTTTTTAAAGCTAGTGAATAAGAACAAGGACTGTATGATCCTTACAACACACCTTGTTTATCCATCCATTCAATTTATACAGGAAACTACATCACATGTCGGTGTTGATAAGCCCTTTCTCCCACGATTGGAATATTAAAATATTCTACTCCTCTGGTTTCTGGTCTTGACCAGTGACTCTAGACCTTAAACTTTCCTTGAAATACAAACAAATGTAAATCCATATTTGCAGAATGGTGGAAATTATAGAACCAATTCGAAGCCTTTTTTAAAAAGAAAGATTTAAACTGAAGGGCTTCATCTCCCTCATTTAAATGTCACAAAAACTTTATTTTCCTACACATCTTCTGCTTCCAGTCCCCAAAAGTGATATTCTTCCAGTCAAAAATACAGAGTGTTCAGCTTTTGTCTAGTTCCAATTTAGTATTGGTTTTGCCACTAATTATTTAGAATCACTATTACAATGCTCTTGTTTCGGTGAGGAAAAATCAGAAACGAATACTTTCTCAGTATAATATATAGTTGTTGTAGTTAGACAAATAAATTTAAATGTTAATGTTCCTGGGGCTTAGGGGAGTATTATACTTCTATTTTCATCATATATAACAGTAAACATGTGTATTTGAAGACTTAATTTTTCATTGTAATAGGAGTCATATATGAAAACATCTTACAGAAAAAAAAGAACATGAAGAGCGACTGTGGCAGGTTTTTTTTTTCTTTTTTTTTTTTTTTGACCATCAACCAACAAAGGAAGGCCTGTACTCATCAGAATGAGAAAGTATTTCAGCCTCAGTTCCTATTTAGCCCTTGACCTCAAAAATGACTGACAAATGGAATGGTGGTTTGGGAATTCAAGCAGACACCTGTCCACTGAGGAATGGACTATAGCCAACAGCTCATTACACAGAAAAGTACTAAACAGTCATTGTAGAATAGCGACTTTTCATCACCTGGGTCAGATACAAACCAATAACCTAGAGGTGAAAGGCTGTCCATCAAATTCCAGTTCCCACTTCCCAGGTCCATTCAGTTCCATCTATTCAATTTTAAGCACTCTCTTCTATAGGTTTGTGCAAAAGAGGCCATGTGATTCAATAGAGTTCAGACTGTTATTATTTATGGGATGAAGTGAAAGGATTATAGATTCGATCACAATTAAGTTCTTTCCTAATGAATCTGCAGGCTTTAAATAATCTTCTCAAAGTGCACATCACTTTTCTTTTCTCCTCAGACTCTCTTGAGAAAAGGCACACTGGGTGATTTCAATGGTAGATACTCTCAGCTCTGAAGTGGATTTGACATGTAGAGAAGGCAGTTAAGCCCAAGACTGTGAAGTCCATACTAGTTGCAGTGTTCCTGATGTGTGAGCACGTATTCATAAATTAACAGCCCAAGTATTTAATTTTCGCACAAGTACTTATGTGTTTACTAAAGATTAGCATTTTAATTAGCCTATATTTTTCTCTCAGACAATTGGCCTGAATAGTATTTGTGGATACCTGACTAAAGATGCAAAGTAAAAAATAAGGGGGGTGGGGGAGGGAGTTGAGAGTAGAGAGTTTTATTCAAAAATCCTAATTAGCTAATTATCCCTTTCACATGAAAGCAAATAATGTATAGTATAAGTTAGATAACCACTGAGATTTTATATGGTTGGTTTGCTAGGAGGTTTTGCTTTATTTTTTAGTTATTTGTAGTGATTTTTTTCTTTCTTAGTTATGATTCTGTATAGAAAGTTTAGTGAAAGTCTTTTCTCTCAGAGTTTTCTGTTGTGTGTTTGGATGATGTTTGGACAATTAAGCATTTTCCCCCCCGTCATTTAAGTTCTTATAGCATAACATTGTGAAGGGACTTTAATTTAGCTAATTTCTGAAAGACATCAAAAGAAATGACTGAGATACTTCAATTCTATTTCAAGGCTTTCTGTTGCAGTTGGGTGAAATCTTTATTGTGAGAATTTCTTTTATTGGAACACCTGGAAGATATATAAAAGTTACTACAAAAACATGACATAAGTTATCCCCGAAAAAAGAAACAGAGGCGCTTCACCAGGAAATGACCACACAGATTGTCATGGCGCAGAATTCAGTCAGTCAGGATTCTTCCCAAGTTTCTTTCATAGATCTAAAGGCAGCAAGTCAGAGACTGCATATAATTCCTAGGGGCTCTCAGCAAATCAAATCAACATCTAACTTCACTTCCTCTCTGGTTACCAGGTCATTAAAATGAAAAGCTTCTTCAAATACTTCAACTTTCTGCTTCTTTCTTCTGTTCCCTACTTGATTTTTTTTTTTTTCATTGTGTGCAGTATGTCCTGCATTAGTTGGATCAGGAATATAGTTCAGTCTGTTAGAGGACCAACTTGCATGCCAAAGGCCCCAAATACTGAAAATCCAATCCCCAACACCACTTTGTCAAAGCTGAGTGGTTCTCTGATCCTCTCTGTCTCATTCTCTCTCAAAGTAAAGGTAATAAATACACTTTTAAAAACATATCGTCTTGTCCTACTATTACTCCCCTGTGAAACAAAATATGAGGCTTATAGTTCTTTTATAAATTTTATTGCTAGTTTCCTAAAATAGCATGCTGTGCAATGTGAGAATTAATTTATCTTGACAAATTATTTTCAGATGTCCTATAATATTTATTTTGACAACCAGTGCTAAATGGGGAAATTTTGAGATTTTGAAAGAAGTATCTCTATGTTTTTAAAAGTAAAGTACAGAAAGTCAGGCAGTAGCACAGCAGGTTAAGCACAGGAGGCACAAAGTGTAAGGACTGGAGTAAGGATTCTGGTTCGAGCCCCCAGCTCCCCACCTGCAGGGGAGTCGCTTCACAAGTAGTGAAGCAGGTCTGCAGGTGTCTATCTTTCTCTTCCCTTCTCTGACTTCCCCTCCTCTCTCCATTTCTCTCTATCCTATTCAACAACAACATCAATAAAAACAAGAACAACAACAAAAAGGCAACAAAAGGGAAAATAAATTAAAAAAAAAAGTAAAGTGCATGCTCTTCATTATATATATTTTTTCTATGTATGGGCTGATTTGAAGGGGGGAAAAAGATGATTTTTTAAATTAGCACCACAGAGATGAGGGTTGAATCAGTTCATGGTATAAACATCATGAAAACTGTTTCTGAAATGTGTAATAGAATGCGGTCATCGGCATGGGCATAGAATGTCTAGCTGTTAGATACATATACATTATAGCACGTAGAATGACCTTTGACAGACATTAAATGTCTCTCTGAAGAGAAGACACAGAGATAAAAGTCATCCAACTTTTCACAAAAACCAAAATAAATAAAATGACAAGTAGTTAGGACATTGTTATTAGCACAGAGCCTCCAAATGAGAAGTCTTTCAATATTAGTAAAGATTCAGTATTAAATGTTGGGGCCAAGTGGTGACGCACTTGGTAGAGGGTACATGTTACAGTGTACAAAACCCCAGGACCACATCTATTGGCCCCCTTCCTTCTTGATTTCTCTCTGTCTCTACCCAATAAATAAATAAGATTGTTTAAGTCTTAAATGTCTGAGGAAATTTTAAACACATTATAAAGCTTTTATCTACTAGCAATCTTGGAGGTGGCCTAGGGAATAAAGTTTTGGACTTTCAAGTTTGAGGTCTCCTGTTTGATCCCCAGTAGTTCAGAGATCTCTAATTAATAATAATAATTAGGGCCAGGTGGTGGTGCCTTCTGGTAATAGGACACATATTACAGTGCGTAAGGACCCACGTTCAAGCCCATGGACCCCACCTGCAGGGGCAAAGCTTGACAAGTGGTGAAGCAGGGCTGCAGGTGTCTTGCTCTATCTCTTTCCCTGTCTATCTCCCCTTTCCCCTATATTTTTCTCTGTCTCTATACAATAATAAATAAAAATTAAAAATTGTATTGATTTTAATAAGTCAATGTGTTGACTTCAATTTTCTTTTTTTTCCTTTCTTCCTTTCTTTCTTCCTTCCTTTCTTTTTTCTTTTTTTTTTTTTTTTTTTTTTTTGTACCAGAGCATGGCTCAGCTTTGGCTAATGGTGGTGCTGGGGTGGTGAATCTGGGACTTTTGAGCCTCAGGCCTGAGAGTCTCTTTGCATAACCATACACTATCTCCCCCCCATGCCTGACTTCAATCTCATTTATATAGTTCCTACTAAAATGGACTTCATGTGGCTTTTCCTTTTAAAATTGATTACACTAGTGCAATCATCACTTTATTAGTGAGAGTCATCACAATAAATATTAAGAATTAGAGAGTACGACTCTTTTTGGCAATTAATACTACTTATTTACTTTAACAAGAAGTTATGTAACTATTACTTACAACTTATTTTATTTTACTTAGTATTATCTTTTCAGACTTTCAAAATCCTGTCCACTGAAGTACTTTCTGTTATCAATATCCCTGAATCCAATATTCATTCTAATTTCTAATTATAATTGGCTAAGAAAAAGATAACCCTGACTATTGCACAAGGTGATGAGACAGGCCTCTTATATTCCTTATATAAAATATAGTGCAATTTTTTTTTTCAGATCTGTGTCTGCATCTCAAATTTGTCTTTGTCTGCTCTCTTGTTCTTGGCTACATCACTGATTCCAGGCGTTGAATAAATAGACTCTAAATTTAAAATAAAAGATGTTATTCTGTTCAAATCTCTGAGTCTGTAGGAAAAAAAAAGAAGTAGGACAGTTGCATCAAACGTACTATATTTCGATCACTTGATCTGGTCATTTTTTTAATTTCTATCTGGCCAACCAGCCCATGATTTTTTTTCTTTTATACCAGATTTATAAATTATTATGTGTCAGCAGTGTTCTGTCTTAGTATTCACAAATTTTTCCAGATCTGACAAAAGTTGATTCTGGCGGCAGTCACTTTCAAGATGTTGAGGAAGATGTTGGCTTAGGTTAAGAAAATAGAAAAGACGCCACCAAAGACAAAGTAGTGAGTGTGCAGTCAGTCTGCAGCTGCATTTAGCATTAGAATAGTCACGACTATATAGCTTAAACATTTTGAAGCATCACTGCAAATGAACATCAAAATCTGAAGGACTAAAACTATCACCAATCAACCCTTTTTTCTTGGACTTTATGTGATCTGTAAAGTAAAACATAAATCATTATTTTTCTAAGCACAAATCATTCCTTACATAAGATGGCCAAGAGTAATTCATAAGGCTTTATACAATGAGTTGCTTATTCAGTAAATAAAGAAATCTTCCAAATTTACATAAGAAACAAAATGAATAAATGTTTGGTAATCCAAAAGTAGCTGAGTGCTATACATAATACCACTTTGTGGTCAGACTAATGATTTGTTCTGACTCAGTTTCTTCATCATCTGTAGTGTTGGGACTACTTGGAAGAGACAATGCTGGTATTGTATATTTTGCATGACTGGCTTGGGGAAGTTAATTACTGATCTGAACAATGTAAATTTATCATGTCAAATGAGATAATATATGCAAAGGGCTTTTTGAAACCTTGTTAGCATTGTACTAGTGATTATAATCAGTATAAAAGACATTATCTATAAAATATAGTTTGGCACAGACAGATGCCAGATGTAAATACTTCACTGTTCCACATCATTTTAATTGTATATGCTATCAAAGTTATTTTTCACAAAATAAACCCCAAGAATTGTACGGTGGATATTTGACATGAATTTCAGTAGTATTAGCAGTAGTACTGTGGTGGCAACATGACGGTGGAAAAGAACTAATTCTGGTGGTGGAGTGTTTTGCCTACGCCTAACCTGGAGAGATGAGAAATGGTATCCTTGTGTCAACAACCAAACGGCTATAAAGTAAACCATTAGCCCCCAGTAAAATATAGATCTATTGCCCTCAACATAGCTAAGCATACCTCCAGAACTTTCATAAAGCTTCAAAACTGGATTCAATAGAGGGGCTAAGCACATACAGTAGAGCACACATATTACTATGTTCAAGGGCCAGGATTCAAGCCCCCATCCCTACCTGTGTGTATGTGGGGGGTGGGGTGAGCTTCATGAGCTTGGAGGCAGTGCCGGCAGTTGCCTCTTTCTCTTCCTTTATATCCCCGTTCCCACTCAGTTTATCTCTGTCCTATCAAGTGAAAGAAAGAAGAAAAGAAAGTAAAGAACAAAAGAAAGGGAGAGAGAAAGAGGGGAAAAGGAAGGAAGGGAGGGAGGGAGGGAGGAAGGAAGGAAGGAAGGAAGGAAGGAAGGAAGGAAGGAAGGAAGGAAGGAAGGAAAGAAGGAAGGAAGGAAGGAAGGAAAGGAAGGAAAGAAAGAAGGAAGGAAAGAAGGAAGAAAAAGAATGGGGAGTCGCAGTGATAGCGCAGTGGGTTAAGCGCAGGTGGTGCGAAGCGCAAGGACGGACCTAAATACCGGTTCGAGCTCCGGCTCCCCACCTGCAGGAGAGTGGCTTCACAGGCGGTGAAGCAGGTCTGCAGGTGTCTTTCTCTCCCCCCCTCTCTGTCTTCCATCTGTCTCTCTCCATTTATCTCTGTCCTATCCAACAACGACATCAATAACAACAACAATAATAACTACAACATGGGTAACAAATGGGAATAAATAAATATTTTTTAAAATCTTAAAAAATAAAAATAAATTAAAAACTGTGAAGTGATTTCCTCTACCTTATCTTGGATGGAAGTTGACATTATGTTAAGTGAAAAAGAAAAAGTCAAAACAAATACAAATAATTTCATATAAATAGAAATTAAGAAACAGAGGAAAAACACAAAGTCAAGTCTGGACTAGGGGTGATGTATTGTGTCAAAGCAAAGGACTGGGCAGGGGGAGGGGAAGAGGGAAGGGACGGAGAGAACCTTGGGGGCCTGATGAGTGGCTGTGTAAAAGGACAGAAGCCAGGTGTTGGCATAATTGTTAAGTGTACATTATAGTGTGCGAGGACCGGTGTTCAAGCCTCTGGTCCTCACCTGCAAAGGGAGAGCTTCGCGAGTTAAGTAGAGATGCAAGTGTCTCTCGATCTTACCCTCCCCTCTCAATTTCTCTCTGTCTTTATCCAATAATAACTAAAATTTAAAAAATTAAAAATAAAACAATATGAAAGAACCTGAATGGTGGGTGCGTGTACTCTGCAAGTAACTCTTATTGAGAGATGAGAAGCTGTACCCATGTCTCAACAACTACACTGTAAAACTCACACCTCTCAATAAAAATGAAAAAAAAAAAAAAGGAGTCTGGAGGTAGCACAACGGGTTAAGTGCACATGGCGCAAAGCACAAGGACAGACCTAAGGATCCCTGTTCGAGCCCCCCAGCTCCCCACCTGCAGGGGAGTCACTTCACAGGCGGTGAAGCAGGTCTGCAGGTGTCTACCTTTCTCTTCTCTCTGTCTTCCCCTCCTCTCTCCATTTCTCTCTGTCTTATCCAACAACGATGACATCAATAACAACAACAAAAACTACAACAACAATTAAAAAAAAAAGGGCAACAAAAGGGAAAATAAAATTTAAAAAAAAAGATGTTTAAAATATTTTTCTTTTTAAAAGAAGCCCTACATTCTGACAAACAATGATTACTCCCATGATAGGCGGAGTGGACTGAAAGAGAATCCTTGGGGCTATAAAGAGCAAGATTTCAAGGGAGACTTTCTAGACAAGGAATACAGAAATCAGAGTCAAATAACAAGAAACAAAACTCCTGTGCACTAGATTACTCACAAACAGAACTCGAGGAACATTTAAGTTTATAATAAATAATAAATCAGTTGAAATATTTAGAATGGAGTTACATAAGGAATTGAGTTTCAGAAAAACACAAAGTGTTAGAACCTCCTATTTCTTTTTTATACATTTATAATTTTTATACTCTAACTTAATTTTTCTCATTTTTATTGAGAGGGTTAATGCTTTACAGTGCAATTACTGATATATGAGTACAATTCATGACACACCAGGAAACCACAATTCTCTTCCTCCGTTCCCTCCCCTTCTTTCGCCCAAGTCCTTTGCTTTGATGCAATACAAGCTGCCCAGTTCACGGTTCATATCATGTTCTCCCTCCCTGTGCCTATTTATCAAGCCCTGCTTATAAGTGAGATCATTTGGCATTTCTCTTTCTCTTTTTGGCTTATCTCACTCAACATGATGTCCTCTAGTTTCCTCCAAGATGACTCAAAGGTGATGACCTCATCATTTTTAAGAGCTGAACATATTACACTGTATATAAAAACCACAGGGGTGTTTTTGTGGGTTTTTTTTTTTTTTTTTTTGTTACACACCTGTCATTAGGCATCTGGTCTGCTTGCAGGTTTTGGCTCTCACAAGAAGGTGCTTCTGGGAGTCTTTTGGTGTTGTACCCAGTTAAGCACACATATTATACTATGTACAAGGACCCAGGTTAGGGCTCTGTCTCCCCACCTGCAGGGCGGGGGATGTTTCACACGTGGTGAAGCAGGTCTGCAGGTGTCTGTCTGTCTATCTGTCTATCTCCCTTTCTGTCTCCCTCTTCTCCTCAATTTTTCTCTGTCCTATCTAATAAAAATAATAGAGAAAAAAAACGGGAAAAAATGGCCTCCAGGAGCAGTGGATTCATGCCAGCACTGAGCCCCAGCAATAATAAAAAAATAAAAACAAATTTTGAAAAAGTGTGTTGCCATGAACATAGATATACATAGATCTCTTCTGATAGGTGCTTTTGTTCCATTTGGGTAAATCTCCAGGAGAAACATTGCTGGGTCGTAGAGTAGATCCATTTCAAGTGTTCTGAGCAATCTCCAGACTGTTCTCCACAAAGGCTGGACCAATGTGTACTCCCACCAGCGATGCAGAAGTGTCCTCTTTCCCCCACATCCTCTCCAACATTGTTACCGTTCTTTCTACCGTACGATATTCTCACAGGTATAAAGTACTATTTCATTGCTGTCTTTACCTGTATTTCTCTGATGATCAGTGACTTTGAGTTCTTTTTTTGTTAGCCCTCTGGGTCTCTTTTTCTGAGAAGTTTCTGTTCATATCCTTGGCCGACTTTCTAGTAGGACTGTTTGTTTTTATTGTTGTTGTTTTGGGTTTGGGATTATTGCTTTTCTTTAGTGTTGACTTTACTGAGCTCTTTATGCATTTTGGTTATTAGTCCTTTATCTGATGAATACTGTATAAAGAGCCTCTAGCACTTAGGGTGTCTTTCTGATAGGGTGGAGGTATCCTTGGCTGTACAGAATTTTTTTAGTTTGACAAAGTCCCATTGATTTGTTTTTGTTTCTTTGTTGTTGGGTCTGAGTTTTTGAAGACCTTTTTAAAGCATAGATCAAGAAGCATTCTGCCAATGTTTTTCTCTCTGTATTTGATAGTTTCTGGTCTATGTCTATGTCTTTGATCCTCTTGGAGTTAGTTTTGTGCATGGTGATATGTGGTGGTTTGATTTCATTTGTTTGTATGTTTCATTCCAATTTTCCGAACACCACTTGTTGAAGAGACTCTCTTTCCTCCATTTAATGATTTTATCCCACCTGTCAAAAATTAATTGTCCACTCAAGAGCCCCACCCCACTAGGGAATGATAGAAACAGGTTGGGGTTATAGATCAACTTGCCAACATCCATGTCCAGTGGAGAAGAAATTACAGAAACCAGACCTCCCACCTTCTGCACCCCATAAAGAATTTTGGTTCATACTCCCAAAAAGATAAAGAGTAAGGAAGTTTCCAATGGAGGGGATGGGACACGGAACTCTGGTGGTGGGAATTGTATGGAATTATACCCATAATCTTACATTATCTTACAATCTGTTCATCATTATTAAATCACTAATAAAATTTTTAAAAATTAGTTGCCCAAAGATGTGGGGGCCTACTTTGGACTTTCAATTCTAATCCATTGGTATATTTTGGTTCCGGTACAAGGCAGTTTTGATTACTGTAGATTTGTATTATAGTTTAAGATAAGAAAATGTGATGCCTCCAGTCTTGTTCCTTTTTATCAAGAATGCTTTGGCAATCCTAGGGGATTTTTGGTTCCAGATAAATTTTTGTAACTTCTGTTCTATTCCTTTAAAGAAATTTGGTGGGGGAAAAAAAAAAAGAAATTTGGTGGTACCTTGATGGTAATGGCATTAAATATGTATATGACTCTGAGAATGATAATCATTTTGAATTAATTCTTGCTATCCAAGAGCATGAGGTATCTTTCCATTTCTTTGTGTCTTTTTATATTTCACTGAAGAGTGACAGAGTCTTTGCTATACAAGTACTTCACTTTCTTTGTTAACTTTATTCTTGTCTTTTGTTAATTTTTCTGCTATAGTAAATGAGGACTGATTTCTTGATATCTTCTTCTTCTAGCTTGGTGTTTTCATAAAAGAATGCTACTGATTTTTTTAAGTGTATATTAACACCATTCCCACTATTCTACCAAAGGTCTGTGTCCCTCACCATCCCCCACCCCCAGTAAAGCTGAACAGTGAAGATACTGACTTCTGTATGTTGAATTTTGTAGCCTGTCACTTTACTATATTGATCAATAATTACCAGAAGCTTTCTACTGGATTCTTTGGAATTTTCTATATATACAATCATATCATCTACAAATAGTGACAGCTTAACTTCTTCCTTTCCAATCTGAATCCCTTTGATTCTTTTCTTTTGCCTGATTACTATGAGAGGACTTCCAATACAATATTGAATAATAATGGTGACAGTAGGCAGTCTTGCCTTGTACCTGACCAGAGAAGGAAAGCTTTCAGCTTCTCACTGTTGAGTATGATGTTGGTTGTAGGTTTGCTGTATTTAGACTCTACTAGGATGAGAAATTTCCCATTTATCCACACTCTTTTTAGAGTCTTAATCATGAAAGGGTATTGAATCTTGTCGAAGGCTTTCTATGTGTCAATTGAGATAACCATGTGAGAACCCCCTATTTCAAATCTGTGTTTTTCAAAACATTGACATTTTATTAAAGTGCTAATAGTTATTTAGTAAAGAAAAAATTAAATATTCTACAGGCAAAAGTATTTGGGAAAGGGGGTAGGATGGTAGCATAGCTGGTTAAGCACACATGGCACTAAAAGCAAGGAATGGCATAAGGATCCCGGTTTGAGTCACCAGCTCCCCACCAAAGGGGAGTCGCTTCACAAACGGTGAAGCAGGTCTGCAGGTGTCTATCTTTCTCTCCTCCTCTCTGTCTTCCCCTTCCTTCTCCATTTCTCTCTGTGCTATCCAACAACAATAACAATAATAATAATAACCACAACAACAATAAAACAACAAGGGCAACAAAAGGGAAAAAATTAGCCTCCAGGAGCAGTGGATTTGTGGTGCAGGCACCAAGCCCCAGCAATAACCCTGGAGGCAAAAAAAAAAAAGTGTTTGGGAAATACTAGTTTATTTTGACAAGGCAAATTATAGGGATCACTAGATTATGAGAGGCTTTAAACAGTTCTACAAGAAATAATCTTGCTAGACCTTCTATAAAACAGATTTTTCAAACTTTTTTCATGAGAGAAAACCTTTTTCCCAGAGCACCTATTGTCTAGAGGGATCCAATTTAGAAAAAAAAAAGATAATAACTACATACTGTTTTCATCATCGACAATATTTTGTAAACTATCGTCTTTATTAGAGTATAAAATTTCAAAAGAAGTATATGCCAACAATAAGAAATATCTCTGAAACTACAGCTACTAAAAATTCTGTCTAACTCCCTTCAACCTTCTGCATCCCACAATGATTTTGAGTCCATACTCCCAGAGGGTTAAAGAATAGGAAAGCTATCAGGGGAGGGGTTGGTATACGGAGGTCTGATGGTGGGAATTGTGCAAAGCTGTACCCCTCTTATCCTATGGTTTTGTCAATGTTTCCTTTTTATAAATAAAAAATTTTTTTAAATTCTGTCCAACTTAGTGACGATTGTCTTGTGTATATATAAAAGAAAGGCTAACTGTGGTTTCCCCTATACAAAGCACATGATATGATTCAGCATTAACAAAAGGGATATGTTAGTACATATCCCAAACTCCATTTCAATTCCAGTATGAAGATTAGAGAGTCATATTCTCCTGTGTGCCTGAGTCCTGGACAGCCTCAAGCAAGGCATGAATGGTTGACTGTCTTCAAGAAACTCAAAGGCTAACTTGGATAGTCCTTGAATACTATGGCATCAGAATCGTCCCACATTATTGCTTTAGTGAGAGAAACTACATTTTCCTTCACAATAGTCAATTTCATAAAGGAAAATGTTGTGGTAAGTTCCAGTTGGAACTTTTAATTCTAATTATCCTTTCAATTAGTAAACTCTTTGGTGGATGGAAATGATTAATAAAGATCTTCCAAATTGATTGCCTATTCCTATATAATTGCTGTGTTCCAAATTTCAACCCACAGTTGGCTGCTAATTTTACTCATGTAGAAAAACTTTTAATTTTTAACTGTGGGCCAAACTTCTGAACATTTTTAGTTCCACTTCAGTTTTGGAAAAACTATATTTATTCCATGACAGTGTATTAAAGTATGTTACATAATCTATTCCTAAATCATGTTATAAATTGAACATCTAATCATGATTGCACACAAAAAAAATCAGGAACATGTCTTCAGATGATAGGAAAACTTAAAACAACCCTCTAAGTATACGTTATTCACCATCCAAAAGACAGCATTTAGTTTTTAAGAGAACATCACTCTGGTTTTTAAGAGATGACATTAAAAGAAGAAAAAAAAAATTCTGGGGCCGGGTGGTGAAGCACCTGGTAAAGTGCATATATTACAGTGCACAAGTACCCAAGTTCAAACCCCTTGTCCCCACCTGGAGGGAAAAAGCTTCACTAGTGGTGAAGCATGGGGGGAAAAAAAATAAGAAGTTTATAGGAATCTCAAGAGCTGAGAACATGCAGAGACTTCAGAAAACCAAGACAAAAATCTAAAGCAGCAAAGCGTCTAAGTTATCAGAAAAAGTTGATGACAAGAATTGTTTTCGTTATCCCAACTGATCAACAGTCCACATGTTTAAAATCATGTTTAGGCAAATTGAAGTAACAGGTTCTTGAGTATTTATAGATTATGAATCTCAAAGTTGAAAAAGTTTTGGTTGGTGCTTTGTTGTGCTATAAAAGGGCATTGCTAAGAAAACAAAAAAAGAATAAAAAAAAAAAAAAAAAGGGCATTGCTGTCATTGGCACTACTATGAAAAGGCAAGGCAGCTAGTGCCCTATGGCCACTGTCCTGTGAGTTCCACACATGGGAGGAGAAATAAAATGTTGATTCTAGCCCATAAATCCAAAGTGGTTTTTCAAGGTTTGAAAATCTTCCTCTTGTTCAATTACAGTTCCACCCTTCTTTGGCACTGGGAAGAGCAGTGACTACAATCAGGGGAAGATAGAAATGGATGGGCTGAAAGACCATGTTTCTTCAGCCTCTGACATTCAGAGTTGGTGGGAAGAGCCGGGGTTTATTATAAGTTTGTTAGCTCTAATGTGGGGCTTAACAAAATGCATGTTTATTAGGTGAATAAAAACCTCAAGGGAAAATAGTCAGAAGAAAAATACTAGCTAGACATGAGACATGTGGCGGAAGCCAAGAATCCTTAAATTTAGTGCACTAGCATTGTGCTACAGCAAGTGCAGGTCCCGAGGGTCTGGGGAGATCAAACAACCAGGCAAAGGACAAGCAGGAAAAAAGAGCAACATCTACCAATCATTTAAGTAACCTCCCATACCCACAATTCCTTTTGAGTTTGTGTATGCTCTTAACATTTAAGTGACATCAGCAGTTTGCTAATTATGTTCATGTCCCATAATTCCCTTTGCTCACCATAAATAAAAATAGTGTTCACAACACAAATTCTTTTTTTTTCAAATTTTCTTTTTTTTATTTCTTTATTGGGGAATTAATGTTTTACATTCAACAGTAAATACAATAGTTTGTACATGCATAACATTCCCCAGTTTCCCATATAACAATACAACCCCCACTAGGTCCTCTGTCATCCTTCTTGGACCTGTATTCTCCCAACCCAACCACCCCCATCCCAGAGTCTTTTACTTTGGTGAGATACGCCAATTCCATTTCAGGTTCTACTTGTGTTATTTTTTTCTTATCTTGTTTTTCAACTTCGTCCTGAGAGTGAGATCATCCCATATTCATCTTTCTGTTTCTGACTTATTTCACTTAACATGAATTTATATACACCACAACTTGCTCAGCCACTCATCTGTTGTTAGACACCTGGATTGCTTCCAGGTTTTGGCTATTCCAAATTGTGCTGCTAAGAACATATGTGTACACAGATCTTTTTGGATGGATGTGTTGGGTTCCTTAGGATATATCCCCAGGAGAGGAATTGCAGGGTCATAGGGTAGGTCCATTTCTAGCTTTCTGAGAGTTCTCCAGACTTTTTCTCCACAGAGGTTGGACCAATTTACATTCCCACCAGCAGTGCAGGAGGGTTCCTTTGACCCCACACCCTCTCCAGCATTTGCTGCGGTTACCTTTTCTGATGTATGGCTTTCTCACAGGAGTGAAGTGGTATCTCACTGTTGTCTTTATTTGCATTTCTCTGACAATCAGAGACTTGGAGCATTTTTTCATGTATTTCTCAGCCTTTTGGATCTCTTCTGTGGTTAATATTCTGTCCATGTCCTCCCCCCATTTTTGGATGGGGTTATTTGTTGTCTTGTTGTTGAGTTTGGCAAGCTCTTTATATATGTTGGTTATTAAACTCTGGTCTGATGTATGGCATGTAAAGATCTTCTCCCATTCTGTGAGAGGTCTCTTGGTTTGGGTAGTGGTTTCTTTTGCTGTGAAGAAGCTTTTTAATTTGATGTAGTCCCATAGGTTTATACTTGCCTTAGTCTCCTTTGTAATTGGATTCGTTTCATTGAAAATGTCTTTAAAATTTATGTGGAAAAGAGTTCTACCACTATTTTCCTCTAAGTATCTGATAGTTTGTGGTCTAACATCCAAGTCCTTGATCCACTTGCAATTTACTTTTGTATTTGGTGAAATACAGTGGTTCAGTTTCATTCTTCTGCATGTTTCAACCCATTGTTTCCAACACCATTTGTTGAAGAGACTCTGCTTTCCCCATTTAATAGTCTGGGCCCCTTTGTCAAAGATTAGATGTCCATAGGTGTGGGGGCTCAAATTTTCTTTTGTATTATCTGTATTTATTTGCTGGATAGAGACAGTCAGAAATCAAGAGGGAAGGTAATAGAGAGGGGGTAATAGAGAGGGAGAGAGACAGTGAGACACCTGCAGCACTGCTTCACCACTTGCAAAGCTTTCCCCCTGCAGGCAGGAACCAGAGGCTTGAACCTGGGTCATTGAGCACTATAACGTGTGCGCTCAACCAGATGTGCCACCATCCAGCCCCCTCCAACACAAATTCTTATTCCTTTAGTAATGCCAAACTTCCCTACAATTTCTGATTTTTCCCGCATAACTCCTGGCTACCAAAGTGTATTTGTTAAAAGGATTTTATCTGACTGGATACATTGACTTACCAAGAATATTTGAATTTCGGCACAAAACTATGCCTAACGCTAATGGAATGGATTTATAATAGGTAGAGTAACAGATACAAGCAGCACAGGTATTTTACAAGGGACTCTTCAGCACTGGTTAAAACCTACCATTCATCTTCAGCTAAGTAAAGTATAACATAGACTAACTTTAGGGATATGTCTTTATGAACACTAAAGGTTACTTGGAAATGGGTATTGAAACATTCAATTAAGCTTGCAAAGTACAAGCTACAGGAAAACTCTAGGTCTGAGCTCTCAATGTATTTTCCACTACAACTTCAATATTGTAATCAGGAAATTACATAACTGTGCTTCTTATTTAAAAAGTCTAAATGTTCCCACCAAATCCACAAGATTAAGTGGGGGCTGTTTCAAATGAAGAATTCTGAGAGGAAGTAAATCACAGTTAAAAAAAAAAAAAAAAAGAACCAATAGGTGTTTTCCTAGAACTATTGTAGCACACACTAGACATTGAGATATGTTTAATGAATTCAATAATGAGTGAGAGGGTGAGTGACTGAATAAAGCAACTTACAACTAGAGACGGATAGGTCTCTACCAAGATTGCCATGTGAGGTTCTCTTTCAACAACACAATACTCAATAGCAAGCCCTGAAAAGTAGTTGCATTATAGAGAGGACAGTACTATTAAAGCAAAACAAAAGAAAAATCTGCAATCGATAAAATTATTTGTTTAAATAAGAAGATGAACAGGAATTATTTTGAAAAAAAGAAAAGGCAGAGAGACTTTGGAATATAGAAGTGGATACATTTATGAAACTGAAAATCAGTCACATTTAAAATTAGAAGTATGAATAAAAATAATAAATGCCTTTAAAGTGATGTAAGAATACAAAAAAACAGATTGAGAAGAGATCAAGGAGTCTTTGTTTCTTAAAACAATACTAGTAACTATATAATGAATGGTTCTACCAAAAATAATTGAATGAAACCATCTGACATAGTTACAAATAACAAGATTTCAAAAAAAGGAAGATGAGCACCCACACTGAAGGGTAGAAATATACAAAGCTATACAGCACAAGGAGAAAGAGAGATAGCTTCAAAATATATGTGGGTTGATAAAGGAATGCAGAATCAGCAAAGAAAATGTGACTTGAAGTAACAGACAAGCAACACAGTCTATCGAAGAGAAAATCCAAGTGTGACATTTTAAAATTAAGCATAATTACATGGAAGAAAAGCAAACACCAGAAATAATAAAGGCAAATACACAAGACCATGCACAAAATATAATGGCAATAAAAGAACAAAGGGCAGAAAAGAGAGAAAAACATAAAGAAAAAAAAGAAATGCAAAGAAAACAAAGTGAATGTTCTTCTTTAGAAAATTCTACCCTAAAACTTTAAATTTCCATACACACACTCTTATAAAGAACCAGACACACAACTCTTTTCCCAGACAGTGAGAATGTCTTTGCCCCCAGACGTCACCCCTAAGCCCCCCTTACAAAAATTCTCCTGGGAAAAGCAATTGTTCAGGCAGCAGTGCCTGGGTTGGTCCTTCATTAGAATAGTTCCCACAGGCATGTGTCTTCACTAGTAATGCACAGGAATCCCATATGGCACAATCTGGATCTCACAGAGATGGAATCTGGACGAAGCCAGGGTCTGCACAAAAGCAGAGACACGTATGTAGCGACATTGGCTCCATGCCCTCTGACCCAGCTCTGTGCTTGTTCCCACACTTTTGCAGACCCGAGCGAGTGTGTCTGAGGGCCTGGATGAAGCAGCAGTCTGTTACAGACTGAGGATGGTGCTGAAAGGAGACCCAGAATTAGTCCCTAAACAGTGTGAGGATCAATTTTAAGACAGTGTCCTGTCATCTAAAAAGAAAGCGTACGTGTGACTGCAATTAACCCTGTTAGTGTATGTCTAACATTGTCCTATGGCCAAGTCAATGACCCTGTAGGAAGATGACCAGAGCAGAGTAGTTCTCAGATAGGTAGCTCAGTTGTCAGCAATTTGTGGCAAGAACTAAGTGATTTAACTAGTATAGATTTCAGTTGTTTGTATGTAGTAGCATGATACAGGGGGAGGGGAGTTAGCCTTTTTGTTCCCATTATTTTAATAAAACTCTGCTTTGAAATAATGCTATAGTTATTATACTTACAACTCCTGAGAAATCAAACAGATGAGGTGATTATACATAGTGGGATTGCAAAGTCATTAGAAACACATGTGTAAACTTAAACATAGACTCAGTATTTCTTACTTGGGACTGAAGAAATACACATACACACCTCTTCCCAGTCCTTCATAGAAGAGATTGAAGTCAGAGTTATTCTCCCAACTTAGAAGACAGACCTCTAGCTTTTTTTGATATTTTTTGTTTCAATACAAATTAATCAACTCTTAGCACTAGTAATTTACTACATAGATGGACCTGTGCTAAGAAATGTAACTCAGAGACAGATAAAATTATGACAAATTAATGTTTAAATTCAGGGACAAGCTTTTTATTTTTGAAAACAAAAAATGCTTCTTGCATTGTTCTTTCTGCTCTAAATATATTTTAAACATTTTAATAAAAGATTTAGGGAAGTCTTCAGAAACACAATTTTACATATCCTTGTTCAACTATTTTCTCGGTTTTGGAAACTATTTTGATGTGAAAAAAATTTTTAACTTTGCCTTCAAGGTTTTTGAGATCTGCTAGATTCTTGAAAAGAAGCAAATACTTCATGGAAGCTATTGAATTATTTAGGAATAAGAGGGAACAGCTGGATTTCCTAAGCATCTAAGAAATAGCACAACAGGCCCTCCCCACTCTCTGGCCTTCTTCAGTTGCTCCTGGAGGCCATCTTTTTTCCATTGTTGTAATTATTCTTGTTAGACAGGACAACGAGAAAAGATCGACACCTGCAGACCTACTTTGCCACTTGTGAAGCAACCTACCTGAGGAGCCGGGGGCTAGAATTGGGATCATTACTCTGGTCCTTGTGCTTTGCACTACATGTGCTTAACCCTGTGTGCCACCCATTGGCCCATATTATGATAGAGTTGTTATTTTTTAATTATCTTTATTTATTTACTACTCAGAGACAGCCAGAAATTGAGAGGCAAAGGGATGACAGAGGAGAGAGACAGAGAGACACCTGCAACACTGCTTCACCACTCACAAAGCTTTCCCCCTGAAGGTGGGGCCCAGGGGCTTGAACCCAGGTCCTTGTGCATTGTAACATGTGCGCTCAGCCAAGTGCACCATCACCTGGCCCCATGATAGAGTTTTAACATCCTTTTTATCTTTACACATGACACAAAATCTATCCTAACCATCCACTTGAACTCTAAGATACACCACCCACCAAGCATAGAAGGCTGATGGATGGTGGCATTAATAGACAACAGACTTTGTTCTTTATCATCAATGCCTAGTATGTACTCCACAAGTTCAGGGACAGTTGCTACGGCCTCTAATTACAATGTCCTGGAGTCTCTCTGCCTGAAACCAGAAGGTGCTTCTACGGTAGCCAGAAGATTATGATTGTGTTCTTGCTTAAGCAGAATATATCTGACTGGTCCCAATATAGAATGGATAATAAAAGAAGAGAAAGGAAACAGGAAATGAGATAAATGGGGTTGGGGTTGGGGGATTTGGAACTATTTTAACGTAATAACAATATCCCATTTGAAACACAGAAGGGACTTGCTTTGGGGTTTTGGTTGTTTGCAGGCTGTTCCTCTGTAGAATCATTCATAATGATAAGCAAAAGTATTACTAAACTATACTATTCTTACCAGTTTTCAGCATATCCTATTACCCTCTAATGTCTTAAGCAGACTGCATTGATTTCTAATCAGAGTTAAATCATATGATCTATATATTGCCTATAATTATCAAGATTGCCACGAGTTGCTTACTAAAAATGGTTTCTAGTCCAACATCTTTTTTGTTTACCAAACTACTTAAATATAAGATATGCCAAGGCAATGTCTGTAAATACATAAATTTCTATGTCTAAAACAATAGACTTTTACCAAATTGAAAGCTCTGATACAAAAGTTTAGAAGCATTGAATGTACTATAAAGCCTTAGGCCCTCTGTTGAAAGATGGATAGTGATTATACTTCTGGGCAGCTTGCTAGCATGGAATAATTTGAGGTCCACTGGCTTGTCCCCCATCAGAATAAATCTCTTTGACTGATAGGCCATCATTAATGTTGCATTTCTTTGGATTAAATGATAGCCACTCTAAGGCTCTGCTTTTAAGACAATTATCCAACTGAGAAGGCTCATGTCTGTGAGTCAACAACACTGCCAATGTTAAAGAGAGATGCTACTGTCTTGAAATGGGTGGGGTCTTTGGGGAAAGGAGGCAAGAACAGAAAATGAACAGCATTAAGATTCACTGACAAGTTATACCCACCTCTCAGTCATACATTGGAGAAGTATTGTCAAGTTCTCGGCAGAAAACCACAGTAGGAGCAGGAACATTCTCACCCTGAGTTGACGGCAGGAACACTCAGTTGAGGGCAAGAGGTCAGGTTCACACAAGTACAGTATCCTGCAGTGAGTATACAAGGGACATTTCTCCTGTCTGTCTGGATATGACTTAGAAGAATTGCTTTAGCATTTGCTATCTTTCAAAATAGTGACATTTAGCAATATAAAAACCAAAATTTAAATTTGACTTTACAGGTACTCTTATTGGGTTGTTTTGTTTTGTTTTGTTTTGTTTTGTTTTGTTTTGTTTTGTTTGTTTTTACACCCATGTCCATCTTTTCACAGCTGTTTTCAGATAAAAACTAGGACAAGTTCTTGCTGACAGGGATTTTCCCAGTCCTGGATTCTCACTACAATACAATAAACTGAAACTACGAACATTTCACTCAGTTGCATTCCATAATCTGCTCTACAATCTCTCGGTTTGGTATGTTTCTTTTGTATCAGTCAAAATCTTGACAGGATGCATTTAGAGCAGGGAAAAGAAAAGTTAACTTCTTTTGTAGTAACCCTTAAAAGTTGTACCAGCCTAAGATCCCATACCTGAAACAATTAAACAAATTAATTCGAACTCACTGAAGGACACATCCCTTCTGTGCCACTGCTCTGAAAGGCTATTTCAAATTCAGAAGGCAGACATCTCGCCAAGCCTCCCACCCCATCACCTCAGCAACAGAAACCCTCGGATGCACAGGTCACTCCGTTGCGGCTTTGACAAGAACAAATTCCCCGTGGGTGGTCTAGCTTTTACAAGTATTTGTGGCACAAATATATTAATGTCCTCCCCCTTTTTTTTTAAGTAGATGGTTCTTCTTTCATGGAAAAAAAATCACACCAGTTCTCTATTTTCTAAAACAGTTTCTCTAAAATTGAATAAATACAAATGCACAATTTCAGATTGCTGTTGACTCCTGGATTCTCATTGCCTTTCTGCTGTCCAGTCAAAAGCTTATGCATTGTATTCATGTTTTCAGCTTTGCTGTCCTCTGAGCATCTCCATGCTTTGCTGCACTGGAATGATATTTAGTGTCCTGTCAGTTCCCTGGTGGCACAGAGTGCAACCAAATGGTTTGCTACTTAATCGGCACAAACTGTGAACACTTAGAAATCAGACACAGGAAAGGCTGCTCCTGACTACAATATCAAAACACTTTCTAAGTGGATAAAATTGCATTGGCCTGTTGACAAGCAAAGTGAACTCTCACGTTGGTGTTCTAATTAAGAAAAAAAAAAAGACAACAGTTCTTTAAAAATCAACTTAATATTGATATTTGCATGTGAAGTTACTTCACTTAGATAAGACACTGGGCATTTTTTTTTTCACATAACAGGTTGTTGGAAGTCTCAGAAAGTACTACAATATTTTCTTCATGACTGGATGAAAATGTTATTTGCAACTGCTGTAACCTGAAGGCGAAAATGCCTAATTCACTGCTAGATTATTAAAAAGCAGCAGGACGTACTCAAAAATGAAAGGCCTTTAGTTCTTCAGATTGAGGTGACTAGTTAAGGAGAGAAACAGCAGGACTTTTTCAAGGGTTCTTTTTGAGGTCTGAGTTCTAAGAAAGTTGCAAAAGCTTCTTAAAGTTCCAGTGGCTCAGGAAAGAAGCTACCAAATTAAACTGATTGCTTTTAAAGGGAAGGAGAGGGGAGTGAACAGTGAATTATTCACAAGGCCCCATTAATGAAAGTGTGTGTGTGTGTGTGTGTGTGTGTGTGTGTGTGTGTGTGTGTGTGTGTGTATTTAACTAAGTAGCTGATGGCCACAAAATAATAATAATAATAATAAGTGGGTCAACTTGAAAGGAAATCTAAAATGAAGAACAAGTGAATCCTAAAAGCCTATTTTAGGTGCCTATGCACTAACTCTTCTACTTCTGGTCTGTTATCAAAAAGGAAATAAGTAAAAGCCCACCCACTTGCTGCATCATGACACTGTGTGTGTGTTTCACTCTATCTCCGTGTTCCTGGAAACATCCTTTTCTCCTCCTTTGTTCTATTCAACTTTGATGTCACTCTCTTCCTTGTCCCTGTAACTTCTGTCATCCTACAACAGACTCTTGCTCTGTGTCATGACCTCAGTGTTTTTTTCAGGTCAGAGATCCTTGAACTTCTCCCTGACCCTGACTCTTGTTCTGACTTCATTCTTGTTCCTCGAAATGCTTTCCAGAGGGCTCCCTGGCAGCCTTTTGAGAGGATAGCGGCAGTGTCAGCAAGGCTAAATAGCCTGATCAGTGCACCTAAGCCCCTTATTGACACTACCTTCCCAGAGGTGGAAAGCATGAGTCAATTTTGAACCTGAAAATTCCTCATGGTTTCCAAATGTCCTGAATGTATTCTCCTGTTTCATTTGATTATCACTTTGCAGCATGCTGCTGGCTACCTAAATCCCATGCAAATCGTTTGGAAGATGTAGGCTCTGTGGAAAACTCTCTCCCATATGTACAATTAGAGCCAAGTAGGATTCCCTACAAATCTAGTTCTAAGAAATGAAAAAAAAAGGGGGGAGGTTGTTATTATTTTTAATATTAATAGCAACTATTAAATGTTCATTTAGCCTAAATCATCTGCAAGGGAAATCTGGGCCTCTTGCTTGTTAGTTGAGTGGAATGCATGATAATATTCCGTTGTGTGCTGCGTGGCATACTCAGTTGCTAGGTTACCCAGAGCATCAGGAATTCAGGGAACAATGTACTTATATCTTTTTCAATTTTGAAAAATAAAATAGGTATTGACATAAAATACAGTGTGGCACTGAAGTAATTTTGTAGTGGAGAGATCAGAGGAAGGGAGCCTTTCATCTCCGTGACAGCAGTTTACTTGGCGTTGTGACTTACTGAGGGCAGTGGCAGGACAGCACAACAGGATGTCAGTCTCTGGAAGAATGCTTGTGGCTGCTGGCCCCCAGCAACTGCCTCTTGAGTCAGGCACCCCAAAGCCATCCAACAGCTGCTGTTCTGAGCTCTGTCAACTAGTCCCACAGAAACCCATGACAGGCCCAATGATGTATGGACCTGCAACGGAACAGCCAAGCCTTTCATGTTCAGAACAAATATGACAGATCTGGTGAAGGTCCTCAGCCAGCTGGGGCCATGCCAAGAGCTTTTTACAAAAAAAAAAAAAAAAAAAAAATTATTATTATTATCACCTTCCTATGCAGAGATAATGTCATAATTTACAGTCAGGCATTGTGTGACCCAAATGATTGATGCCATTTGGACATGAATTGGTGGGGTTAATAATGGTCTTTCAGTAGGGCCCAGCATGGAGGACGTGCTCTCAGAAGGCTGCTTTGGCTTTGATATTCTGCTCAAGACAACAAGGTGAACTTCTAGGAGACAGCATCCCATTAGGCTCTATATTTGAAAGCATTCCCTGGACCTTGGTGGAAAATGGTTGAGGAAATCTTCAAAACTCTTCTATTCTTTCTAGTAGCATTTTGGCTTTTTTTTTTTTTTTGCCTGTATTAGTGGACATTTCATAGAATATGTTCAATCGTAATTCATATGCCTTTGGAAGGTACATTCTAAATCACAGACAAGGAATCTGCCCCACTCCCAATAGCATGGTCCATTGACAACTCAAACTACAGTGAATTCCTACATACTTATGAACCTGTTCATTGTGGCATTAGGTCAGTACCTACAATCAGACACTAGGCTAGATTCTAAGAGGGAATCAAAGCAACTAAGATTCGTTTGTTTGAAGAATGACTCATGAAAGATAATATTCTACTACAACAATAAAACAAGGGCTGTGGTCTGGGAGGTGACACAATGGATAAGACATTGGACTCTCAAGCATGAGGTCCTAAATTCAATCCCCGGCAGCACGTACCAAAGTGATGTCTGGTTCTTTCTCTCTCTCTCTCTCTCTCTCTCCTATCATTTCTAATGAATCAATAAATAAAATCTTTTTTTAAAAAAAAAGGCAACAAAAGGGAAAATTAAAAAAAGATGATTGAAAGATACTATTCTTTTCTTTAAAATGATTAAACCCAGTGGGTGGATATTATAACTTTATAAAAAGGAAAAGTAAAATTAGACAGGTTAGCATTATTTTCATATCTATACAGTAGGGGCTTCAATATAATTTTCCAAAGCTTAAGAAAATTGTGATAAAATCTAGTAGATGTTAAATACCTTACCCAAGATCACATAATGAGTGAAGAAGTGGATTTTAACCAAGACCTCTCTGATTCACCATTCTATATCTCAGAGGAAGGGTAGTAGTAGGTGATGAGAATGATCTTTCAGTGTTGAGGCAGGGGAACTAGCTGTACGTGTTAGAGCACAGAGTTAGTATGCATGAGACTCAGAGGTTCCAGGTTTAATCCCTGACACCACCATTAGCCAGAGCTGATTAGTGCTATCTCTATCCAATCAATCAATCTATCTATCTATCTATCTACCTATCTATCTACCTACCTATCTGTCTATCTCTTGCTAAAATAAACAAATAAATCTTAAAAGAAGAACAATCTTTCAAACTCGAATACAAAGTACCAAAAAGATTAAATAAAAAACTATACCTTCTGAGTGAAGCCATCAGAGAAGTCTTTAAAAAGTACATGGTAGGGAGTCGGGCGGTAGCAAAAAGGGTTAAGTGCAGGTAGTGCAAATCACAAGGACCCTCAGAGTAAGGATCCTGATTCGAGCCCCCCCGCTGCCCACCTGCAGGGGAGTCGCTTCACAGGCAGTGAAGCAGGTCTGCAGGTGTCTATCTTTCTCTCCCCCTCTCTGTCTTCCTCTCCTCTCTCCATTTCTCTCTGACCTATCTAACAAGGACATAAATAACAACAACAATAATAACTATAACAACAATACAAACAAGGGCAACGAAAGAGAATATAAAAAAAATTTAAGTGGTAAAAATGAGGAACTGGAAAAATGACAGAATTTCAGTACATGGAGAAGAGCTTATATAGTGCATAAAAGTCATACTGTAAGCAACTTTTTTGTTTGGAGTGATTATGCCTTTGTTTCTAGCACTGCCAAAAAAAAAAAAAAAAAAAAGGAACATGACTCTTTACAATGATTAAACTTAGAAAGATTGTACCATTAGGTAGCAACATTCATTTTTCTCAAACACTGCAGTTCACCTGTCCCTCTGAAACATATTATTAAGACATCACTATATAAGCATCATTCATCTTGAATTTTTTTTTAACTTTATACCTACAACCAGTAATACCTTCCCTCCTAAGGCCCTAAAGCACTTTATGAAAAGATGATATTATTACTATTTTACTGACAATGACACTGAATTGTATCCACTGTCTAACACTTTATTTCCCTGGAATTATCAACTATAGTGGTGATAAAGATGATTCTTTATGAGCAGAAAAGACACAAGGGCAGTGAGCCTTCCTAAGCAAGGCAGAATTGATTTACAAATACTCAGTAGGTATGCTGTAAATAGTAAAATAAACTAGAACAACACACATAGCAGCATTCTCAAAAGCAATGTAGCTGACAGTCCTACAGCTCTCAATGCTGAATTTATTAATTTTGTCAGCTTTCAATAGTCCTCCATAACCAACACAAGAAATTCAAGATTCATCAGCTCACATTCAAGGTACCTCTGCCATTTGATCTCACTCTGGACTAAAATGTCCCAGAGTGATTCTGGGTTAGTTAACACAAGACACAGTTTCACAAGACTAAGAAACCAAAGGCAAAGCAGATATCATTATGTTCTGACACAGACAACGCAAGTATAAGAATTCATCGCCATCTACCCACAATGATGAAGACTACTGGTTCATCTTCCTGGTCTTCTGTGAGGTATTCATGCAAGCCAAAGCTGGAGATGATGCTAACATCAGATTCATTTTTTTACTATTTTTATTTACAATTTAATAAATCACTTTGCAAATGGAGAAACAAGACTGCAGGTGTTTCTCTTTTTTTTTTTAATTTTTATTACCTTTATTTATTGGATAGAAACAGGCAGAAATCCAGAGGGAAAGAGGTGATAGAGAAGTAGAGAGACAGAGAGATACCTGAACACTGCTTCACCACTTGCAAAGTTTTCCCCCTACAGGTGGGGACCAGGGGCTCGGACCCAGGTCCTTGAACACTGTAACATGTGCGCTCAGCCAGGTGCACGACCAGCCGGCCCCTCTCTTCCTCCATTCCCCCCTTCGCTCTCTATTTCTAGTTGTCTCTATCCAATAAATAAACAAGATAATAAAAAAAAGTTTAGAAAAGGGAGTATCTGCACCTAAACTTTTGTAGGAAATATATATATATATATACATATATATATATATATACCCATTTTTTCAATTGTCCTGCCCTTTACTAATATATATATATATTCCCATTTAAAATCCCTTCATCATCAAAACACTACAAAAATGGGAATAGACAAAAAAACTTCTTAACCTCACAAAGTCCATATACAGTCAACCTACAGCCAACATCATACTCAATGGTGAGAAACTGAAAGCATTCCCACTCAGAAAAAAAAAATGATAAAAAAGAGAGAGAGATAAAGAATAGGGAGGCTTCTAACGGAGAGAATGGGATGTAGAACTCTAGTGGTAGGAATTGTGTCAAACCGCAACCCTTTATCCCGCAATCTTGTGGATCATTATTAAAGCACTAATAAATTTTCTTTGTTGTCCCCATGTGTTTACGGCCATCCTGTAAACCATTATTTACTCCATAAGTTTTTAAATTTTTTAAATCTCTACCAAAGATGCCAAAACAGATTCTACTTTCTGTCTCCCATGGGAGTCGTGCAGACCAATTCTATAAATGTCTATCTTACTGGAGAAGTGGAAGACAACCTGAAATACTACTCAAAACTCACAAAATCTACAGTTCTTCCAAGTTTTTAAATAAAATTGATTTAATATAAAATATTTAGATAAAATATATCTGGCATTAGTCCCCAGAGCTGTACAGACCAGTTCTCATAATCTGCAACTCACTTCTTAGATTTTTAAATTGTTTCAATTATCTTTATTTATTTATTGAATAGAGACAGCCAGAAGTCTAGAGGGAAGGGAGAGGAAGAGAGGGAGAGAGATAAGGGGACACCTGCAGCACAGCTTCACCACTCACAAAACTCTCTCCCTGCAGGTGGGGACCAGGGCTTCGAACTTGGGTCCATACTTACATATTGTAGCATGTGCACTTAACCAGGTATTCCACCACTCAGCCCCTAGATTTTTTATTCATTGAAGAATAGATAGATGTTTTCTATTCAATACCTAGTTTTTAAACAAAATTCAGGAACAACATACATAGAGCTAAAAGATAAAATAATGCCTGACTATCTCAAAAGACTAAAGACAAACCCAGTCAGACTTTCAGTGTAAATACAATTCTTGGTTGACAGGGAAGTGTAATTCTCTTCATAAGTGATTTTGTCCTCAAATCTTAAGTTTCTATTGGCACCCTCCTGTTGTAATTGGAATATTCCTGCCATCAAAATACTCAGAAATATTCAATTGCTCTGTGATTTTTTTTTAAACAACAGTATGAATATTGACTTTTTTCACAGTCTGGAATTAGATGGTGCACACAAACTAGGAAATGATGATTTAAAATAATCAAGTATAAATCCACATATACTATTTATGACACAATAAAATATTGTTTTAAAATTTCAACAGGTCAATAGGGCACCAAAGTAAAAATCCTGTGGTGAGGGGGAGGGTGGACATTCGGTTTCCCAAGGTGGCGGGGGGTGGGGGGGAAAAGGGGGTGGTGGTTGGGATGGGACACAGTCTTTTTGAGGTGGGAATGGTGTTTATGTACACTCCTATTAAGTTGTAGTCATATAAATCACTATTTAATTAATATTAGAGGGGAAAATTTGACTGTATGTCTCAAACTTTTTAAAGCACAGCCTGAGTCTTTTTAATACATAGGCTGAGTCTTTGATATGTTGACTCTCTCAAAAGCCTAGACCAGGGAGAACAGAAGCAACCGGTGGCACAGCTATATACAAGATGTTGGGAATTGTACAGCAAATCCTAACAAAGGGACTTTTCAAAGTTAACCCAATTACCAAATAATGTGATAATAACAATATCTATTGTCTTCTTGAACCCTAAGAGAGTAGGAACCTCACATTTCCACTATAGAGCCTATATTTCCCCCAGTCCTGGAACCTTAGGGTGGGGCGTACTTTCCTGCATGCTTCTCTCAATTCATACCAAACAATATTGCATCCACCGATCACAACCTAATCAACACAACAAGTGCCACCTCAGCATGCTTCACTTCAGACTGTGTCCAGAGACTTCAAGTGTGGAATGACAACCCTTCAGCTTCATTACTCAGGTGAGACCTTTCCTTTCATAGTATTCTCTAATTCCATTCCAGGTGGTTCACTTCCTAACAAAGTCCCAAAACCTTGGTATAGACCAGGTCCCCTGAGATAGAGCATATGTTCACATGTATCCATAAACTAGGGCAAAATATACACCTGAAAGCAAAAGTACACAATAGTCTGCCGTGAGTACCCCCCAACACTTCATCTGCACTATGCCAGCCTATAGGTCCATAATTGTTCAACAATTTGTTTGGCTTTGCATGTTAACTCTCTCTTCAACTACCAGGTTCCAGATGCCAGCATGATGCTGACCAGACTTCTTTGGACAGACGATCCCACCAATGTGTTCTGGAGTTCCACTTCCCCAGAGACCCACCCTAGTAAGGAAAGAGAGAGGCAGACTGGGAGTATGGATGACCAGTTAACGCCCATGTTCAGTGGGGAAGGAATTACAGAAGCCATTCCACCTTCTGCAACCCACAATGACCCTGGGTCCATACTCCCAGAGGGATAAAGAATGGGAAAGCTATCAGGGGAGGGGATGGGATATAAGATCTGGTGGTGGGAATTATGTGGAGTTGAACCCTTCCTATCCTGCGGTTTTGTTAATGTCTCCTTTTTTAAATAAATAAATAAATAAATATTTTAAAAAATTCAACAGGTCCTGGAACATAATGGCAGAGGAGGACCTAGTGGGAGTTGTATTGTTATATGGAAATGTTATCCATGTACAAACTATTGTATTTTACTGTTGACTATAAACCATTAACCCCCCAATAAAGAAATTTTAAAAATCATCAACATTTTCTTCTTCATAGCTTATTGTGTGTGTGTGTGTGTGTGTGAGAGAGAGAGAGAGAGAGAGAGAGAGAGACGGAGAGAGATTTTAATTGTTCTTCCTATTGGGGAATTATTTTAAGTCAAGAATGTTCAAGTATGTTATTTTAACTGCTGCAATTTTGTGTTATGTATTTTAATTGAAGTTTTAAATTTTGCTCTTACAAAATTTAAATTACCCCATGGAGTAATATCCACAAAGGGGACAATTTTATTAATTGGAAAAATAAATTTGAATGCAATGCCCTAAATAAATTAGACAACTAAGTTATAGATGAACTTCCAAAAGACACTTGGCTATGAATGCATTAGTGCCAGTGTACATCTTAAAAATGCATGTGAATCTTTTTTACATAATAGTGACAGAGTGGTAAAATTAAAAATCTAATCTAATTTTTCTATAAAGCATTATATTCTCTAAATAGTTATGTTCTACGGTGCTAATAAAGGGACATTTTCACAAATATTATAATGTCATTGTTCACAAACAGTGAGTAAACACAAGTCAATGCTAATGGTATAGGCTCAAAAAAAATTACTTTCAAGAAGTCTGAAATCAAAACAAGACATAAAAACAATTGCAAAACAGTGTGAAAACTACTTGAGCATGACCAGATAGGAAATTCTCCAGAAAACAGCAAAGAGGGAACTCTTGAGTTGAGACTTGCAAAGTAGTTAGGTATTAACCAGGTAGATAAAAATCTGTACTTTATATTTCAGAGGGGGACCACAAGCATGCAGAGCACAGAACGAGGAGTCATTCAGTCTAACTGAAGAGTCAGAGGAATAATAAACTGGAGGGAGAAGTAGCAGTCAAATTGTAGAAGGCCCTCTATGTGCCATGCTAAGGAGGCTTAGTAGGAGGTGGTAGGAAATACTTAGACAAGGCTATGTCATGAAGGAACAAAATCAAATCTACATTTTTTAAACTTTTTTTCTTTATTGGGGGATTCATGTTTTATACTCGACAGTAAATACAATCATTTGTACATGCAGAACATTTCCCAGTTTTCCACATAACAACACAACCCCCACTAGGTCCTCTGTCATCCTTTTCCAGGACCTGAACCCTCCCCAACCCCCACCCAGCCAGCCACCCAGACCCCAGAGTCTTTTATTTTGATGCAATACACCAGATCCACGTGTATTGCAGAAGCAACTGCAGAAGCCAGACTTTCCACCTTCTGCAACCCGTGAAGAATTTTGGTCCAGGGGGCCTAGCTGTAGCACACCTAGTTAAGCACACATAGTACTAAGCACAAGGACCTGTGCAAGGATCCTGGTTCAAGCCTCAGGCTCCCCACCTGCAAGGGCTGGCTTCACAAGCAGTGAAACAGGTCTGAGGTGTCTCTCTTTCACTCCCTCTCTCTATCTTCCCCTCTTCTCTGTCTTACTCAATAAAATAGAAAAAGGGGCCTCCAGGAACAGTGGATTTGTGGTACAGTCACTAAGACCCAGAAATAACCCAGAAGGCAAAGAGAGAGAAAGAGAGAGAGAGAGGGAATTGTGGTCCATACCACTTCTTTTTTTTAAATTTCTTTATTGGGGGATTAATGTTTTACATTCAACACTAAATACAATAGTTTGTACATGCATAACATTTCTCAGTTTTCTCAGACATAACAATACAACCCCCACTAGGTCCTCTTGTTGTCCTTGTTGTTTTTTATTGTTGTAGTTATTACTGTTGTATTGATTTTGTTGGCATTATTCCATCAAGTTCCATGTACGATAAGGCAAAGAATATGATTTCACCATTTTAATAGCAGAATATTATCCTATTATTTATATACCAAGACTTTCCTAGCCATTCATCTGTCATTGGGCATCTGCATTGCTGCCATGTTTGGGATATTACAAATAATTCTTCTGTGAACATTGGTGTACATAGATCTGTTTAAATAAGTGTTTATGTTTTCTTTAGGTAGATCCAGGAGAGGGATTGCTGGGTTGTAGAGTAGATATAGTTCTAATGTCAGGAGACATCTCCAAATTACCTTCCATAGGGATTGGGTCAATTTACATTCCCACCAGCAGTAAAGAAATTTTCCTTTTTTTCCCCCCCACATCCCTGCAAGTACTTCCTGTTGTATGACATTCTCACAGGTGTGAAGTAGCGTCTCATCATTGTCTTCATTGCCTTTTCTGATGCTCACTGACTTTGAGTATTTCTTCACATATCTGCTTGTCATCTGGATACCCTTTCTGATGAAGATTCTGTCCTTGTCCTCTCTCCATTTTATAATGGAGTTAATTGTTGTTGTTGTTTATGCTGAGTTTTTTTAGCTCTTTATATATTTCAGTTATTTGCCCTTTATCTCTTTCTCCACCTTTCTTTCTCCCTGGGCAGAAAACCATGTCTGTTTTCAAGTGTAAAGAGACAAGCTTTCTACTCTGTCTGTTACTCTAGATTCTTTAACCCTCTGGGAGTATGGACCCAAGATCATTGTGGGATTCAGAAGGTGGAAGGTCTGGCTTCTGTAATTGCTTCCCCACTGAACAGGGGTGTTGGCAGATTGATCCATAGTCCCAGTCTGCCTTTCTCTTTTCCTAGTGGGGTGGGGTACTGGGGAATCGGAGCTCCAGGACATATTGGTGGGGTTGTCTGTCCAGAGAAATCTGGTTGACATCTGGGACCTGGTGGCTGAAAAGAGAGTTAAAATATAAAGCCAAATAAATTGATGACTAATCATGAATGTAAAGACTGGAATAGTGCAGATGAAGAGTTGGGGGATCTCCGTTTTTTATATAGCTAGTATGCCTAGTATTCCAGTTCTATCCATCTTGTAGAAAAAAACAAGACTTCAGCATCATAAATTCTCAAATTAGCTTATCAATATAACAGAAAGGCCCAAAGATGACAGATGCCAAAAAAACTAATTCTGACTGGGTTCAACAAATGGAACTCAATGCTTAAACAACTGGGAGACAGTCAAAGGGCATCAGATAAAGAGAGGGCTACAAAAGTTGGAAAAAGGCAAGTGACTGGCTCAATATTGGTCCTTTTGGTCAATAACACACCAGCTCATCATCTGTGACCCTAGTTAGGGAATCTTTGGATTCCCACACAAATATAATGGTCCTAGACCTCTAATGGACCCTTCTCTTTACCACCACTGATCACTTCTTTCTTTTTTAATTGATTTAATAATTATTTACAAGATTGCAGGATAAGAAGGGTACAGTTCCATATAATTCCCACCACCAGAGTTCCATATCCCATCCCCTCCACTGGAAGCTTTCCTATTCTTTATTCCTCTGGGAGTAAGGACCCAGGATCATGATAGGGTGCAAAAAGTGGGAGGTCTGGCTTCTGCAATTGCTTCTCCACTGGACATGGACGTTGGCAAGTTTATCCACACTCCCAGCCTGTCTCTATCTTTCCTTAGTGGGGTAGGGCTCTGGAAAGGTAGGTCACTTCTATCAGGAACATCATCACAAGTCTTCTTGTGGGCCTTCCCAGGACCTTGCCCTCATCATAAAGCAGCTATGGTAGGGACTGCCCCAATCTCTAAAGGGATACTGGGGTTTCCTGCCCTGCCACATGAGGAAAACTGGTCCTGAAATGAGTGCAGCCTACAGTGTTCCCAGCTGTGACCATGAGCTGTGACCCAGACCAATAGGGACACAAAGGCTACACAGGCTCCATGTTAAATATAAATATATGGGCCTTAGGTTAGGTGGATGGAAGTAAATAGTTAATTCTATCCACAGAATATTTTCAAGAATTGGATCTACTCTCTGCCCTAATCCAACTTTCTAGTCCTTTTCTCTACTCTGACACCATTTTCTCAGACAATGTTTTTATCCAACTCCATCCTAGTTATCAAACTCAAGCAAAAGCTACCATAGTTGTGGGCCCCTAGAAACATGCCTAAAGTGGACTTCCAGCCTAAAGTGGGCTTTCTAGTCCACATAGAAAGTACAGAAAATATGGCTTTTTAACATTATTTTCACTACTCTCTAATCATATTTGATCAGTAAAAATACTAGCTTCCAAAATTTCATTTGCTATATAAGGAATTCAACATTAAAAAATGATAAAAAAAAAAAAATTCTTACCCTTAAAAATATTTTTAGTCCTTCCTGGAAAAAAAAGTTTTTCTCCAGCCAGTTGACTAGCTAACATTTATTTCTTCAGTACATTTTCCAAACATCAGCTAAGGATCTACTAAGGATGAGATACCATAAATACGATATATACATACCATTATGGTTTTTACTTTCACATAATATACAATAAAACCAGATAGGAGATACATACAAGTGCCTGGTGTGAGACAGTATTTGCTAAATCCTATAGAGGAGGTGATAAAAATCACATGGATGTCTGTAAAAATTAGCTGGCGTTTTCACGGGGGTAATAAAGAGACATGTGTATGGATGAACAAATGAGCAGAGTTTAGAACCCACAAGACAGAGTTTTGGGAGTAGGAATATGAGACAACACTGGAAAGGTAATTTGGGGTCATATCTGGAGCAGGACTTGAATCTTAAAGAGAGTTAAAAATGTTTGGGAAAACGGCTGTGTGGGATGAGCAATGAGTCAGCAAGAGAAGAATAAAAGAAGCGCTGAACAGAAGTGAAGCTTCGGTTAAAGTGAACGAGCATGAATTTGTAGCAGGCTCAATCAGTATAGCTTCCCAGAGCAGCTCTCTGCAGCTTAGCAAGGAAGTAATGGGAAGTTCAAGGTCAATGGAGAATTTCAAAGAATAAGCAAAGACACTGCTGAGTTGGCTGGCCACTGAAAGCAAAAGAGACAACAAAGAAATAAAGACGGAAAAGTAACTAACAGACAAGTAAAAAATAGCAATTAGGATTGTGATAAAACTGAAGATCAGAGTCTGGATGGGTAACAAATCTAGAATGATTGCCATTAAGCAGATAGTAATAAAGGGAAAGATACTCAGAACTGAAGACGGTGGAGACAGAGGAGGAGATTTAAAGATAAAGTAAAGTTGGGGTCCCTTGGCATCCAGGAGATAAGGAACCAGAGTCACTGATATGATATTAAGTGATGGACAGGTGGAATTCACCAAGGAGGGGGAAAATACTAAAGGACTTAGTATAGCACAGCAGTTGGAATAGAAAGTAGGTGGCATCAGACACTCACTCGTACAGAGAATATTAGTACATTTCAGCAGACAGGATAATAATCTAGAACTGATAGTGAGGAATAGTGACTGTTGACTCTTTTTATTTTTAGTCCTCTTGGGGGCTAAAGAAGTGAAAAAGGGAAGGAAATACTGGAAGGGAGTTCCTCTATCCAAAATGTCTTTTTTTAATCAGCTCTGCTAGACCTACTACAATTTCTAAGCTCATGGATCCTGTCCAGTCTCCAGAGAGCAGATGTTTGGTGGGGTATCTATTCCCGCGTGCTGCAGGATGATTCCAGAAGAACATGAGACAGACTCCCAAGGTGATAGTCCTGCTCAGTTATCAGTTATGGCTTATCTTATATGGCATATTAATGCCTTTGTGACACCGTTATTCCTTTCCTCAGCTTCTCAAAGGACACCTGGCTCAACAGAAAAAGTAGCTTATTTTGTCACACTGTAGGTCATCCCGACCCTTAGAAACAGAATCGAAGAAAGGAGGGAGCACCATACAATTGTCACACCATTACTCCTAGCCCTGGAAATGCAATGATACAAAAGTTCAGAGATGCAAAAGAGACTGCTGGGAAGGTTAGCTGCTTTCTTCGCTCTGACAAGGATAATTCCAGAGGCTATGGCTTCTAGTAATAACATTTGAAATTGGCAGCATTTAGATCTGTGTGTGTTATTGACAGTTTTCTTTAGGTTACACTAAAGTCTCTCAGGAGTTAACTCTATAGGCCACAGTCCAGAAAATGAAATGAGACCCATTTATATATTTTAGTGAGATGTGCATCAATGAGAAGAGGTAGAGAAAAAGGTTGCATCTGAAGATTCTGAAAAGGCATCACATTTATCTTATTACTACCATTAGATTTTTTCCCCATTTATTTAGCATTTTCAAAGATAAATATTATGTCACAGTATTGCTTTTGTTATCTTTACATTATATATATTATATTATGTTATATATATATATGAATAGGGACCTGTCATCTTAATCATATAGAATAATATTTACCTTTCATTTTTCAGGAGATTCTGTTTAAGTCATGTTTAAAGGACTGCTTCCATTTAAACAAATTAGATTGATGGAATTTTCACTCAGTCAATTTTATTCAGAATAGGCCTAAGTCAAACATGTGTTATCAACTCTGAAAGGAGTTGTATTTGGAAATTATGGATGGATAGATAAGAAAAAAATTCAAACTCGTCATATGTAGTACTTTCTTTGTACAACTATCATTTGTTATTTGCATCCTTGTAATATAAAACCTGGCCTATATTTGACCTCACCAGTGTGTCCTGAAGTCCTACCTCTTCAGAACCCTACCCTACCAGGGAAAGATAGAAACAGGCTGGGGGTATGGATCAACCTGCTAACACCAAAGTCCACTGAAGAAGCAATTACAGAAGCCAGACCTCCCACTTTTTGCAACCCATAAAGAATTTTGGTCCATACTCCCAGAGGGATAAAGAATAGGGAAATTTCCAGTGGAGGGGATGGGACACGGAACTCTGGTGGCAAGAACTGTATGGAATTGTATCCCTGGTATCATACGATCTTGTTAAGCATTATTAAATCATTAATAATTTAAAAACTGGTCTATAGTTAAGTTTTGCTTAGACAAGAAATTACAATTTAAAAAAAGCTGTCAGAACCCTGCTCTTTGTATTTAATTTAAAAAAAAAAATGCAAGGTTTATGCCAGAAAGTGTCTGGACATGTAGTCTGAACAGTATTTTCAGAACTGCCATACAACAAGAATGGCTACCAGGAATTCTGAGACATAACTGTAGGGCAGTCCACATCTGACTTGTTTTCATGTGGCAATATAACTGCTTTATTTGCCTCTCCTGCTGTATTAGAAAGGTAAAATAAAAGCATTTCCATTCTTCTCCAGGGGGTATTTAAAAATTAAATCTTATATGTATTTGGAGAAAGGAGACAATGTCTACAGTTGGTTCTGGTTTTAAAATTTATAAAGTCCTGTATCCAATAGGAAAGAAAAAGAAAAAAATAACTATTTTAAAGAATGAGATAATAGGTACAAAGCAGGTGGCTCACAGCTGTGCCTTGTATTGTGAGGTCTTGGATTTCACCTCCAGTACCACATAAAAAAATTAAAAGTTGAATATCATAAATGACAGTGCAGCAGTGACCAATAACTTGACTATCCATCTCTTTCTTTCTCTATATGTATCTCTAGCTCTACCTATTTAGCTATTTCCATCTCTCTTCCTTTCTCATAAATAATGATGGATATCCCTGATCCAACTTTCTAGTCCTATCTCCAAGGCTAACACCATCTCCCCAGACAATACCTTTAGCCCATCTGTAAGTTAACCGTGGAGTTCAGACAAAAATTATTTAAGTCGGGAGTTGGGTGGTAGCGCAGTGGGTTAAGTGCACAGTGGCGCAAAGCACAAGGACCAGTGTAAGGATCCCAGTTCGAGCCCCAGGCCCCCCACCTGCAGGGGAGTCACTTCACAAACGGTGAAGCAGGTCTGCAGGTATCTGTCTTTCTCTCTCCCTCTCTGTCTTCCCCTCTTCTCTCCATTTCTCTCTGTCCTATCCAACAATGACGACATCATTTACAACAGCAATCAAACAGCAAGGCCAACAAAAGGGAAATAAATAAATTTTTAAAAAATTAGTAAAGTCATGGGCCCCTTTGGAATTTACTTAAAATAAGTTTCCTAGATCATTCCAACATGAAGACCCCAAATCTCATCTGCTATATTCTTACCTTTAAGTTCCTGATTATTAAATTTGTTCTGCTTTGTATCTTTTTTTAAAAAATTCTTTTTCTTTATTGGGGGATTAGTAGTTTACAGTCAGCAGTAAAATACAATAGTTTGTACATGTGTAGCATAGCTTTTCAGTCACCAAGTGGCAGATGCTACCATGACACCAACATGAACTCCCTTACCAATGTGTCCTGGAACCCTACTTCCCCAGAGCCCTACCTGACTAGGGAAAGACAGAAACAGGCTGGGAGTATGGCTCGACCTGCCAATGCCCACGTCCAGCTGAGAATCAATACAGAAGCCAGACCTTCCACCTTCTGCACCCCATCATGATCCTGGCTCCATACTCCCAGAGGGATAAAGAATAGGAAAGCTTTCAGTGGAGGGGATATGATGCAGAACTCTGGTGGTGGGAATTGTGTGGAATTGTACCTCTCTTATCCTATAGTCTTGTTGATCATTATTAAATCAATTTAAAAAAAAGTGGATAGACTGAATAATGGGTCTCACCAGGTATATTACAGTCACTTAGGGCTCCATCTTAGAAAGTCAGCCTCCAGAGAGAGGGCCTTGTATCCAGTAAGAGCCCATGAAAGGTATAAGTTTGGGAGTTGGGCGGTAGCGCAGAGGGTTTAGGGCAGCGGGTTAAGCGCATGTGGCGCAAGGACCGGTATAAGGATCCTAGTTCAAGCCACCGGCACCTCTCCTGCAGAGGAGGAGCCACTTTACAGGTGGTGAAGCAGGTCTGCAGGTGTCTGTCTTTCTCTCCCCCTCTCTGTCTTCCCCTCCTCTCTCCATTTCTCTCTGTCCTACCCAACAACGATGACATCAATAATAACTACAATAATAAAACAGCAAGGACAACAAAAGGGAATAAATAAATAAATATAAAAAAATTTTTAAAAAGAAAGCCATAAGCTTTGCCCACAGATTTATTGGAATTCCTTGGATTGTAAAGACTACAAAACTTTCACTGTCACAGCCACCCAGATTTATTGGAATTCCTTGGATTGTAAAGACTACAAAACTTTCACTGTCACAGCCACCCAGACTAAAGCCACTCAAATCAAACTATACTGACTTTTTTTTTACTGCTGATCTAGCAAATTATAATAAAGCAAGAAACTCAAAAGACCATAAATAGGTTATCTTATGGCTCTAAGAGTCCCAAGTAAGTCTCATAAGCTAAAATCAGATGTGACTGGGGCATTCAGGGTGATATGACCATCAACAATCACAGGATAAAATTAAGATGTTAGCAAGGCTAGTTCATTCTGGGTATCCTAGGAAGATTTTATTTCTTGCCTTTTTTTTTTTTCTAAAAGCTGATATACTTTTATCATGGCCTACATTCTATCACCTTTTCTTGTTGTTTATGTCATAATATTACCCTACAAATTTGACCTCTATCCTCCCAGTTATAAGAAACCTTATTAGAGGCCAGGAATACAGCACAGTAGCTATACAAAAAACACCTTCACTCCAGAGGCTCAGAAGTCCCAGGCTCAATCCCTAGAAATATCCTAAGCCTAAAGTGAGAAATGCTGTAGGGAAAGAAAGAAAGAAAGAAAGAAAGAAAGAAAGAAAGAAAGAGAATGAGAGAGAGATAAGGATAGAAGGAAAGAAAGAGAAAGAGAAAAAGAACAGAGAGAAAAAGAAAGAAAGAAAGAAAGAAAGAAAGAAAGAAAGAAAGAAAGAAAGAAAGGAAGAAAGAGAAAGAAGGAAAGAATGAATGAATTAGGGAAAGGGAAAAAAGGAGGGTGAGGATACTGGAGTAGACAGAAGAATAGGGGAAAATAGGAGAGGATGGGAGAAGATGGAGGAGAGGGGAGGAGAGGGGAGGAGAAGGTAGGGGAAGGGAGAACAAGAAATGGTACGACGGGACGGGACCGTGTGGTGGCACACCTGGTTGAGAGCATATGTTACAATGCGCTATGAACCAGGTTCAAGGCCCCAGTCCCCACCTGCAGGGGGAAAGCTTCACAAGTGGTGAAGCAGTGTTGCAGGTGTCTCTCTATCTCTCTCCCTATCACTCCTTTCCCCCTCAATTTCTGGCTGTCTCTATCCAGTAGATAAAGATAATTAAAAAAAAAATTTTTTTTTTAAGAAGTGGTATGACTAGAGTTCACTTGCATAATTCAGGATAATCACATCAGGAGTTTTTTAACCCAATCACATCTACAAAACCTCATTTACTGCATAAAGTAATATTTACTGACTCCAGGTATTAGAATGTCTGCTGCTGTGGAAGGTCATAGTGTAACCTACCACATCACCTCCATGGTTGCTTCAGCCTCTCAGGCCTGGGAATGCTACACTCTCACACACACTAACTTCCCTAGTGATAACCCAGCTGAAGTGACTCCTGCTTGTGTTGAAATAAGGGTTGGTGCCTTAACTACACTCCTTTAAGGGCAAAGTGGCAAAGTGCAGGACTATCGGGTTTGAGGCCCCAAGTTTGATCCTTGGCATCAAATATGACATAGCTAACTGGCACTATGGTACATCTTTTTTTCTTATTCCTCTCTCTCTCTCTCTCTCTCTCTCTCTCTCTCACACACACACACACACACACACACACACACACACGTAAATAAGTAAATCTTTTTTTAAAAATACTGATATCCCCCCCCTTGGATACCTCTCAAACACAGATGTTGTTCTACAGCATAGATGAGCTCAAAATGCAGGAAACTAAAACACATAACAAAGTGGGGAGGAAAAACTTCACCATTGTATTTGGGAACAAAAAAACATGGGATACAGAAAACACATGAGAATAAACTTAAAATACCGTAACAGGGTTAACACAGTAGGGAATACAAGGTACTAGGTGCCTTCCCTCCTTGGAATTTTCTTCCTTATCACTCGCTAAGAATCATAGAAACAGTCTGTAAGTGGTCTTGTAGCTGCTACACCAAGAAAAAGTCTACTTGTACATCTGTTGCTGAGAACACAGTGTGTTCTGTGTAGTGCATAAAACTCTTCTGTTTGTTATATTCCCCCAACTTGTGCTATGGGTTTGAAAAGGGCCCCTCCACAAATGTTTGTTCATCTATTATTTTGTCATCACTGCTACCTCACCAATAGGGATGAATTTCTCTTTGTCTCTTCATTAAGAGACAAAGGCAGAGAGAGAGAGAGATACCACAGTATTAAAGTTTCCTCCAATGTGGTAGGGACCATACTCAAAGCAGAGTACTACCCAAGAATTATTTTGCCATCCCACAAGTACTTTTTCAAATTTTTTATAATTTTTACTAGTAAGTAAATAATAATTGACGAGATTGTGGTATAAAGGTAGTACAATTCCATTTAGTTTCCACCACCAGAGTTCCATATCCCCTTCCCTCCACTGAAAGTTTCCCTATTCTTTATTCCCTCATTGGTGATGTCATCAGGGAAGTCAGGTTGGTGTCATGGTAGCATCTGCAACTTGGTGGTTGAAAAGCATTAAGATATAAAGCAGTACCTTTAATGTGACCATGAGAAACCAGAGATGATGATGCTTTGTAGTGCTTCCAGATCTGTCTCCTGAGGATTTGGAGAGAAGAGTGTTTCTCCTTTAAACATAGCAGAAAAGATCATCGAATGTGACTGCTCTGATCTGCCTTTTGTGAACTTGGCAAGGATAAGGTTATAGCCTACTGCTCCTTTCTCAAACCAATCCTTAGTGGCTCAGGTGCAGTCATTCAGCCCTGAATGCCTTTGCCTTGTTGTTTTTAATCACCATGACCCTTGAGAAGAAGCCAAATGCTGGAAAGTGCCTTTCTTTGCCATAAAGTGGTGGAAGGAGAGGATTCTCTCAACGCAAAAAGTCCTGAAGGAATCACATAATGGCTAAATTGCCACCACGGCCCTGATGAACTCAGCTGTTGTTTATAACTATCTTTCTTCTTTTGTACTGATGCTCATTCTGTTCCCTATGTTGGATATTACTATGTGAATAAAACAAGGATCAATACCTCTTGTGAAAAAAAATTCCCTAAACAGGTACAATAATTAATGATCCTATCCATTGGAAATGTTATCATAAGTCCTTTTGTGGGCTTCCTCAGGACCATACACTCACTATGAAGCAGCAATGGTAGGGATTGCCCTACTCTCTGAAGGGAGGCTGGGTCAGCCTACTGTTCCACTCAAGGAAGACTGGTTTCGACATGAATGCAGAATAGAATGTTCGCAGCAGCGACTGTGGACTGTGAGTTTAGTCTGACAGGGACTCAGGTTGTACAGGCTCCAGTGATAAAAAGATATACGAATAGATATGGGTCCCAGGTTAGATCATTGTGGTAAACAGTTAATCGTATTTATACATTTTCTTCCAGTTTTTGTGACCTAATTATGCTCCCTAGTTCTATTCTCAATTCTGACACCATCTTCCTAAACAAAATTTCTAGTCCACCCCCATGTTAACTATCAAACACAAGCAAAGATTATTGGGTGGTGGTAGATAGCATAACGATTATGCAGAGACTCTCATGCCTGAGGCTATCAGGTCCAGTACCACCATAAACCAGAGATTTAAAAAAAAGATTACTGAGACATAGGCACCAGTAGTGTAGAAAGGTTCCTATACCCCCACAGTCTCTCTAACAGCTATTGTTAACGTTCTTTCTAATGTATAACATTCTCACAGAAGTCAAATGCCATATCATTGTTGTCTTCGTTTGCATTTTTCTTTCAGGAATCATTTCTACAGTTCTAATTTAATACCAGAGCACTTCTGGGGATTGAACCTGAGGCCTTTTGTCCTCCAGGTATGAAAGTCTTTATGCAGAATCATTTTGCTTTTTCTCCAGTCCCAAATATTTTTTTCTGAGAAAACTGCCATGACTTTGGTCTTAACTGTTCAGTAGTTCTAGTGACTACAGTTTAACAGTAGTAATGAATACAGAACAATCCATCTCCTTTTATTCTCATTCAACCTTTGTGACTATTTAGTGAATCTAGAACAGATTGGACTCATCCTTATGTCCTCACTTTGCCCATGACATTTCTTCTAGGAATCGCTTCTGGACAGTCTGCAGTGACCGCCGACGTAGATATCAGTGCTTAACTTCACAGCAGCCTCCTCCAGGAAGGTTTCCTTCTCAGTTTCTGTTAGCTGTGATTTCTCTTTTCTCTCAACTTCTTCAGCACATTCTGAAGACTGTAGAAAGCAGAGAAATGCATGGATTTAACATCTGAATTTTGATTACGCACGAAACGCTATGAAAATCCTACAAAGGGGAGCCGGGAGGTAGCGCAGTGGGTTAAGCGCAGGTGGTGCTAAGCGCAAGGACCGGCTGAGGATCCAGGTTTGAGCCTCTGGCTCCCCACCTGCAGGGGAGTCGCTTCACAGGCGGTGAAGCAGGTCTGCAGGTGTCTGTCTTTCTCTCCCCCTCTCTGTCTTCCCCTCCTCTCTCCATTTCTCTCTGTCCTATCCAACAACGACATCAACTACAACAACAATAACTACAACAACAACAACAAAAAAAAGACAACAAGGGCAACAAAAGGGAAGATAAATAAATAAAAATTACAAAAAATATTAAAGAAAATCCTACAAAGGCATTTTTAACATTGTCGTGGTGCAATTCAAATCTTGTTTCTTCAAAACCGGGTTTCTGGTAGTAAATTTTCTCACCGGGAAGTGAGTCATGTGTTGACTGCTATCCAAGCTTCATGAAGCTTTGCTGTTCTTTCTTTGTTGTAATATAGGCAGTCCGTTTTGTGAACTGATTAAAAACTGTGCTCCATTGTGGAAAATGGCTGTTAATCGAGAGATAAAACTTTAGATGAAAGCTGAAAAGGCAGTTAACTTTTGGTTAGAGAAAGGTACAGCACAGGAGTAATTCTCCAGAAAATGTGATTTATGAGATAACCAGAAACCCAAGGAGGGGAAAAAAAAACAAAACAAAAAAAAAACGGGCACATTCTGGAGATTGTGGTATTGATGACTTCTTAACTTATGTTGCAATTCTATTTATGCAAAAGCCTTTGAAAACAGAAAGCTTTCAGCAGATGGGGAGTACATAGGGTGATGTAATGGTGACTCTGTATATGGAAAAGTTGAGATTAGGCTCTGCCAGTTCTTCAAGGCTATTTGAGTTTTAGGAAGAGTCTTAATTATATCAGCCTTTTGTTTCCCAGTCTGTAAAGTGATGGCAAAAATACCTGCCTCACAGAGCATTTGCAGCTAGCTCTTAAATGGAATAATATCTGAAAAAGTGCTATGTAAGCTGTAAAAGTAGAGATGATTAAATAATTGCCATTACCTATATAATGATGCCATTTATCATGAAAGCAGACACTGAGAACAGATTGGCTTAATGAATGAATAAATTAATAAATAAATGGATGAGCAGATTTATTTGATGAAAGAATAAGTGAGTGAATGAAAAACAATCAATAGTAACCTAGTTATAAGAATAAACATACTTCTGTTTCCCCAGAATAGCGTCTCTGAACTTCTAAGGCATTTTATTTGCTCGCACTACTAACTAAAATATGAAAATCAATAAAAATCATTACCGAGAATTAAATCTCAGTAGCTTCTATCAGCTTGAGTATGAAGCTGAATTTCTTCTTTGAATACATTGGCTGTTCACAAACTGCTAGGCCTACACTTGTACTGTTTACAGCATTAGTGGAGCCTTTTCATGTACATCTCAGCTTTGTCGTTCCTTTGGGGCTACCCATTATACTGCTGATCCATTATCATCTATAATTCTCTTTAAAAACCTAATAAAATTTACTGTAAGATACTGGCACTGTGTATTGTCTTCAAACAGTCTTTTCTACATTTTTCTTGAGTGTTGATTTTTTTTTTTAAGGATCTGGTCTTTTTGGCATGGCAGTTCAGTTGTACTTCGAATTTACACCTCTCCAAGGCAAGGAACCAGGCGGTGCTATACTGTTTAGAAAGGAATTAGAAGCCAAAGGGATTGGTGAGTAGCTTTGTTCTGCTGCATGGACAATCAAACTTAATGCACAACGATGCCATAAACTGGTCTGGGTGGGTATTAAACGGTGTCGTTTTTCTATAAGCACCTATAGAAGAGGAATCATTTTCCACACTCTGAAGCACATGCATTATTCCAGTTAAATAATTTACAGGCATTTAAAGCAATCAGCCTAGTAGAGGAGGGAAATGCCTACCAGGATTGCTCTTTATAATGGCACTGCCACTCAGAGTGGACTTCATCCCTTGGCATTGATCCTGAGATTCAAGAAGCCTGAAGTGGATTTTCTTTTCCCCAACAACCATTCAATGGTATTATACCAGTGGGTCACTGACTAATTTCTAAATTTTATTTTTTAATAGAGATTTACTGTTAATTTACAAAATTTTAAGATAATAGGTGTCGGTCTAGCTTCAAGGGCGGGAGAGAGACGACCAGGGACTCATGGCTGAGCAGGATGCAGTTCAGTCTTTATTGATGAGGCATGCAATGCAAGCTACCTATCTCTAATCACAATCCTGTCCTATATATCTCCTGAGGCGGGAGTGTCAGGTCCAAAGAGGATGTACGTAGGATAGGGGGTGGGGAGAAGGAAAAAGCACGTGAACCAGTGGGGATTAAACGGTGGGAAACAGGAAGTGACTAGGAGAGCAGGCAGAGTGGAAAAAGAGCGTGAACCAATGGGGATTAAACCAAGCGGCAAAACAATGATTATGTAAATAGACCACAGCGTCAAGCAGTGCAACAGGAGGGGTCTTAGAAGCAGAATTTAGAAGCAGACCAACAAATAGGGATATAATTCCATCCAGTTCCCATCACTATTTCTGTTTCCATTGTAGGACAGGGGTCTGGAGAGGTGAGGTTTCAGGAAACATTGGTAATATCATCTGCCCAAGGAAGTCAGGATGGAATCACAGTAGCATGGAGCTTACTGGCTGAAAGACAGTAAGATGGAAAGCAGGCCAAAATATTTAATAACTAAGAACCATAAACTAGGAACAGAGCAGATTAAAATAGGGACCTTAGGGTGGAAGAAAGCTTGGAAGTCTATTTTAGGAATGTTCCTAGGAGCCTATATCATCACTAGGTCATTGATTCAACAAGGTAAGAGAGATGTGCCTGAAGCATGTTAGATACGGTGCTAGACCCTAGTGATAGGAAAATATTTCTCTTACTCCCGATGGATTCACAATGTCACAAACTAGTCACTGACCAAATTGCTCACTAGGAAACATACTTCACAGTTTACAGTAAAAGAGACACTTCTGTTAAACACATATCAACATACTCTTTAAATGACTTGTTTAAATCTAGGACATTTCAGACTTAGGAGTGGAATCAATATTAAGAAGATGCTAAATTGCCTGGGGAAATAGCTCAGCTGGTTGAACACTAGACGCTGATGCCTGAGGTTTTCTCTCTTCCATTCTCTCTCTCTCTTTCTCTCTCTCTCTCTCTCGCTGTCTCATGTGAGACTCATTTATATATGTAAGTGATAGGAAAAGTAAGCCAGAGGGCTTTGCACCCTCATTCCACAAGGACCTGAAGTGTTTGTCACTAGGAATCTTGTTTGTATCCCATCAATAAAAAAAAAAAGAAGAAGTGAATCTGAAAAATACCTGAAGAAGCCAGGCATGATTGAGCTTGTCTGAAAAAGAAAAGGAAAAAAAAAAAAAACACCTGGAAGTAGTAATAGGTGTAGAGGTGAACTAGAAAGGTAGTAGAGGTAGGACTATAGAAAAAAATGGGGGGACTTGGGCAGTAGCACAGTGGGTTAAGCCACATGGCGCGAAGGACAAGGACCAGCTTAAGGATCCCTGTTCAAGCCCCCGGTTCCCCACCTGCAGGGTAGTTGCTTCACGGGCAGTGAAGCAGGTCTGCAGGTGTCTGTCTTTCTCTCCCCCTCTCTGTCTTCCTCTCCTCTCTCCATTTCTCTCTGTCTTATCCAACAATGACAACATCAGTAACAACAATTATAAAACAAGTGCAACAAAAGCGAATAAATATTTTTTAAGAACTTTTTAAAAATTACTTATAAAAAAAGAAAAGAAAAAATGGGAGGATATGCATACATACATAGACATAGATAGTTATAGAGTCAGCCCATATTAGTATCCTTGGGAGAACTACTGCAGTTTCCAATGGAGGGGATGAGATACGGAATTCTGCCAGTAGGAACTGCATGGAATTAGACCCCTGTTATCTTACAATTGTGTAAATAAATATTAAATCACCAATAAAAAATTGTGAGGTGCACTGGTTGAGCGCATATGTTACAGTGCACAAGGATCTGGGTTCCAGCTGCTGGTCCCCACCTGCAAGGGGAAAGCTTTGCCAGTAATGAAGCAGGGCTGCAGGTGTCTCTCTGTCTTGTTCCCTCTCTATATCCCCTTCCCTCTTGACTTCTGGCTGTCTCTATCAAATGAATAAAGAGAATTTAAAAGAAAAAAAAAAAACTTGTGCAACCAGAATATATTCAACAGAAGACTGTAATATTTGGAGTTGTTAATGACCCAATAGAAAGAATTCATCATAAGGGTGGTGGGTAGATAGCATAATGGTTATGGAAAGAGACTCTTATGCCTGAGGCTCCAAAGTCCCAGGCTCAATTCTCCACACTACCATCAGCCAGAGCTGAGCAGTGCTCTAGTAAGTAATAATGATAAATAAGTAAATAAAACAAGAAAGAATAAATCATATAACTCAAGTATTTGAGGAAATTTAAGCAAGATTTTTGTACCTGAAAAAAAGGATAAAGAGAAAAATCAAGAAACTAAAGGGGAAAATTTTCCAAAAGAAAAAATAGCCAACCTTCTAGTAAAAAAAGTGTACTGAAGCTAGTTCAAAGAGCAGAAATGGGGCAGTCAGGCGGTAGCACAGCGGGTTACTCCCAGGTGGCAGCAAAGTGCAAGGCGGGCCTTAAGGATCTGAGTTCCAGCCCCCAGCTACCCCACCTGTCGCAGAGTCCTTTCACAAGTGAAACAGGTCTGCTCTCTCCCCCTCTCTCTGTCTTCCCCTCCTCTCTCCATTTCTCTATGTTCTATCCAACGACGACTACAATAATAACTACAACAATAAAAAAAAGGGCAACAAAAAAGAATAAATAAATATTTAAAAAGAGATGAAATGGTAGGAATCAGTGTACTATTAAGAAGGAGAGAGGTAAGCTTCAGGTGCAAAGAAGACACAGACTTCTCCTTTCCCTTCTATCACTCACCTACTTGCCGACCTTTTGCTGAATGTTCAACGTTATTTCAAGTTGTATTTTTCATCTCTTCTTCATTTCACTTTTGTAGGTGGAGGTTGGAAGAATGGGATGGGGAGAGCATATTAAAAAAAAAAAAATGAAATGCCATTATGTAGCCATCAAGCTTTATCTGTGTAGTGCCAAATTCAGATAAAGAGCCTAAGTTTATGCTTAAGGGAGGGGGAGGGGAGGGGTTAAGCGCACATGGTGCTTTGCGCAAGGACCTACATAACCTATGTAAAGATCCCGGTTCCAGCCAGCTCCCCACCTCCAAGGGGGAAGCTTCACAAGCGGTGAAGCAGGTCTGCAGATGTCTATCTTTCTCTTCCCCTCCTCTCTCGATTTCTCTCTGTCCTATCCAGCAATAACAACAATAATAGCAACAACAGTGATAAGGGCAACAAAAGGGAAAAAGAAATTTTAAAAAAGGAGATAGGTTTGATCTACATAACTTTACCCATACCCATTGAAGCTGAGAAAAATTCAAACTCTGTCTTGTTTTGGAATCCTCCTTATACTCATATAAAAGACTAAAAAAAAAAAAACCAGGAACCTGGAGAGATTTATGACTACCTATATCTATTGCATGGCTATTGGTAATAGTTGGCTATTACATTTGAAAACAGCCCACTTCTTCAACAATAGGTGAGTGACTCAGCAAGTTGTAGCATATATACACAATGGAATAATACTCACCTGATAAGAAATAATGAAATTTTGGTTTTTGCTGCAACTTGAAGAAATCAAGTTAAGAGAAATAAGCCCAAAGTAGAAGAATGAATGCTGAATGATCTCACTCATAAGTGTGAGATCATAATAATGTAGGGAAAATGCAGGGTGACATTTCAATGAACTATAACTTATTGTAGCAGATCCAAGGACTCCGAAGCAAGGAGATGGAAGTGTCGAGAAGGGAACAGAGCATTCAGTATCCTACGGTGGTGAAAGATGACAAGTTGGTAGTGGGTATGGTATGTTGACACCTGTCATGGTGAAGGACATGAAAGTGTTTAATTCTGGCAACAATCCTGCAAATAAACATTTAATTGAATAAAATGATCAAAAGAGAGTGAACATAGTCAAGAAAGTCTGAAGAAGAACCACCATTCTTAATGTTATGCTCACCAGACCCATGTTTCCCACTTAAAGGTGTCGTATGCTTTACAATGGCTTGTTCTAGCCCTCCCCCTCCAAGAGAATTGGATGAGTCCTGTTAATTTCGCGGGCCTGCTTGGCTTCATCAAGAAGACTGTTTTCCATGACCACCAAGAATGTACCATCTAATACCCACTAACTGCTGACAAAGAGGGCCTTCCCTTCATAAGACTCTTCATGGCAGGGTCATCAAAGTCACCTCTCTTTCCTGTTAATACTACCATGACTTTTCTCTCTGAGGAAGATTCTTCTAGCAACAAGAAAATCTATTGTTTCCCTTTTAAATTCAAGTGATTTTTTAATTCAAATATCAGCTTCTTCCCCTCCCTCCACTAAGTCGTCAGTATATTAAAAATAAGAAAACTAAGAAAGTTATTCTAAACTTCAAAGTTTAGGGGAAAAAGTTTATCTTTTTCTTTGGGGGAAATTCTAACAGAATAAATGAAAGCAAGTCAATAGTTCATTTATTTAACAGTTGGAACTGTATGAAATTATCATTTCCTGAGTTCAAATTATCTAAATTTCACCAATTTGATGTGACTCTGTCTAATATTGTCTTCTAAGTAACATCCTATTACACTTTATTAATTTTTACTAAACAAGTTTGTACGGATCAGTCATTTTATTCTCATCTAAATATAAAACATTTAAATAATTTATCAACCTTGCCCCAGAAACCGTTATCATCTGAGACAGTTCTTACAGACATTTCAATATAATGCTACCTCGTGTGTAGATCCTGCCAATATGAGGTAAGGTAGGGGCCTATACATTAGGCAGTCACACTGTCCACTGTCATATTTACATTAGTCCAGAAAGTATGAGTTTAAAAAAAAAGGAACATGGGGACCTTAATAAGCTACAGTTTTATCTCACCAATGTGAACCCCACCTCCCCAGATCCCTACCCCCACTAAGGAAAAGCAGAGGCAGGCTGGGGTATAGATTGAACTGCCAGCACCCATGTTCAGCAGAGAAGCAATTACAGAAGCCAGACCTCCCGCCTTCTGCACCCCTTAGGTCTTTGGTCCATACTCCCAGAGGGATAAAGAATAGGAAAGCTTCTAATGGATGGGGATGGGGTATGGTGCCCTAGTGGTGGGAATTGTATGTATTGTATTCCTCTTATCTTACAATCTTGTCTATCATTATTAAATCACCAATAATAAATTTTAAAAAGAAGTTAAAAAACGGGCGGAGGGTAGATAGCATAATGGTCATGCAAACAGACTCTCATGCCTGAGGCTCCAAAGTCCCAGGTTCAATCCCCTGCACCACCATAAGCCAGAGCTAAATGGTGCTATGGTTAAAAAAAAAAAAAAAAAAAAAATTATTGTGGTCCAGGAGGTGGCGCAATGGATAAAACACTGGATTCTCAAGCATGAGGTCCTGAGTTCAATCCCTGGCAGCACATGTACCAGAGTGATGTCTGGTTCTTTCTCTCTCTCCTCTCGTCATAAATAAATAAAATCTTAAAAAAAAAATAAGAAGTTAAAAAACAAGAAAACACAAAGCAGAACTTGGACTGGGTTTGGTGTATTGCACCAAAGTAAAAGACTCTGGGGGTGGGGGGAGGGTTCAGGTCCTGGATCATGATGGCAGAGGACCTAGAGGGGGTTGAATTGTTATGTGGAAAACTGAGAAATGTTACACATGTACAATCTACTGCATTTTGGTTTTTGTTACTGTATTTTATTATTGTCTATAAACCATTAATCCCTCTAATAAAAAATAATTGTAAAATAAATAAAATTAACTACAGTTTTAATCTCACCTTCAAAGCATCTGAGTTGCAGGAAGTAATTTTTAAAATATTTTCTAAATGAAAAGAGTTCGGTATATTTCTATTCTCCTCAACAGCATCAGCATAATTAATGCCATGACAACAAGAAAAAGACTGCAAGGAAAAAGTTAAAAAGAGAGAGATTTAGAGAGAGAGAGAGAGAGAAGTTAATTCTTCCTATCATTGCTGACACAAGATGCTTTGGTTTCTCTTTGAAAATTAAATTATTTTCAATAAGCTTAAAAAAAAACTCAATTCCATTCCAGTCATCACAAATGCCTGCTAATTCCCTAACAAGTTAATCATGGTAAGATTCTCTAGAACAGAAAGCAGGACTCTCCCTTCTATACAGCAAAGAATGTATCTAACTTCCACCCACTAGAAAAAACTGGAAGCACTACAGGATTTCCAAGTTGTATAGCCCTTTGCTAGTTAGGATGGCCATTTCTCATCATAACTCTGATGCCATCCTCATTCATATTTACTCTAAGAACACGACAAAAACTTCTTCATGAATCCAGAAAGTTATTAATCAAGAGTGTCAACAAAAAAAAATGTCTGTAGCATTCAGTTTAGATTATAAAGTTTCTGTCAGCTACTCAACTCTACCACTGTAGCCTAAAAGAAATTATAGATTATAGCATAAGTATGTTCTAATAAAACTTTATTTACAAAAATGGGCATTAGGGGCCCATAGGGAACGCCTTCAATAGAGTCAATGCTTTTCCATGTGTGAGACCCTGTATTTGAGCCCTGGGAGGACATGGAGCCATCTTGGGCAGTACCAAGAAACCATCACATAATGTGCCTTACCTTCACCTTTCTCTCTCTCCCTCTCTCTGTCTCTACTTTTTCCCCATTTTCCTTTCACCCTTTCACTCTTTTTTTATTTTTCATTTCTTTCATTTTCATATTTTTCACTGGGGGATTGATGTTTACATTTGACAGTGAATACAATAGTTTGTACATACATAACATGTCTCAGTTTTCCATATAACAATACAACCCCCACTAGGTCCTCTGTCATCCTTTTTGGACCTGTATTCTCCCACCCCCCAACCCACCCATCCCAGAGTCTTTTACTGTGGTGCAATCCACCCTCTCACTCTTAAATAAAGAAGAAAATAGGAGGGGCTGCTGCAGGCAGTGGTGCAGCTTGTTAACCACACATAGTCCTAGGAAAAGGACCCTCGCAAAGAGCCAGATTACACTCCCGCTCCCCACCTGCAGCGGGGATGCTTCACAAGCAGTGAAGTAGTTCACAGATGTCTCTTTTTCTCTCCCTATCTCCCCTATACTTTTCAGTTTCACTTTGTCCTATTGAATAAAATAAGAAAGAAAAAAAAGTGGCTATCGACCAGACTTCCCTAGACAGACAACCCCACCAATGTGTCCTGGAGCTCGGCTTCCCCAGAGCCCTTCCCCACTAGGGAAAGAAAGAGACAGGCTGGGAGTATGGATCACCTGTCAACGTCCATGTTCATCGGGGAAGCCAGCTATAGACCAATTTCTCTCCTCTCCGTGTGTTACAAACTCCTTGAGAGGCTGCTTCTGTCATGTATTTCTCCTCTTACAGAGAAATTCCTATCACCTGCCCAAGCTGGTTTCCGCTCAGGAAGATCTACCTGTGAACAAGCCCTGGCCCTCTCAACTTACATTGAAAATGGATTCCAGAAGAATTTAAAGACAGGTGCTGTCTTTGTTGATCTCACAGCAGCCTATGACACGGTCTGGCACCGTGGTCTCCTAGTCAAGATCTCAAGATGCCTGCCTCTATGGGTGGCCAACACTATATCGTTTCTTCTCCAAAACAGAAGACTCCGGGTGCATCTGGGTGACAAGTCTAGCAGATGGAGACTTGTCTCAAGTGGCCTCCCCCAGGGCTCTGTTCTGGCTCCTACGCTATTTAATATTTACATCAATGACCTCCCAGAAACTTCTTCAAGGAAGTTCATCTACGCCGATGACATCTGCTGTGCAACTCAGGCATCCAAGTTCGACATCCTCGAGGAAACACTCACGAAAGACATGTCTCTGATATCTGATTACTGTAAAAAAAAAAATGGCGACTAATCCCTAGCACTGCAAAAACGGTATCATCTGTTTTCCATCTACACCATGCCTCGGCCTCGCGTGAGCTTAATGTGCAGCTTGGCGATAAGAGAATCCGGCATGAAGCCCAGCCAGTCTATCTTGGCGTTACTCTCGATCGCACCCTGTCATTTCACGAACATCTCATAAAAACTGCAGCAAAGGTGGGCGCGAGGAATCACATCATTGCAAGACTGGCCAGCTCCTCATGGGGCGCGAGCGCTGCCACACTGCGATCATCATCTCTGGCATTCTGCTATTCCACTGCAGAATACTGTGCCCCAGTATGGTTCCGTAGCCCCCATGTCCACTTGGTCGATTCCAAATTATATTCCTCCATGAGGATAATTTCTGGCACCATCCGTTCCACCCCGGTTCCATGGCTGCCAGTTCTTAGCAACATCGCCCCGCCAGATATTCGTCAGGATGCGGCATCATCTAAGTTCATTTCCCACATCTACGCTCGACCGGACCTGCCAATCTATCTTCGCCCACCCTGTCCAACACTTGACGTCTCGTCACCCAATCTGGTCCCCTACGCCTACACTGAACTTCTCTGTCCCAGACTCTTGGAAACAGAGTTGGCAGGCAGTCAGCTGAGGTAAAGAACAAACACCTCATCACAGACTCCTGCAAGCGTCAACCCGGCTTTGACCTGGCACGTTATGATTGGGCCCTCCTCAATCGCTATCGAACAGGCCATGGCCGGTGCGCCGCTATGTTCCATCGCTGGGGAGCCAGAGATGACCCGAACTGCCCCTGTGGCTACAGACAGACTATGACCCACATAGTCAATGACTGCCACCTCTCCAGATCCAAAGGAGGTCTCGAAACTTTACGTCAGGCTCAACCTGACGCTGTTGACTGGCTACGGAAGAAGGGCAAACACTAGAAGAAGATCGGGGAAGCAATTACAGAAGCCAGACCTTCCACCTTCTGCAACCCACAATGACCCTGGGTCCATACTTCCAGAGGGTTATAGAGTAGGAAAGCTATTGGGAGGGGTTGGGATATGGAGCTCTGGTGGTGGGAATTGTGTGGAGTAGTACCCCTCTTATCCTATGGTTTAGTCAATGTTTCCTTCTTATAAATAAAAAAAAAAATTTTTTAAAAGACTCTCTTCTATGGCCATAATGACTAACCAATATCTGTCCCAAAAAAAAAAAAATATATATATATATATATATATATATCTGTCCCATTTGCTATCTTGCTGTACCTAAATAATACTGTTCTAGGATGAATATGGGATGATCTCACTCTCAGGCAGAAGTTGAAAAACAAGATCAGAAGTGGAAACACAAGTAGAACCTGAAATGGAATTGGCATATCACATCAAAGTAAAAGACACTGGAGTGGGTGGGTGGGGAGAATATAGGTCCATGAAGGATGATAGAGGACCTAGTGGGGGTTGTATTGTTATACGGGAAAATGGGGAATGTTATGCATGTACAAACTATTGTATTTACTGTTGAATGTAAAACATTAATTCCCCAATAAAGAAATAAAAATAAATAAATAAATAATACCATTCTGCTGTACTATGCCATGACATAATAAATTTCTTGATTATTTAAGCCCAAAACCCACAAAAAAAAGGTTATCAGGAGAGGTGGATTCGCAGTGCCAATACTGAGTCCCAGGCATAACCCTAAAGGCTAATAATAATAATAAATTTTAACATTGTTACATCACTTGACAGTGCTACCATGGATACTTTGGGTTCATTTTCTAGTCACTGCAAAAATATATATATATATATATATATATATATATATATATATATATATTAGTGGGCCAAGTTTATCTTGTGTGTCATAGTTTGGCAAACTCCATTTGCAATGATTACTTTATATTGTATTTTTCTAGTGTACCACCAGGGAATGAACACAGGTCATTACATATGTGCAGTACCACTGATAACTTCCCAGGCCCAATTTTCCCATTTTTTTAAAATTATTTAATAATGATCAACAAGACCATAGGATAAGAGGGATACAATTCCACACAATTCCCACCAACAGCATTCTGTATTCCTCCATTAGAAGCTTTCCTAGTCTTTATCCCTCTGAGAGCATGGACCCAGGATCATTATGGGGTACAGAAGGTGGAAGGTCTGGCTTCTGTAATTGCTTCTCTGCTGAACGTGGGTGTTGGCAAGTTGATCCACACTCCTAGATTTCCAACAGATCCCTTTCTCCACCATCACTGGTCATCTCATCAGGAACAACATAGTGAACCCTCTTGTGGGCCTCTACAGGACCTTGCTCTCAGTGTAGATCAACAATGGTAAGGATGGACCCATTCTTTGAAGGGAGGCTGGGTCAACATACTCTGCCACAGGAAGATGGGTCCTGAAATGAGAGCCGCCTAGAATGTTCCTAGCTATGACCATGAAGTGTAAGCTCAGACCTGCAACCATGCAGAAGTTGCTAAGGCTCTTGTGCTGAATATGGGCCCCAGATCAAATCGATGGAGTTTACAATTGACAATATTTATATACTTTTCCCATATCTAGGAGCTACTCTCTTCCCTGATCCAGCTTTCTAGTCCTATTTCCTACTCTGACACCATCTCCCAAACAATACTATTAGCCCACCTGCATGTAAGCTGTCAGGCTCAGGCAAAAATTGGTAAAGTCATGGACTCCTTGGAATATACCTAAAATAGACTTCCTAGCCTTTTCCAAAATGGAGACCCCCGAGTCTCATCTGCTATATTCTTGCCTTTAGGTTTCTAATTATTAAACAATTATTTCTGCTTTTGTACCTTAATGATTTTTCAGCCACCAAATTGCAGATGCTACCATGACGCCAACCTGACTTCCCTGGCAGATGACCTCACCGATATGTCCTGCAACCCCACCTCTCCAGAGCCCTGCCCACTAGGGAAAGAGAGAAACAGGCTGGGGATTTTTCCATTCTTTGTCTAAAAAGAGAGAGGAGAAATATCACAGCACCACATCACTGTCCATGGGCCTCCTCACTGCTGTCTATAGCATCCCAGGGTTCAAATCTAGCACTTCATACACAACAAGGCTTGTACTTTGGATAAGTGAGCTATTTCTGGGATTCTGAAGATTATAGATTTGTAAAGAGTCTTTGTTTACATTGAGTGAAAAGTTATTGAGCGGGGGTTCAGGTCCTGGAACATAATGGCAGGGGACCTAGCTGAATATTTATGTGGAAAACTGGGAAATATTATACATGTACAAACTATCGTATTTTACTATCAACTATAAACCATTAATTCCCCAATAAAGAAATTTAAAGAAACAGTTATTGTCAAAGATATATAAAGGTTCCTACTGGGGGTGGGGTGGTAGCGCAGCTGGTTAAGCGCACATGGTGCCAAGTGCTAAGACCAGCGCAAGAATCCTTGTTCCATCCCCAGCTCCCCACCTGCAGGAGAATAACACAAGTGGTAAAGCAGGTCTGCAGGTGTCTATCTCTCTCTCCCCTTCTGTCTTTCCGTCCTCTCTCGATTTTTGTTCTATCCAACAACAACAGCAACAGTAACAGCAACAATAGCAACAACAACAAAACGGAAAAAATAGCCACCAGGAGCAGTGGATTTGTAGTGCAGACACTGAGACCCAGCGATAACCCTGGAGGTAAATTTTTTTTAAAATGTACTTATATGAATAAAGAAAAGAGATCTTTCTCTACCTAATAAATATTTTTAAATACGTATTTATTTATTCCCTTTTGTTGCCCTTGTTGTTTTTATTGTTGTTGTAGTTATTGTTGTCGTTGTTGTTGGATAGGACAGAGAGAAATGGAGAGAGGAGGGGAAGACAGAGAGGGGGAGAAAAAGACAGACATCTGTAGACCTGCTTCACCACTTGTAAAGTGACGCCCCTGCAGGTGGGGAGCCTGGGGCTGGAACCCGGATCCTTACGCAGGCCCTTGCTCTTTGCGTCACCACATGCGCTTAACCCGCTGCGCTACCGCCCAGCTCCTTTTTTTTTTTTTTTTTTTTTTTTTTTTTGCCAGAGCACTGCTCAGCTCTGGCTTATGGTGGTACGGGGGATTGAACCTGGAACTTTGGAGCCTCAGGCACGAGAATCTCTTTGCATATCCATTATTCTATCTACCCCCACCCTAATATTTTTAAGAATAAATCTTAAGAAAAAAATTTTTTAATGATTACAGGGCTAATCACCACCTAGATGACACTGGATATATTATGCAATAAAAAAGTAATTCTTAAGGGGCCAGGCAGTGGCGCACCTGATTGAGCGCACACATTCCAGTGTGCAAAGATCTAGGTTCAAGCCCCTGTCCTCACCTTCAAGGGGAAAACCTTCACAAGTTGTGGAGCAGATCTGAAAGTGTCTCTGTCTCTCCCCATCTTTATCTCCCCCTCCTCTCTCAATTTCTGGCTTTATCCGATAATAAATAAATAAATGTAATTCTTAAAGGGTCAAAATATCACTCCTTGAAGAAATAACTGAAGGAATATCTGTCTATCATATTCTCTATGTATTCAATTCCTAGCAAAACATACATAGTAGGCATTCAATAGGTACATATGTAGTAGGGAAATTGAGAATGTTCAGTTAGACAGGTAGCATCAGTTAAGGTATTCAAGCACTAAAATATTCTAACAAAGTTACTCTCAGCTTTATTTCTGTCATTTCCATTATTAGCATGCAAAGCTATGTGGCTTTATTACACTCTCAAGTTACGTTTCACAGCTGTGTTTTTGTATCTGTGAAATTTAGTCCTCCGACTGCGTCTTAGCTGTTTACATTTTAGCTGTGAAATAAGATTTTGTTTTTAGCTAGCTAGCACAAAAACTTTGTTACATAAGTTTTAAAAAAAAGTCAAATCAGAATTAACAGCTTTAAATAGATAAAAGTTTTTTTTTTCTCATGTGAGAATATCTGCCATCTAATAGTGAGGTTTAACATTTAAAGTCATCAGTTTTTTTTCTTCTGCAGAAATATCTGCTATATTCAAAGGAGGAAGGAAGGAAGGCAGGCAACCATATTTAATGAACATTGTGTGAGGTCATCACTATTTCTTCATCGATTAAGCACCAAAATTTTTTTTCTCTATTTTGAGACAACAGTTATATGAACATAAGCAAATTTTTTTCTTGACAGTTGACCAGCCCATACTTGGTATCTGGATAGCTAAATAATAATCTTGGCTAGATCTAGGAATCAAGTGATATTAAACCAAAATGAGGAGGATAAATATCAGATGATCTCACTCAGGGGGAACTTAAGAAACAAAAAAAAGGAAACCACAAAGTGAAACTCGGGTGGGGGGTAGTGTATTGCTCGAAATCAAATGGCCCTGGAGGAGAGAGTTGGAGAGAGAGGACTTGTGGGGCTTTGGGTCCTGTAGCAGAAAAGGACCTAAGTTGAGTATGAGCTGTTTTGCAGACACCTATCACAGGGAAGTGAGAGATTGTACCCAAATATCAGCAACTGTACTGTAATCCATTACCCTTCAGTAAAAAAAAAAAAAAAAAGGAAAAGAAAAGAAATAAATAGTTATGTTCCTATATGTAAAGCAAGATCGAATTTGCTTAACCAAACTATAACATTAAGGCAGTGAGGAAGTCCCCTGGAGCATCTCTGGGAGTATTTTATTTTATTTTTGCCTCCAGGGTTATCACTGAGGCTTAGTGCCTGCACTACAAATCCACTGTTAGTGGAGGCCATTTTTTCCTCATTTTTCTTCCCCTTGTTGTTGTTATTATCGTTGTTGTTGTTGTTATTGCTGTTGTTGTTGTTGTTGGATAGGACAGACAGAAATTGAGAGAGGAGGGAAGACAGAGAGGGGGAGAGAAAGATACCTGCAGATCTGTATCACCACTTGTGAAGCGACCCTCCTGCAGATGTGGAGCTGGGGACTCGAACTGGGATCCTTATGCAGGTCCTTGTGCTTCGCTCCATATGCTCTTAACCCAGTATGCTACCGCCTGGCTCCCTATTTTATTTGGTCACTTAAATAACCAAATACAGATTTTATTTTAAATAACATGCTGTGAGTCAGGCGGTAGCACAGTGGGTTAAGCGCTGGTGGCGTTAAGCACAGGTGGCACAAAGAGCAAGGACCCGTGTAAAGATCCCGGTTCGAGCCCCCAGCTCCCTACCTGCAGGGGGGTCGCTTCACAAGCGGTGAAGCAGGTCTGCAGGTGTCTGTCTTTCTCTCCCCCTCTCTGTCTTCCCCTCCTCTCTCCATTTCTCTCTGTCCTATCCAATAACGACAACATCAATAACTACAATAAAACCAGGACAACAAAACAGAATAATAATGAAAAAAGAACCTTAAATAACATGCCCCAGATTCCTTCCATCTTTTGATTATTGTGAATAATGCTACTGTAAACATACATTTACAAATATCTTTTTAAGTATCTGTACTTATCTTTTAAAGATACATATTTATAAGTGGCCCTGCAAAATAATAAAATATATTTTTAACAAGCTGACATAGGATTTTAACCTCTTTTTTATTACTCATTAAGTCTGGGGCTTTTTGTCATAGGATAACTTCCTTTTTTTTTTTGTAGATTTAATTGTGAATAACAAGTCCATTGGATAAGAAGGATATAATTCCACACAATTCCCACCACCAAAGTTCTGCATCCCATCCCCTCCCATTGGGAGCTTTCCTGTTCTTTATCCCTCTGGGAGCATGGACCCAGGACCGTTATGTGCTGCAGCAGGTGGGAGGTCTGCCTTCTGTAATTGCTTCTTCGCTGGACATGGGCATTGGCAGATCCATCCATATTCTCTGGGGGCATTTTAGAAGTTCCAGATTTCGTGCCCCACACCAAAACTATTCAACTCCAGCACCACATGGTTGTTATGGTACACTGTTTATCTCTTCCTCTTTGTGCCTCATTCTATATTTCTCTGTGTACCTTTCTCACTCTCAACTGAAAAATCAGCTCCAGAAGTGGTGAAAACAAGTATGTACAAACCCCCCCCAACAACAAAAAATCATGTTTAATTGCATCATCCTTATGCCAATCACATTTGAAATTTAGACTTTGGGGGTTGGGCAGTAGCGCAGTGGGTTAAGCGCAAGTGGGGCAAAGCGCAAGGACCGGCGTCAGGATCCCGGTTCAAGCCCCCAGCTCCCCACCTGCAGGGGAGTCGCTTCACAAGCGGTGAAGCAGGTCTGCAGGTGTCTGTCTTTCTCTCCCCCTCTCTGTCTTCCTCTCCTCTCTCCATTTCTCTCTGTCCTATCCAACAGTGGCGACATCAATAACAACAATAATAACTACAACAATAAAACAAGGGCAACAAAATGGAATAAATAAATAATTTTTATTAAAAAGAAACATTTTTTATAAATTACCTCTCATCTTGCTAATAACTCACAAAGTCAGTGTTATTGCACCTTTTTTAGATCAAAAACAGATTTTCATGCTGATTTTATTCGCAGAACTAATCCAAATTAACCCTGGGCTCTAAAATTATATCCACTTGCAAATGTAAATATTTGTTCTCTAGGAATAATGATAAGATTATATGTAGGCTGTGAAAAACATAAAGAATTCAGGGCCGAGTGGTGGTGCACTTGGTTGAATGCACATATTACCGTGCATAAGTAACCAGGTTTGAGCCCTTGGTCCCAACCTGCAGAGGGAAAGCTTTGCAAATGGTGAAGCAGATCTGCAGGTGTCTCCCTTTCTCTCTCCTTCTCTATCTCCCCCTTCCCTCTCAATTTCTGACTGTCTCTATCATATAAATAAATAAATATAATTTTTTAAAAATTTAAGATGCTCCTAATCTGGGAGTCAGGCGGTAGGGCAGCGGGTTAAACGCATGTGGCACAAAGCTCAAGAACCAGCATAAGGATCCTGATTCCAGCCCCCAGCTCCCCACCTGCAGGGGAGTTGCCTCACAGGCAGTGAAGCAGGTCTGCAGGTGACTATCTTTCTCTCTCCCTCTCTGTCTCCCCCACCTCTCTTCATTTCTCTCTGTCCTATCTAACAACGATGACATCAATCACAACAACAACAATAACTACAACAACAATAAAAAACAAGGGCAACAGTGGTCTGGGAGGTGGCGCAGTGGTAAAGCTTTGGACTCTCAAGCGTGAGGTCCCGAGTTCAATCCCCGGTAGCACATGAGCCAGAGTGATGTCTGGTTCTTTCTCTCTCCCTCTATCTTTCTCATAAATAAATAAAATATTTTTTTAAAAAAAGGGCAACAAAAGGGAAAGTAAATAAATATTTTAAAAGATTATGTGGTCCAGGAGGTGGCGCAATGGTAAAGCTTTGGACTCTCAAGCATGAGGTCCCGAGTTCAATACCCAGCAGCACATGTGCCAGAGTGATGTCTGGTTCTTTCTCTCTCCTCCTATCTTTCTCATAAATAAATAAAATCTTTAAAAAAAAAAAAAAAGATTAAAAAAAAAAGCACTTAATCTGTCTTTGGGAAAAAGAATTTCATAAAGAAAGAAAGAAATTTCCCCCTACGAGACTGCACAAGTAAACAGAATTATGCTTTTGGCCTGAACTACTCAGTTAACAAACAAGCACTATTGACAGTGGAAGGAAAAGAAGGGAGCCTTTGTTGGCACTAGGAAGACTGCTGACCCTGTCTTGAATCCCCAAGGAGTGAAAGTGAGACCGTGGATTCTGAGATGAAGAATTCCATCAAGAATAGCATGGTATATCCTACATGGGTACTTGGATGGTTCATGAGCTTAAAAAATGGGCTCTTAAGATCTAAATTCTAGGGAAATGCTCTCACCCAAAGGAGCATCTGGCTATAGTTGTATGCAGTGCAGATCAGAGACAGAAAGTGATGATGGAATGGCCCAGAGGAGAATATATTTGGATAATCCAGAAAAGAAGCAAGAGTATTGCAAGAATATGAAATTAAATATGAAATTTACACCTCTCAGAAAGATAAGATTTAGGAGAGTTCTAATTCAAGTCAGTAATATAAAACAAAGTGACAGTGTCTGCAACCCAAGTGTTATAGAAGTGGATAATTACGCTATTATTTTGTAGCAATGCCTACTAAAAATGTTAATTAAAGGCCCTCACGGGTAACAGTCGATTTTGTCAATAACTGTTGGTCTGCTTCTAAATTCTGCTTATAAGACCTTCTGTTTTGATCATCACATTAGGTTCGCTTGTATTACTTACGATGTGGTCTATTTACATAATCACTGTTTTACCCGGGTCCCACCCTGCCTGCAGGGTATTGGTTTAATCCCCACTGGTTAGATGGAAGCTTTCTACGTTCTGTTCGTGCTCTTATTTTGCTCCACCCCCTCTCCTAGTCATTTCCTTCCCCTTGTCACTTCCGGTGAAGAGATGCATAAAAGGCGATTTATCTGATGAATAAACGAGATAACTGCTTCCCAGCTCAGCCGTGAGTCTCTGGTCGTCTCTCTACCGCCCGTGAAGCTAGCCCAGCCAGGCAAATAACCACTTCACAAGTTGATAATATACAGGAAAGTGAAATAATATGATACCAAACTATGGTCAGGTGAGGGAACCGTTGTCCAGGGAAAAAAGGATGTGTGTTATCCATCCAGTGTTTAGTGTTCAGAGTTGTTGTTTTGTTTTGTGTTGTGTTGCGTTGTTTTTCCTACTGTGTTAGGTAGAATGGACATTAAGCAGGTAAGTGCATTCTAAAGTTTATATTATTGAAGAAAAAGAGATATACATATACATACTCAACTGAAAAATGTGAGGTTGGGGCCGGGTGGTGATGCAACTGGTTAAGTGCAAACATTACAATGTGATAGGAACAGGGTTCAAGCCCCTGGTCCTCACCTGCAAGGGAAAGCTTCACAAGTGGTGAAGCAGGGCAGAAGCTGTCTCTTTTTCTCTCTCCCTTCCCTTTCAATTTATGGCTGTCTCTATGCAATAAATAAAGATAATTTTAAAAAAGAAAAGTAAAGAAATATGAGAACAATAAAGGGAGCAAGTTACACCAGTTAAGTGGTTTTGTATTCTAATTTGGGGATGGGGGGATCCTGACATATCTATCTAAAATTTACTGCCCTGGTGATTTTGAATAGATTACAGAAAGCCTCTAAAGTTCATTTTCTTTATCAAAAATAATCAAAGTGTAACACTTAAGCATTCAGCCGATATTAGGTTTTTTTTTGTTGTTGTTGTTTAAGCATATATTCACATGAGTATAATTAATTGTTTTAAAGTATATTTTTTCTAGATGAAGACCCATAAAGAGCTTTCATCAATAATATATTTTCATCAATAAATATATTCTACCTGGGGCCCTACTCAGGGAATCCTTGGATTCCCAAACAGACATGATGGGCCTAGACCTCTAACAGATCCCTCTCTCACTGTCACTGGTCATTTCCATCAGGAACAACATAATGGATCCCTCTGAGGGCTCCTATAGGACGTGGCCCTCAATGTGGATCAACCATGGTAGGGACTGTTCAATACTCTGATAGGAGGTTGGGCAACATACTCTACCATTCAAGGAAGATGAGTCCTGAAATTAGTACAACCTAGAATGTTCCTAGCCATGACCACAGAATGAGAGCTCAGACCTTGGTGGCAAAATATATAAATAAAATAAAAGAGATATTCCTTTTTAGGATGTCCTTTGGCACCTTGTCACTGGGAACTCCATTTGGAGTTTTTTTTCAATGCACCAAACCTTTAGATCTATCACGTTGGATTTCAAGTTAGGGGGCCAGGTGGTGGCACACCTGGTTGAGCATACATGTTACAGTGTGAAAGGACCCTGGTTTGAGCCCCTGGTCCCACTTGCAGGGAGAAAGCTTTGTAAGTATTGAAGCAAGGCTGCAAGTATCTCTCTGTTTCTCTCCCTATCTCCCCTTTCCCTCATGATTTATGACTGTCTCTATCCAATAAAAAAATAGCTACAATAAAAAATAAATAAGTACAATATTTAAAAAGAAAGAAAATTACTCAAAAAAGTCTTGGATATATTTTTAACAAGTGTTTGAATGAGATACAACATCTTTCAAATCTGTAGCACTGATGACTACATTTTTTTAGTTGATGTTAGAGTAAATACAGAAAACTCAGTCTTTTTTAAATGTTAAGCACTTGGGACATCTGATGATATTTTGCAAAGCAAACCATAAATATACTTAAACCAATGAGTAAAACATTAAAAGTAAAAATCAGCCCATCTTCTCTAGGAGTACCTTTTCCGAATGGCACAGAGAACTTTGCACAAACTCCACACGCCTCTCTGTTTAATTTCTGGGGCAGCAGTATTCACCAGGGCATTGAGCAGCCTGGTCAGGTACTGCTGAGTCAACCCCAAGCTGGCACTTCTCTTGCTTGTGAATGCAGCACACGGGACATGAGATGTCATTATTCCAACATTATGATAAGACACTCCTGCTTCTTTACAGGAGAAGGAACTAAAGTTGAATAAGTCAGAGCCACTGCTTTAGATTATGCTGTTTGAACACTCAAACAGAATTTCATTTTAAAAGATAGTGCACCCGTGAAGTCTCTGGATACAGTCTGAGGTGAAGCATGTTGAGGTGGCAATCGTTGCTTTGGTTAGGTTGTTATCAGCAGATGCAATATTATTTGGTTTGGATTGGGAGATGCATACGGGAAAGTGGGCCCTATCCAAGGGTTCCAGGACTGGGGGAAGTAGGGGCTCTATAGTGAAGATGTGAGGTTCCTGCTTCAGCTTCATTACTCAGGTGAGACCTTTCCTTTAATAGTACACTCTAATTTTATCTCAGGTAGTTCACTTTCTAACAAAGACCCATAACCTAGATATACACCAGTTTCTGTGAGAGAGAGCTTATGTGCACACGTATCCATAAACTACTGCAAAATATATACCTGAAAGCAGAAGTACACTAGAGTTTGCAGTGAGTACCTCCCTAACACTTCCTCTCCACTATTCCAAGCTTGGGATCCATGATTGCTCAACAAATTGTTTGGCTTCATATGTTAACTCTCTTTTCAATCACCAGGTTCCAGATGCCACCAGGATGCTGGCTAGGCTTCCCTGGATTGAAGACCCCACCAATGTGTCCTGGAGCTCAGCTTCCCCAGAGACACACCTTACTAGGGAAAGAGAGAGGCAGACTGGGAGTATGGACCTACCAGTCAACGCCCATGTTCAGCGGGGAAACAATTACAGAAGCCAGACCTTCTACCTTCTGCAGCCCTCAATGACCCTGGGTCCATGCTCCCAGAGGGATAGAGAATGGGAAAACTACCATGGGAGGGGGTGGGTTATGGAGATTGGGTGGTGGGAATTGTGTGGAGTTGTACCCCTCCTACCTTATGCTTTAGTTCACTAATCCTTTCTTAAATAAAAAATTAAAAAAAAAAAAAAAAGATAGTGCACCGAAGAGAAGTGCTTTACTCACCTAATCCACAATCGTGAAACTGGGTGGTCATTTGAAATGTGTTTCTTTTTATTTATTTTAATTTATATAATGGAAAAATTGGCAAGACCATAGAATAAGAGGGGGACATTTTCACACAATGCCCACCCCCAGAGCTCCATATTCAGCCCCCTCCCTTAATAGCTTCCCTATTCTTTATCCCTCTGGGAGTATGGACCCAGGATCATTGTTGGGTGCATAAAGTGGAAGGTCTGGCTTCTGCAGCTTCTTCTCCCCTGAACATGGGCTTTGAAAGGTTGATTCATACTCCCAGCCTGTCTCTCTCTCTCCCTAGTGGGGCAGGGATCTGGGGAGGTGGGGCTTCAAGACTCATGGTGAGGTCATCTGCCCAAGGAAATCAGGTTGGCATCATGGTATCATCTGGAACCTGGTGACTGAAAAAGAGTTAATACGTAAAGCAGAATAGGGAGTCTAGCAGTAGTGCAGTAGGTTAAGCGCAGGTGGCGCAAAGCTCAAGGACCAGTGTAAGGATCCTGGTTCCAGCCCTCGGCTCCCCACCTGTGTGTGTGTGTGTGTGTGGGGGGTCACTTCACAGGTGGTGAAGCAGGTCTGCAGGTGTCTATCTTTCTCTCCTCTCTTCTGTGTTCCCCTCCTCTCTCCATTTCTCTCTGTCTTATCCAACAACTACTACAACAATAAAACAACAAGGGCAACAAAAGGGAATGAATAAATAAATAAATATATTTTTTAACGATTGTGGTGCAAGATATAAAGCAAAACAAATTGTTGACTAATCATGAACCTAAAGGCATGAATATTGCAAATGAAAATTTGGGGTCTCCGATTTGAAAAAGCTAGTAGGTCTGTTTTAGGTATATTCCAGAGATCCCATGACTTTACTAGTTTTTGCCAGAGCCTGACATCTTATATGCAGGTGGACCCGGGTTATTGTCTGGGGAAATGGTGTCATAGTTGGAAAAAGGACTAGAAAGCTGGATCAAAGAAGATAGTAGCTCCCAAATATGGGGAAAGTATATAAATATTGTTAACTGTAAACCCCAGTGGCTTAATCTGGGGCTCAGACTCAGCACAAAAGCCTATGTAACCTCTGCATCCCTGTAGGTCTGGGTTCACATTCTGTGGTCACGGCTAGGAACATTCCAGGCTGCACTAATTTCAGGACCCATCTTCCTTGGGTAGTAGGTAGAGTATGTTGTCCAACCTCCCTTCAGAGAATGGAACATTCCCTGCTATCATTGATCCATATTGAGAGCAAGGTCCTATAGGGGTCCCCAAAGGGATCCATTATGTTGATCCTGATGGAGGTGACCTGCGACAGTGGTGAGAGGGATCTGTTAGAGATCTAGGCCCATTGTGCCTGTGTGGGGTCCCCAGGACTCCCCGAATAGGGCCCCAGGTGATGGGGCGGCCTGGTAGTGACTAATGAGTCATCATCAGTCTATTTTCTAACCATCAGTAGTTTCATTTGTCTGAGTACTGTCAGGACTCGTTTATGTGTAGCACAAAGCTGAAAGGTAATATTCTCTTATTGCGTGAATGCTAAGGCACTATTCCATCCTTCAAATACTTTTAGTCTGGACATACTTACTAAGGATTGCTATGGCAGTAATGTCAAAAGTTTGGAGTGCATATATCTAGATTATTTTTATTCAGATTTATGGTTGTAAACTAGCTTATTTGGTGGGGGTGGGATGAGGTGTGTGAACGGCTAGTTTCTCAACATCTTCAAAGTATACAATAGAACACAAAACATGGATGTTTCAACCTGAGCAGAAAAAATGTAGACAGCAGTCAGCACGGCAGTGATTAATGAAAGAAATGCAAAAACAACAATGCCAAGGGCTCATAATGGGAATCTTTAAAAGCAAAAGTTTTATTCCTTTGTCTTTTTATAAATGGGAAAATTGTGGTAGACTTTTTTCCACAGTTTCATAGACTTAGCAAATTAAAAATGTGAAATCTACATTCATTACTTAAGAACTTATGTAAAGGAAATTCCTAATGTTTATTTTAGTTACTAGTCCTTTCACTTACTAATTAGATGAAACTTTTGTTAATAGTGTTATTTACCAAAGGGTAATTCTAATTATCAGAGCTTGAATCTAGATGACAAAAATCTTACGTGTAGCAACCAAATACATTTTTTAAATTAGAGCAGCATCTATTTTTTGCAACAGAACTAAGATTAGAAGCAAATTTTTCTTGATTGCAATATCACTCTTTAAAGTTAGGATTACTCACACCTACGTACAACTAATTTCTGACAAATGGGCTCAAACTATTGAGCAAGGAGAGTCTCTTAACAAATGGTGTTAGGAAAATTGGGTTGAAATGTGCAGATGAAATGAAACTAAATGACTACATTTCACCACACACAAAAGTAACTCCAGATGGATCAAGGGTCTCGATGTGAGACCAGAAATTATCAAATACTTAGAGGAAAATATTGACAGAACTCTTTTCCATCTAATTTTTACAGGCATCTTCAATGACTCAAGTCTAATTGCAAGGAAAACTAAAACGAAAATAAACCTATGGGACTACATCAAATTGAAAAGCTTCTGTGCAGAAAAAGAAACCACCACCCAAACAAAGAGACTTTTTTTATATTTTTTCCTCCAGGGTTACCACTAAGGTTCCGTGCCAGTATTACTAATCCAGTACTCCTGGAAGCCATTTGTTCTTTCTTCTATTTTTTTCTTTTCTTTCTTTCTTTCTTTTTTTTTTTTTTTTATTATTCAACAGAACAGAGAGAAATTGACAAGGGTGGGGGAGATAGAAAGATAGACAACTGCAGATACACTCTTCTACTTGTGAAGGATCCCTGCTGCAGGTGGAGAGTAGGAGTTTGAACCTGGGTCTTAGCACAGACCCTTGACATGTGTGCTTAACTAGACGTGTCACTGTCCAATCCTCAGAGTCCTTACAAAGTGGGAGGAGATGTTTACATGTCATACATCAGACAAAAGACTACACATATATATATTATATGTTATATGTTATATATTATATGTTATATATTATGTTATATATTATGTTATATATTATTTATATATATATATATTCACCACAATCAACAACAACAAAGACCCCATCCAAAAGTGGAGAGAGGATATGAACAGAATATTCACCATAAGGAGATCCAAAAGGCCATAAAACATATGAAAACTATGCCAAGTCATTGTCAAAGAAATACAAATAATGGCAACATTAAGGTACCATTTTACTCCTGTGAGAATGTCATATATCAGAAAGCATACTAATAACAAATGCTGAAGAGATCGTGAGGGTAAAGGAATACTCCTGCACTGCTGGTGGGAATGTAAACTGGTCCAACCCCTGTGGAGAGCAGTCTGGAGAACTCTCACAAGGCTAGACATGGACTTATCCTATGACCCTGCAACTCCTCTCCAAACACATTCATCCAAAGATATCAGTGTATGCCTATGTTCATAGCAGCACAATTTGTAATAGCCAAAACCTGGAAGCAACCCAGATGTCCAACAACAGATGAGTGGCTGAGTAAGTTGTGGTCTACACAATGGAATACTACTCAGATATTAAGAATGATGAATTCACCTTCCTAATCTCATCTTGGATGGAGTTTGAAGGAATCATGTTAAGTGAGATAAACCAGAAAGAGAAAGATGAATATGGGATGATCCCACTCATAGACAGAAGTTAAAAAATAAGAACTGAAAGGGGGAACACAAAGCAGAACTTGGACTGGGTTTGGTATAATGCACCAAAGTAAAAACTCTGGTGGAGGGGGGAAGCTGGCTTTCAGGTTCAGATGTATGATGGTGGAGGAGGACCTAAACTGGGGATGAAAGTTTTTTGTAGAAAATTGAAAAATTTGGGAAGCAATTGCAGAAGCCAGACCTTTCTTCTGCACCCCATAATGACCCTGGGTCCATACTCCCAGAGGGATAAAGAATAGGAAAGCTTCCAATGGAGGGGATGGGATACGGAATGCTGTTTGTGGGAATTGTGTGGATTGTATCCCTCTTATCCCATGGTCTTGTCAATATTCCATTTTATAAATAAAAATTTTAAAAAGAGTAGAAAAGCTTTCAAGGGCAGGGATGGGATATGGAACTCTGGTGGTGGAGACTGTGTGGAATTGTACCCCTCTTATCCTATGGCCTTGATGATAGTTTTTATTTTATGAATAAATTTAAGGGGGCCAGGTGGTAGCACAGTGGTTTAAGCGCACGTAGCACAAAGCGCAAAAACTGGCATAAGGATCCAGGTTCGAACCCCTGGATCCCCTCTTGCAGGGGTCGCTTCACAAGTGTGAAGCAGGTCTGCAGGTGTCTTTCTCTCCCCCTCTCTGTCTTCTCATCCTCTCTCGATTTCTCTCTGTCCTATCCAACAACAATGACAGCAATAACAACAACAACAATAAAACAACAAGGGCAACAAAAGAGAAAAAATTGCCTCCAGGAGCAGTGGATTTGCAGTGCAGGCACTGAATCCAAGTAATAACCCTGGAGGCAAAATAAATAAATTTTTAGAAGTTTTTTTTTTAAATTTAGAATGATAACTAGGGTGAATCCAGTGTAAGTCACTTCTAAAACTGCAATAAAGCAATACTATACAATATGTTCCCTTATCACAGATATGATAAATAATTTCCAAGAACTTGTTCTTGATAGCTTTTTTTAATCACCTTGACTTATTTTTACTATAATCCACTAAAAATGAATGAAATGTATGTGTACTAAAATGTTAAAAAAAAGAAAGAAAGAAAGAAAGAAATCTAGGCCATGCCCACACAAATGCACACATGCTGATCATCAGCATTTCGAGACGGTCTCTCCTGTGCAGTTACTACTTTCTGTACTAGTAGGCTAGTACTAGGCTAGTGCTGAAAGACAACTTCCATAATGATGAAAAGGTGCTTGTTCCTACACAGTTGGGTCTGTAGGGTTTTTACCTAGGTCACAGCTACACCATATTTAATGTCAGATTACAGATTTATCCACTGGCGAGAAATAAGTGAACACATTTATACATGACATCACCTGGACGAGACACCTAGACTAAGGAAACTGCATACCCAAAGCAACTCAAGAGACCTGCAGCTGGTAAAAGGCTAAAAAAATTTTTTTTTAATTAACCTAACAACGATAATATCAATAACAACAACAATAGTTACAACAATAAAAAGGCCAACAAAAGGGAAAATAAATATTAATTTTTTAATGTTAAATAATCATTGGTGTGTTTGTGCAATGAAGTACTGACAGGCAACCCAAATGAACAAATTATTGATAGACCCAACAAAAATGAAGAAAAAATGATTTTATTAAGTGAAAGAAACCAGATGCAACAACAAAAAAAAGGAGAGGAAGGGAAAAATGCTACATACCATATAATTTCATTTGTATGATATTCTGGAAAAGGTAAGGCAGTAGATAGACAGAGGACAGATGGCTAATTTCCAGCATTTAAGGAAAGTGGAAGATGATTACAAAGGGCAAAGACTGGCTATAAAGGATATCATGAAGGCATTTGAGGAAGTGGGTGACGAAATTGCTCTTTTTCCCTGCTGCGAGTGAGCTAACATTACAGGCTCCATCTTGTTCTTCTGACACCATCTCACTTGCTTTTGCCCTTTTACCTTATCTGCTAATATCAAGGAATGTTTAACTAGGAGCCTGTCACATAAAGGAAGAAAATTACTACAGGTTTTACAAAGGACATACCACTAAGCTCTGGTGACTTATTCCTCTTGACAGGACCTCTTCCAGCTAGACAGCCACTGGACTGGATCCCTTATCCCCCTTTAACTCACCACCCTTTACAAACCTAGCTGCCCAGTCTGAGAGTAAGATGGTATTTTGAGAGATGAGTTTCCCATTGTTGGGTTTGCTAACTTGTGATTAGTGCTCAAAGATATGGTTTCCTTGCACACAAACCCTTGTGTCTCAGTTAATTGGCTTTCTTTTTTTTCTTATTTATTGACTATCTTTATTTATTTATTGGGTAGAAACAGGCAGGAACTGAGAGATACTTACAGCCCTGTTTCACCACTTGCAAAGTCTTCCCTCTGCAGGTGGAGGAGACGGGGGATCGAACCATGGTCCTTGTGCATGGTAATATGTGCGCTTAAACAGGTGCGCCACCACCCATCCCCTCAGATAATTGACTTTCTGAGAAGCAGACAACTCAAATACTCTGTTTCATTTAGCACTGCTTTTAGTAATCATTACAAGACTCTAGCATTTATGTAACTCATAGAATTGTATACCCGCAGTGTGAGGGTAGATAGCATAACGGTTATGCAAAGAGTCTGTCATGCCTAAGGCTTGAATATCCCAGGCTCAGTTTCCCCACTGTCATGAACCAGAGTTGAGCAGTGCTCTGGTGTTAAAAAAAAAAAAGTATAGCCCCCCAAAGATAATTTTTCTTTTATGTTAGAAGGTATGAAACTTTTCATAATTGCTCTTTCTCAAGTGTTCAGAAATAGCTTACTATTTCAAGAAGCTAGCTGGTCACCTCATCTATGAAGTTTTCTCTATGTTCCCAAATGTTTCTGATTTAACTTTTCTTTTTAAGGATATAGACAATACTCATCTAGCTAAAAACCCACGTAGTTAAAGGATCACTCCATCTTGAAGTTGGTAAGCATGCTCCTTTTATACTTCAATGCCTCATTACATGCCAACAATGTTTATAGCTAAGTTCTAAAAATTTTACATAATCAACACTGTTACATTAATATCAAGTGTATACTTTTGTGATTTACTTTTTTCATTCAATATTATTCTTTAATTTCATCCAACATTTTTTTCTTCTATCGCATCCAAATTTCTTTTTAATGTTATTTATAAAAAGGAAACACTAACAAAACCATAGGATAAGAGGGGTATAACTCCACACAGTTCCCACCACCAGAACTCTGTATCCCATCCCCTTCCATGATAGCTGTCCTATTCTTTATCCCCCTGGGAGGATGGACCCAGGGTCATTATGGGGTGCAGAAGGTGGAAGGTCTGGCTTCTGTAACTGCTTCCCTGCTGAACATAGACATTGGCAGGTCGATCCATACTCCCAACCTGTCTCTCTCTTTTCCCTAGTGGGGCAGAGCTCTGGGGAAGTGGGGCTCCAGGACACATTGGTGGGGTCATCTGCCTAGGGAAGTCCAGTTGGCATCATGGTAGCATCTGGAACCTGGTGGCTGAAAAAAAGAGTTAACATATCAAGCCAAACAAATTGTTGACTAATCATGAATATTGCAGGCTGGAACATTGCACATGAAGATTTGGGGTCTCAGTTTTGAAGAGAGCTAGTAGGCCTATTTTAGTTACATTCCAAAGGGGACATGACTATACTAGTTTTTCCGTGAGCCTGATCTCTGATATGCAGTTGGACCCAAGTTATTGTATGGGGAGATGATGTCTTTAATTTCATCCAATATTTCTTTTTTTTTTTCTATTTTAACCAACTTTTTTTTTTTTGCCTCCAGGGTTATGGCTGGGGTTCGGTGCCTACACTACAAATCCACTGTTCCTAGAAGCCATTTTCCACAATTTTTTTTTTTGTAGTTGTTGTTATAGCTGCTATTGTTAGATAGGACAGAGAAAATCGAGAAAGGAAGGGAAGACAGAGAGGAGGAAAGAAAGACTGACACCTGCAGACCAGCTTCACCGCTTGTGAAGCCACCCTGTGCAGGTGGGGTGCTAGGGGCTCCAATCCGAATCCTTACGCCCATCCTTGTGCTTTGCACCACGTGCTCTGAACCCTCTGGCTACAGCCCAGCCCCCTCATCCAACATTTTTAAACCAGTCCATCATCTGGGACTGCTGCAGAGTATGTCATTGTAAGAATATGCCAACATGTCAATTCATGGGAATCCTGACAGATAGTTTTCGTGTTTTGTGTTACACAGGGTATGTGCACATATATGTGTATGTGTGTATACTCCATTTGTCTATGTCTCTTCTTGAAAAACTGAAGAAACCATCCAGATCAGAAACTGTCCAAGATTCTCTTCAAGACGTCCATTATACCTAAGAATCACCAAGCGTATGATGTGCATTGCATGGAAAATGATGCTGGACACCTAGCACACAATTAGCACCCCATTAAGCTATGAAGAATGATAAACGCTGGCAAAAATATTATTTCAAATCTTGTGATCGCTAGTCACTTCTTCACCATGTCTGACTTGAGGGGGATCTGATTCAATTCTCAGCAGAACATCCTTTTAATATTCCTGTGCTGAAGTAGACTTCTATGAAACAGTCACTTCACGAGATTCCTTCTTGCTCACTAGAGGATCTCAAAGAACTACAAGCCGGGATTTTCTCCACTGACATTTCCCCCGATTCGTGTACCTCAAGGTTAGTTCAGAGCCGCAAGGAAGACTTGAATACCCTTCACAGATGACTGTAAAGGGTTAGAAAAAACCCGAGTCTAGATGTAAATAACTGTAATCATTCTTGGACCATACATTTCCTCCTAGAATCTCTCTCTCTCTCTCTCTTTTCTTTCTTTCTTTTTTTTTTTTCCTGTTCACTGGTCCTATTTATGGGCTATCAGTCTGCTCACCTGTAGGGTCAAGATGTTCTCTTTTAGCAGGATCTTTGGTCACCACTCGCCCCCTCTTCCTTAGCCTCCACTTCTTACTCTCCCTGATCTGACAATGCTGTTTGCGGTTTAAGGAGCTGTTGTAGCCTGCATGTACAAGACAAATACACACTTGGCTCTAGGCTTACAAAATCCTCTCTCTCATCATCTTGCCTTTCGACGTGACCAGTGTATCGTACGTCTCAAGAGAAATTAATCTGGTGTTTAGGGTGATCTAGGCATTTCAAAAATCAGTCTGTGTGCAGGTCCTGCAGAAGCATTTTCGACGCCTTTCGCCTCTGCTCAGCAAGCCTCAGACCTGACCTTCGAGAGGATTTCAAGGGTAGTGCCTTCCTGTCTTTTCCTCGCCACTTCCAAGAGCGCGCCTAGGCCTCCTTCTGGGAAGCAGCTGCCGGGGACTGGAGCTTGCAGAACTGCTGGTCTGTGCGCGCAGTCACGGCGGGGAAACCAGAGGAGGAGGGGGCGGGGGAGGCAGAGAGAAGGCGGGAGGAGAAGATGGAGGAAAGAGAAAAATTATCTGCATATGCATGAAGCACCCGGCACTGCCCTCTTCCCCCGCAGCTGCTCGGGCGGGGGCGGAGGAGCGAGAAGAGGGGAAGGAAGGAGGAGGCGGGGGCGGGGCAGCCAGAGCTGCGGCTGAGGACTGCGAAAAGAGGTGATTTGCATGGCGCAAGGTGATTGGCTGATGGCTGGGGGCTGCGTCTGAGAGGCAGTTCCTGAATGGCTTAACCAAGGGAAAATTACAGAATTCTTTTAGCTAAGAAAAAAAAAAAAAAAATGCCGGGTAGGGCCTGCTCTGCGCAATATGAAGCCTGACCGCGAGGGGGAGCAATGTCCCATCTTTGTTCTGGTTTAAAGTCTCTTTTTCCCTCCTCCCCAGCCCCTTCCCCTGCCCCCAGCCCCCAGCCCCCATACAGACACCACACGCAGAAAGTGCAGAGAAACCCTGTGATCCAGTCAACTGGTTCTGCCCCGTTTATTAAGAAAGATGAACACTCTTTTCTCTTCCATCTCCTTCATGGGAGACCACTTTTCATTTCAGATTATCATATCAATAAATACTCTTCAAGGAAGAAAAAAGGCATTTTGCCAAAAGATAAGAGAATATATACATATATATATATATATGTATATGTGTGTGTATGTGTGTGAAATGTGAGGAGTGTACAGAAAGACAATACATGTAGGCAGGGGGTAGGCACACATATGTAAATACGCACATAATCACCCAGGGAACACAAAACATGGAGCGGAGGTAGAGACAGTCTCGAAGAGACCGCACATCACTCACAAGGTGCTCACAGGCTGTACACACACTCCTGCACACCGAGTCACTCCCCAATGACCAGCACACAAACACACACCCCAACACAGATATAGGGACTTCACAAAAAGAAAAGCATCCAAGTGAATTCACACGCAGTGGAAAGACTGAGAAAAATGTGAGAATGTAAAGGTTCCATTCCCCTCCCCAAAAATATTCAAGCGGAATGATTCTATTTGCATAATACTAATAGACACAGAACGCCAATACGGAAAAAAAATGGCTCCATTTGGACAGAGAGTAGAGAAAGCATGAACACAGACACACACACACACACACACACACACACACACACACACGCAAGCGCAACTGTAGGAGGGACACACCCATAGTCGGTGTCCTCCGCCCATGGGCACAGGCAGCGGATAGATGCCATCAACAGAGCTCAGCAGTTTTTCCGGAAAACACTAGCACGAGAAAAATGCTAAGAATTTTCTGCTCTGCCACTAAAGCAGCACCATTAGTGAATCCATGTTTTCTGACTACATACACACACTCGTGAGACAAGGGAGTTGGGCTTAATGAAAATAACGGGTGCATAATAAATAAGAGCTAGAATATGCTAGCAGCTTAAACAATACTTTGAAATGACTTTCTGGAATGTTTCTGAAATATCATACCTAAACAAAGTAATGAAAAGGTTTTGATTTGTCCTGCTTTTTCATTATTTCCTTTGCCCTTTCCCTTCGAGTTTGTAAGAGAGGACAGAGAAGATATCCTCCTCCCACCCTACCCAACATCCCTTCTCTCCCCCCCCCCAAAAAAAAATCAGGGGTCCCAGTTGTTGTTGAAGCTGAAGAGCTTTCCAGTTGATTTCCCAGGGAGGAAGGTGTTAGGAAGCAGTCCTTGCGGCAGCCTCCCAGTCAGAGGACACCACAAAAGGCATTATTACACATTCCAAATAACAAGGGCTGTCTATATATTTACAAATCTGTTCAAATATTTAACCTCTTAACTTACTAAATATACCTTCCCCTCCCCCTTCTCCTGTGCACTCTCCACTCCTCCTATCTGTTCCCTCCCTCACCTTTTCCCTCTCCTTTTCTACAAGAAGTGGAGAAGGTAAGTGCCTTTTGAGGGGTGCAAAATGAGGTCTGGGGCACCCGGCTTTACCTGACCATATTTGAATGCCAATTTCGTTTTTACGACAATTATTCTTTGCCAGCCAAAAGACTGGAACTGAACCACACCAAGGCTACTCTTTTTTTTAATAAGGAAAAGCATCCATGTTGCCTCTGTATTTAACTGCCTCTGAAAGTCATCTCCAAAACAGAAGGCGATTTGACTGGCCCCGTAGACACTGCTAATACTCCCCCCAACCTGTACAGGTTCACTTCGAACTGTTCCTCCCAACCGCTTAGGGACTAAGAGAGGGTCAGTTGCAAGAGCTCAGAAAACAGGATTTTTAGGAATACTTGGAGAGGAAGCCAAGGTCAGGGGTGAGGCATATGTCTAGTGTAGGAACCAATCTGGAATGCCCACCATCTTTCTGCTCAAATCTTTAATAGCTAATAAACATTCTAAGAGTCAATGTAAAAATATAAGGATATGTGGTAGTGGGCCTTTAAAGTATCATAAGTGCTAGATTTAAAAAAAAGTTGTATATAAGCACAGAGAGAAAGGTGTAAATCATCCACAACCTATTCTACAAGAAGATAACCAGCTCACCTAGACGGTGTAGCCTTCGAAAGACCCAGGAAGCCTCTTTATCCTGGGTTGCCGCAGCCTTGCCCAGGACCCTACTGTGATGCAATTTAAAATGCCCTGAAGGGGCTTCCAAACACCATTCTGGGATTTTCTTTTCTTAAAGAAAAGAATGACTAAGAAGACCCGGTACCTCTAATAGTTGACTGGAGAAAGGAACACTTGCTCTTGGCGGGGTAACTCTGACCTCGAAGAAGAGGAACTTTATTGATGCATTTGTTTCTGAGTAATGGAAAAAGTGAAACTATAGTTTGGTGAGTGTCCACATTAGATTTGTTCAGTTAATGGTATCATTTCAACTTTTCAGCGTCTTCAGAAGTCTTTCCTCTACTAAGGCGCGGTACTCAGAAGCTGCCCGAAGGAAGACTTCATAGGAAATCCTAGTCTCTAAAACAAACAAACAAACAAACAAAAAACACTTAAATTGGATTACACTTGTCGGGGATCCAAAAACCCATAGTCTCCAGAAACTTGCTAGTGACTGACTTTCTCCAGGTACTGAAGGGCGCACGTGTCCATGGCAATGACCTTTGCTGGCTGCTTCCAGTGAGCTGGCACCGGGCTCCAGCAGTGCTCAGGGCCTCCTCTCAAGCCTTGGGGGGGGGGGGGGTGGGGGAGGGAGAAGTAGGGAAGAAGGAGTGGCTACCGTCTCTGTGATAAAGAGGTTTACTGAAAACTTTTACAAATGCCAAACAGGAAAAGGGGGAGATGCTAAACGATTTTTTTAAAGTATGTTTACTGCTTGCGCCATGCCAAGACCTGTCAGAAAACACTGGATAATGTGGTGAATTCTACAAAATGCTGGGTTTTTTTTTTTTTTTTTTCATGATTGTGTGATAGCTTGAACAATTTTTTTCCCCCACCAATTGCACAAAAACCCTTAGGAAAACTGAGGGCAGTTTTAAGAATTTTCTAGTTTTTCCTGGTTAGGAGAGCTACTCCGCCACACATTAGCTAAATCTGCGAGAGAATGAAGGCTGCTTGTCATGCGCCCTACGTCTCCAGTAAGTAATGTGTGCCACCCAATTAGAAGCAATTTAAGCAATCAAGGCCGTTATGAAAGAAGGGGGTTTTAAAAATAGGTTTTCTATAGCCTCAGAACTCTAATTCGAAAGAAAAATCTAAAATTACATATGGAACGTTTCTTTATAGAAAATAAATGTATAATCCCAGTGTTTCTCTAGTTCTCTCTTGTTTCTTCCTCCACATCCCTCCCCCATTGCCTGCCTGCTTTTTGGCAATTTATAACACGGTGGAGAGTCGAGCTCTGATAAAAGGGAAACAGGATTCATATATATATATATATATCTGAGGCCATTTGAAGGGATTTGCAAGGGGCTTGGCCCAGCAGTTTCGGGGGTTCTCGTTGCAATATCTTTGATAGTGGTTGCTGACTTCCATCTCAGTGGGTGGAACATTTCTAAGTCATACCCAGTGAAGGAAGGAGTCCATTTCTGGAATTAGAGTGGTTCTGACCCCTTGGGGCTGGCAGAAAGGGGGATGGGGGTGGGAGGTCCTAGGTAAACACAGGCTCTGGCCTGTGAGGACAAGGGTTGGCACACGCATTCACCTTGAAAATGAAGAAATAAGGGAGTCAGTGGTAGCGCAGCCGGTTAAGCTCACGTGGCGCGGAGCTCAAGGACCCGTGTAAGGGTCCCGGTTCAAGCCCCCGGCTCCCCACCTGCAGGGGAGTCGCTTCACACGCGGTGAAGCAGGTCTGCAGGTGTCTGTCTTTCTCTCCCCCTCTCTGTCTTCCCCTCCTCTCTCCATTTCTTTCTGTCCTAACAATGATGACATCAATAACAACAATAATAACTACAACAGTAAAAAAGAAAATGAAGAAATGGGTGGGGGAGATAGCATAATAGTTATGCAACCAGACTCTCATGCCTGAGGCTACGAAAGTTCCAGGTTCAATCCCAAGCACAATGGTAAACCTTAGCTGAACTGTGCTCTGGTGTTTCTCTGTCTTTCTCTGCATCCTTCTCAAAAATAAAATAAAGAAAAGAAAAGAAAATGAAGAAATGCTGACCAAGAAAAAAAAAAAAGAGCTACATGGGATGTGCTGAGGAAAATGGGCAAATAAAAATGGATAGATAGTTTATGTTTTCCAAAAGAACGGGAAGGGAGGAAGAAGTAAGGAAGGCCTCAAGCAACATTCTCTGGCAGGATGTGGAGAAGTTGGCCAGAAGAGGGACGGGACATAATATCTTAGTTGACTCATGCACAATTCTCTGGCTTCCCACTAAGTCTGCCCCTCCTAGAATTACTATTTCGTTACACTCCGTTTTTCCCAAGAGAATTGAAGGGGGCCTACCACCAGCGGTCAAAAGGCTTAGTTAGCAGTACTTCCATGTAGGAAGCAAACTGTTACTTCTTGTTCTTCCTGCAGGCTGAGGGATCCTTAGCCACTCAGGCACAAGCAGGTTCCATGGCAGTTAAGTTGCAGGGGAAAACAGACTAACAAACAAACAAATAACAACCAGCAGCCTATAATCTGAACCATGAAAGCTCTGGCAGGGTTTGAAAGGCTCAGAAGAGGTGGACATTAGGGGAACTCTGGGCCCAGATTAGCAGGGTCCACATAGAGAAACAGGAAGTCACCTCTACCCACTGTGTTGCTATCAGTTATCTCCAGGAGGTTCACAGTCTCCAGAATGGAAACCGGGCACCTGATAGGAAGCCTATCAGGAACTAGTCTCCTGAGAGGAGCTGAAGGTAAAAAAGACATCCCCTTTCTGCCAACCCCACACCCCCAAGTTTCCAAGGGTGAAGATATTTGGACATAGTTCTTGTTGACCATGTCCCTGTTATTTCATAACAATATCAAATGATAAAAGGCAGCATCATCTCAACAGAAAGTTGAAGGTGGAAAAAAAAAAGAAAGTTGAAGGTGGATGTTTGAAGTTTCTCAAGAGCATAAGTCAGCCACTACCTGGCAAGCAAAAAAAAAAAAAAAAAAAAAAAAAACTGAAACAAGTCTATAGTCCTCACACCCTCTCTCACTCCTTTCTGCCCTTTTACCTGATCTTCTAATAGTAAAGAATGTTTAACCAGGAGCCTGACACATAGACATAAAGGAAGAAAAGCACCACAGGTTTTACAAGGGACCTACCACTAAGCTCTGGGGATTTATTTCACTTGATAGGACCCCTTCCAACTAAACAACCACAGAATTGGATCCCTTTTCATCCATTAACTCACCTCCCTTTACAAGCCCAAAGCACCAACCTGAGAGTCTCCCACTAGTGGGCTTGCTAGCATGTTTTACCAAACTCAGAGTTCTGGTTTCACAGAAGCTCCTTATATATAGTGATGATGATGGTGGTGGTGGTGGTGGTGGTGGTGGTGTTAATAATGCAATGTTAAAATCCTTCCTGATAGCACTTAATTTATTTTCTACTTCTCTTGCTTTGTTTTTATCTGATATATAAACCGAAACCATTTGATTTTTAACACATTAATAGATTCAACAATTTAGTTTATATTTTTATTTTCAAATAATCATCCTAGAAAATTACTTCTTTGTATATGTATTAGCTTTGGATAGAGACAGAAAGAAACTGAGAAGGGGAGGGGAAAAAGAGAAGAAGAAAGAGCGACATCTGCAGCACTGCTTCACAGCTTCTGAAACTGTGGAATGAGAGGCTTGAACCCTGATCCTTGTACACCGTGATGTGTGAGATCTACCAGATGCAGCGTCATCTGACCACAGAAATTTCTTCTTACAGCTGAAGTTTTATGAAAAGTAGTCACCTTCAAAATTATTTGAAGGGAGTGAACTACTGTTCACGCAGCAGCTTAAGAACACGTGACGCGAAGCTCAAGGACCGGAGTAAGGATCCCTGTTCGAGACCCCGGTTCCCCACCTGCAGGGGAGTCCCTTCACAGGCGGTGAAGCAGGTCTGCAGGTGTCTATCTTTCTCTCCGCCTCTCTGTCTTTCCCTCCTCTCTCCATTTCTCTCTGTCCTATCCAACAACATCAATAACAACAACAATAATAACTACAATAACAAAAAAACAAGGGCAATAAAAGGAAAAATAAATAATAATAAAAAATTATTTGAAAAGATAATATAGTATTTTAGCACTATAGAAACAGGTGACATTTTAAAAAATGTATTGATATAGGGGGCTGGGAGGTAGAGCAGTGGGTTAAGCGCATTTGTCACGAAGCGCAGGGGCTTACATAAGAATCCTAGTTTGAGCCCCCAGCTCCCCACCTGCAGGGGAGTCGCTTCACAAGCGGTGAAGCAGGTCTGTAGGTGTCTACCTTTCTCTCCCACTCTCTGTCTTCCCCTCCTCTCTAGATTTCTCTCTTAAAAAAAAAAAGTATTGATATCAAGAATACTTGTATTGGGCAGGGGTAGATTGGACGATAATTATGCAAAGAATCACTCATACCTGAAGCTCCAAAGATGACTTATATTAGCAAAATTTTCAGAATAAAAATAATATGACTTTCCTCATTTAATTACTTCTTCTGTTACATAATAGCCTTATATGTTGAAGCCAGAATAGATATTATAGGTAAGCAATGGTGTCTTTTTGAAAGCTGTTTATCCTTAAATTTACTTTTTTGTTGTTGTGTTTCCGGGGTTATCGCTAGTGCTCCGTGTCTGCACCATGAATTCATTGCTCCTGCGGCCATTTGTTTTAATTTTGGGGATAGGACAGAAAGAAATTGAGGGGGGGAGGGGAAGGAAGAGGGGGAGAGAAAGATAGATATCTGCAGACCTGCTTCACCGCTTGTAAAGCGACTCCCCTACAGGTGGGGAGCCGGGGTCTCAAACCTAGATCCTTGCAAAATCCTTGTGCTTTGTATTATGTGTGCTTAACCTGGTATGCATAGCCCGGCCCACTAATCTACTCTTTTCATATAATAATTTCAAAGCCATATATATTTATAACATAGCATGGCCTTTTCTCTGCTATAAACTAGCTAAATGCACTTGGATAAATGTTTTCCCCTTACAGCCTTACTGTGCCTCAACTTTATGAATTTTAAAGACTGAACTAAACAATCTACTGTTCAAAAATGAAGTTTTATGAGATCTTTTGCTTCAATATATTTTTAGTAGCATATGTAAGGCAATAGTCACATCAAAGTAAACATTTTCCTGGCTGTTTTATAGTTTGCCTAGTATCTGTTTCTTTTATTATTTTTTAAAATTTATTTTTATATAAACAAAGAGAAATTGAGAAGGAAGGGAAAGATAGAGAGAAATAAAGACACATTCAGTATTGTTTCACTGCTCATGAAGCTTCTTCCCCATCAGTGGGGACTGGTGGTTTGATAAGCTTATATGATAACTTGTTCCTTCAATTGGGTGCACCACCGCCCAGCCACTTTTCCTCTCCCTTTCCCTCTCCCTCTCTTCATAAATATTATGCCATCCCCTTTCCCGAGTTTATATTTAGATTATCTACTCTGTAACTGACTAGGAGGACTTCATTATTTATTTATTTATTCCCTCTTTGTTGCCCTTGTTGTTTTATTTTATTTTATTATTATTATTTTTTTTTTTAAATATGGAATGCTTCACGAATTTGCGTGTCATTCTTGCGCAGGGGCCATGCTAATCTTCTCTGTATCGTTCCAATTTTAGTATATGTGCTGCCGAAGCGAGCACGCCCTTGTTGTTTTATTATTGTAGTTATTATTATTGTTGTTGATGTTGTCGTCGTCATTGTTGGATAGGACAGAGAGAAATGGAGAGACAGAGGGAAGGCAGAGGGGGGAGAGAAAGATAGACACCTACAGACCTGCTTCACCACCTGTGAAGTGACTCCCCCACAGGTGGGGAGCCGGGGACTTGAACCGGGCTACTGCCTGACTCCTAGGACTTCCTTTTCTTTTTCTTTCTTTTTTTTTTTTAATTTATGATCCTTATTTGCTTATTGGATAGAGACAGCCAGAAATCAAGATAGAAGGGGGAGATAGAAAGGGAGAGGGGCCGAGAGATACCTGCAGCACTATTTCACAAAACTTTCCCCTGTAGGTGAGGACCGGGGACTTGAACTGAGGTCCTTGAGCATTGTAACATGTGCCATCAACCAGATGTGCCACTACCTGGCCCTACTAGAAGGACTTCCTAACCTGATTCACCCCTTAAGATTGTTAGTATCCATGAATACAGGAATATACAGGAAAGACTATGAAAAAGTGAAGAATTGTGGATTTTTTTTTTTAATTGAGAGTTTACTAGTTTACAGTACAGTTCATTGTTGGCACATGGGTCCAATTTCTCCATCTGCCTACAATAGGTGTCTGCAAAACACCCTCAACCCCAACTTAGATCCTTTTCCGTCATCATTTACCAAAATCTTAAATCCCCCTCTCCCCAAAACTTCTCCTTGTCCTTCTTCCCCAGAGTCCTTTGCTTTGTTGCAACTTTCTGTTCATATTTCCTAAGTTGTACCCATGAATGAGATCATCCCACATTCATCCTTCTCTTTCTGGCTTATTTCCCTTAACATGATTCCTTCAAGCTTCTTTTCTCTGGATTCAAAGGATTTACAATTTGGAAAAAAAAAAAAAAATTCAGAACTGCTGATCTACACAAGAAGCATTCATAAACAGAAAGATAACACCCTCAGCAATCATTGCATTTACATTTCAAGTTTTAGGCTTATTTTGCTTATAACATATGAGAGAGAGCTTCCAGGAGACAGAGAGAGACAAGTCACTGTAGCACATGGCAGGTAAGGAATGGAACAAGAACTGCCTTCCTGCTCTTCCCTGCTCCACTAGATGAGTTATTCCCTTGGCCAGAACATTTACATTTCCTTACATGAATAAAACAATTGGTTCTTAAAGTAATTTAATGGGGGCGGGGGTAGATAGCATAACGGTTATGCAAAAAGACTCTGACGCCTGAGGCTCCAAAGTCCCAGGTTCAATCTTCCACACCCCATAAACCAGAACTGAACAGTGCTTTGGAAAGAAGAAGGAGGAGGAGAAAAAGAAGAATGGGAAAGGGAAGGGGAAAAGGAAGAAGGAGGAGGAGCAGAAGAAGGGGGAGGAGAAGAAGGAGAAGAAAATGGGGTCAGGTGGTAGCACAGTGGGTTAAAAGCACATGGCACGAAGTGCAAGGACCGGAGTAGGGGTCCAGGTTCGAGCCCCTGGCTCCCCACCTGCAGGGAAGTCGCCTCACGAGTGGTGAAGCAGGTCTGCAGGTGTCTATCTTTCTCTCCTCCTCTCTGTCTTCCCCTCTTATTTAGATTTCTCTCTTTCCTATGCAACAATAATGACATCAATAACAACAACAATAATAACCACAACAACGATAAAAACAACAAGGGCAACAAAAGGGGGAAAAAATAGTCTCTACGAACAGTGGATTTGTGGTGCAAGAAACTGAGACCCAGCAATAACCCTAGAGGCAAGAAGAAGAAGAAAAGAGAAGAAGGAAAAGAAAGAGAAGGGAGAGAAGAAGAAGAAGGAGAAAGAAGTAACTTAATGGCATCGTATGCTATGTGAACTTCAACAATAGCACTGCCTTTAGTTGAAAGAAATTAGATCTCAGGAACAGTGTTCTATATAGGAAATCTGTACCTCTAAAGAGAACCTTAATTTTCTTTCCTCCAACTATTTGTCTGGAAGACAGTTCATTTCAGTGATTAGAAGAGTCAAGAACTATGCAAGGACATTCTGATAGTGTCCTCCAACTTACCCTCTAAGATTAAAGAATCTTTTCTAGGCCCTCTATTTGCTCACGCCTTACTTCCACATGTATTCCCAATATCCAGCCCACCCACCCCCCACCGCTACCACCACTACCACCTATGCTATTGTTCCAATTGTTTGAGCAACATTTGAAGGAATCATTGTGGGCAGATTGCAACAAGGACTTTTTTTTTTTTCCCCTCCAGCCAGAACCCCAAGTTTATGAAATTAATTTCCATTTCAACAATCACAAGACTTCCCCTGGAAATATCAGTGACTACACAAGTCAGAGCCAGATCAAGTGTAGGGGTTCCATCATCTGAATGGGCTTGGGGTATGTTTTCAATTGGAATAGGTATTAAGTGATTAAACCGTGCTCGTAGACATAGTACTTTTATCAAGCTCTTTTCTATCCAAGTAAGCATAAGGATAGTCAATCCCTGCCCTGAAAATCTCTGAGGAAACCTTGGAATGCTTTAGGAAATAATGTTTGCAATTAAAGCACTGGCATTTTTCTTCTCGTTACAGAATAAAAACATTAGTTTTTTTTTTTTATTTCAGTAAGCTGCTTAAGATCCTCTTGCATTCATTGACAGGATTTTGGGCATCATTCTGTTGTATTAGTTCACAACCATTTAATTGTTAAATGTTAACAGATTACAAGGGCCTTACAGAGGCACATTTGGAATTCCAGATATCATTATCTTAATTCTTTTTTTTTTTCTTTCTTTAAAAATGTTTTAATTTTTTAAAATATTTATTTCCCCTTTTGTTGCCCTTATTGTTTTTTTTTAATTGTTATTATAGTTGTTATTGTTGTTGTTAGAGATGTCGTCTAGAGATGTTGTTGGATAGGACAGAGAGAAATGGAGAGAGGAGGGGAAGACACAGAGCGGGAGAGAAAGACAGACACCTGCAGACCTGCTTCACCACCTGTGAAGCAACTCCCCTGCAGGTGGGGAGCTGGGGGCTCGAAGCAGGATTCTTAAGCCTGTCCTTGCGCTTGGCACCGTGTGCACTTAATCCACTGCGCTACCTCCTGACTCCCCATTATCTTATTTCTTACTGCAGCTAGCACTCACACATGACACAAGATCAAATACCAATCTGAGCACCAGATTGTATGTGCTTTGTGCAGATAAAGTTGGAACACTGATAAGTCTTCACCTTTCACTATCAGTGTATCTAGAACATGACTGAGAAAATAAATGAGTTAGCAATTAAGTGAATCGATGTGTAGGGTACCCAGTGTTTTTAAAAATTTATTATAGTTATTATATTTTAACTATTTGCAGCGCTGGGGATAGAGGGAGGTTTTTAGTGAGTCTTATGAGGGTTCTTACATCAGAAGTGTTTTTTAAATGAAAAATACAAAATGAATTCAACAAAATGCTAAATGCATAGCATAAATCTAAAATAAGTGTATTCAATAGTTTATTAGTATAAACTTCTTTTCAGTCTTCAAACTGATGGAAATAGGGGCAATAAGTAAAAACGTTTCCTTGAGAAGACCAAGACAGCAGCATCAGGCTATTCACATTGCTTTGTGTGGACTCTCTCTCTCAATTTATTATTGGATAGAAACAGAGAGAGAGTGAGAGGGGAAGGGGAAACAGAGAGGGAAAGAGAGAGACAGCTGTAGCCCTGCTTCACCACTTGTGAAGCTTCTCCCCCCCTCAGGTGGGGACAAGACAAGGGTCTCAACCCGGGTCCTTGAGCACTGTAGTGTGTGTGCTTAGCCAGGTATGCCATCACTTCCCCCCTGTATGGACTATCAGTGAGTTTCCCTCAGAAATCTATGACATAGACTATTATGGTCGTTTACAGTTGAGGACAGGTTCAGAGTAATTAGCTGATAACTAGCATTTGGTGGAGCCAAGATTCAAATGGAGGCAGTCTTGTTCTAGAGACATCAGCAGTACTTCACACAAAACAGCGTTAAGATGATGTTTATGTCATTTGAGGGTTTGATTTCTTTTCTTTTCTTTTCTTTTCTTTTTTAAGATTTAATTTATTCATGAAGAAGAAGCTAGGCAGAAGGGTGGGGGTAGATAGCATGATGGTTATGTAAAGAGACTCTTATGCCTGAGGCTTCGAAGTTGCAGGTTCAACCCCAGTTCCACCATCAGCCAGAGCTGATTAATGATCTGGGGTTAAAAAAAAAAAAAGAGGAGGAGGAGGAGTCAGAGAAACAGAAGAATGATTGTTGCTTCCAAGAATTCAAAGACATTTATTATTATTATTATTATTATTATTATTATTATTATTATTACCTCCAGGGTTATTGCTGAGATTCAGTGCCTGTGCTATGAATCCACTGCTTCTGGAGGCTGTGCTTTTCCCTTTTGTACCCCTGTTGTTTATTGTTGTTGTTATTGATGTCATCGTTGTTGGATAAGACAGAGAGAAATGGAGAGAGGAGGGGAAGACAGAGAGGGCAAGAGAAAGACAGACACCTGCTGCCCTGCTTCACCGCCTGTGAAGTGATCCCCCAGCAGGTGGGGAACTGGAGGCTCAAACCAGGATCCTTAGGCCGGTCCTTGCACTTTGCACCACATGAGCTTAACCTGCTCGCTGCGCTACTGCCTGACCCCCAACACTCATTTTTCTAATAACAAATCATAAATAAATGTAATGGCAGAACAACATGGTACCTAAACTTTATTCATTATTTTAAAACCTCCAGTTTTATTTTTACTGTGACACCATGGGCAAGTTATCTAAACCCTCTGAGACTCAAATATTTAACTGAAATTGGCCAATAGAAAAAATACTATGACCAGGGAGGTGGCTCAGTGGGAAAGCACAGGACTTCCATGCTAGAGGCTGAGAGCTTCTTGGCACTATATGTTTAAGAGTATCAGACTTTCTCAATAAATAAGTAAAGAAACAAATAACTAGGTAAACACTAGTCCCAAGGAATAATAGTCATTATCTATAACAGATACTGAGTACTTAACACAAAATAAGTATGCAGCAAACATCAGCTCTGATGTGCTCTACGTGAGGCTTAGGTTATAGGACTGAATTTCGTCCTAACTGTGGCACTGACTTTATTTGGAATTTGAAATGTCAATATTTAGCTAAGTTAGGCTTACCTGCTATTTCCACATCTTACTTGTAGTTAGTTTCCCATCCTGATATTTTAAAAGGACTTTTCTATTACAGTTAGACTGAAACCAAACAGCTCTCCTTTTTTTTTTTTTTTTTTTTTTTTTTTTTAAATTTAGAGACAAACTTGCAAACACTCTCCCTATTTGGTGGGCAGGGATGGGGGCATTATTTCAGAAGTCTTAACAATGTCTCTTCCGGAAGTGGCCTGAAATATGAAACAACTTGCGCAGGAGCACGAGGAGTTTGAGATGAGAATAGAGGGTGGAGGTAGACAGCATAATGGTTATGCAAAGAGATACTTGGTCCCAAAGCTCTCAAGTCCCAGTTCGAATCCCTGCACCACCATAAACCAGAGCTGATCAGTGCTCTGGTTAAAAAAAAAAAAAAAAAAAAAAAAAAGAAGAAGAAGAAAAGAAAAGACAATCTGGTGGTGTAGTGGGTAAAGAATTGGATGAAAATAAACAGACTTTTATTCTGGTCATTACTTTTCCTGTAAGAGTAGTTCTCACTGCTCTTTCTAACTATGTGTTACGTTTATTTAACTACATATATATATTCTTTTTTTTAAAGATTTTATTTCTTTATTAATGAGAAACATAGAAGGAAAGAGAAAAAACCAGGCATCACCCTGGTACATGTGCTGCCAGGGATTGAACTCAGGACCACATGCTTGAGAGTCCGATGCTTTATCCACTGTGCCACCTCCCGGATCACTTATATATATATATTTTGAATTTTGATCAAATTAAAACATATATAGAATTTTAAAAATAGTGTAGAATGATAATAAGCCATTCTTCTCCAATTCCACTATAACCTCTCAGAAAGGATCCATTTAAATGTTTTAAATTGATTCTGATTTTCACCACTATATTGCAAATGAGATATTTATACATCTACTTTTTTAAATATTTATTCATTTATTCCCTTTTGTTGCCCTTGTTTTATTGCCGTAGTTATTATTGTTGTTGTTGTAGATGTCGTCGTTGGAGAGGACAGAGAGAAATGGAGAGAGGAGGGGAAGACAGAGAGGGGGAGAGAAAGATAGACACCCGCAGACCTTCTTGACTGCCTGTGAAGCGACTCCCCTGCAGGTGGGGATCCTTAAGCCAGTCCTTGCACTTTGTGCCATGTGCGCTTAACCTGCTGCGCTACCGCCCAACTCCCATAGTCTTCTCATCATCTTATACTTTTTTGTGTGTGTGTTCATTGTTTTCTCTTTTTAAAATTTATTTATTTATTTTAAAAAGGAGACATTAACAAAACCGTAGATAGGAGGGGTACAACTCCACACAATTCCCACCACCAGATCTCCATATCCCATCCCCTCCCCTAATAGCTTTTCCATTCTTTATCCCTCTGGGAGCATGGACCCAGGGTCATTGTGGGTTGCAGAAGGTGGAAGGTCTGGCTTCTGTAATTGCTTCCCCACTGAACATGGGCATGACTGATCGATCCATACTCCCAGCCTGTCTCTCTCTTTCCCTAGTGGGGTGGGTCTCTGGGTAAGCGGAGCTCCAGGACACATTGTTGGGGTCGTCTGGTTGGCATCATGCTGGCATCTGGAACCTGGTGGCTGAAAAGAGAGTTAACATGCAAAGCCAAACAAATTGTTGAATTATCATCTTATTCTTTAGCTGTTTCTTTTATGATTTATCAGTTGCCACTCCTTCCTTCATTTTTTTTTTTCAACTTCCTTAACTTTCAAAGTTTCCCTTTGCTGTGAGATAGAAGAAGAAGCCATTAAAAATGATTTTTCAACAGTCTGGGGGTATAGGTCAACTTGCCAATGTCCATGTCCAGTGGAGAAACAATTACAGAAACCAGAACTCCCACCCCAAGAAGAATTTTGGTCCAGACTCCCAGAAGGGGAGAAATGTTAGGGGGAAGATGACCAGAGGGTTCTCAACTTCAATTCCATCAGGACCTGGAGAGAGAGGAGAAAAAAACGACTAATATTTGGAAGTAGGAATAGGTGTAGTTGTGACTTAGAAAGAAAGAAAAAGCAGGACCATTAAAAAAAAAAAGAAGAAAAAGAAATGAAAAACGCTAGGGTGTGGGGACAAATATACACAAGTGTAGATAGTTATAGAAATAGTAGTCAATCTATATCTGTGACTTTGGGAGAACTACTATGTTTCCATTGGAGAGAATGGGGACATAGAAGTCTGGTGGTGGGACTCCTGCAGAATTATATCTCTGTTATCTCACAGTTCTGTAAATCAATATCAAATCACTAGCAAAAGAAAAGAAAATATTTTCTGAGAGACTGGTGTGATAGCTCAATGTTAGTGCAAAGGACTTGCATGCCTGTGGCCCCAGAGCCACCAATTAAATCTCCAGAACTAACTAATGCTAGAGCTGGGCAGTGCTCTGGTCTGGTCTCTCATGCTCTCTCTCTTTCTTTTTAATTTTTTTAAATTATCTTTATTTATATATTGGATAAAGACAGCCAGAAATCTAGAGGAAGGGGGAAGATAGAGAGGGAGAGAGACAGAGACATCTGTAGCCCTGCTTCACCACTTGCAAAGCTTTCCCCCTGCAGGTGAGGACGGGGGGGGGGGGGGCTCAAACCTGGGTCTTTCTGCACTGTAGCATGTGTGCTCAACCAGGTGTGCCACCACCTGGCTCCTGTCTCTCATTCTCTATTTTTCTTTTTTTTCCATTTCATGGACAATAATAGAAGGAGCTTTCAACAGTGCCATGCTGGCTTGGAGTGACTCTTCAGAGCCGAGCTGCAGCAGAACTTTCTGTTCCTGCACCACCTCCTCTCTGCAGTGTGGCATGACTTTAGCAAGCAGAGATGTGGGCTCCAGCAAGTCAGCTTCAGGAGTGACCCTGAAAATCGGTAGGTAAACAAGGATGGCATCACTGTGGGGCTGAAGAACCAAAGTGACTACCACAGGGAAACCACTAATCACTCCTCAGTGCTCTTCAATACTTTGGGAGGAGTGTTAACAAAAGCTGGCTGTACATAAAAGCTTTGATTTGGACATTCTGATGAGTTTGAATAATGTTGACAGTATATATATATATATATTTTTCAGATTATTTAGTGAATGAGAGAGAATCAGAGTACCACTTCAGTACATGTGGTACTGGGAATCAAACTCAGGACCTTATGTTTGAGTGCTCAACACTTTATCCACTACACCACCACTTTGGCTGCCATATTTTTAAAAAGTCTTAAAAAAAAAAAAACTCAGAAAAAGAAAAGAAAAAAAGAGAGAGGAAAAAAAAAAAAAACAACAACAAACTCTTAAGGGGGCCAGATGTTAGTGTACCTGGTTGAGTGCACATTACAATGCGCAAAGCCCTGGGTTCAAGCCCCTACTTCTCACCTGCAGGGGGAGGCTTCATGAGTCATGAAGCAGATCTGCAGGTATCTCGCTTCCTCTCTCTTTTTTATATTTAATGTATTTATTATTGGATAGAGACAGAGATAAATTGAGAGGAGAGGGGGCAATAGAGAGGGAAAGAGACAGAGAGACACCTGCAGCCCTGCTTCACCACTCGTGAAGTTTTCCCCCTGCAGGTGGGGATCCTAACTCACCTCTTCACCTTAGAGATTCACAGGGACTGTAATATTCCTTTTCACTGATATATCTCCAGCACCTAGCATGGCTTTTCATATGTGGTGAGTTGGTAGATATGTGTCTAGTCAATGTCTCATGTACATTGCATCCAAGCAAGCGTGTGAAAGTGATCATCAAAATGCAGAACTCAAGTGAAGCAGGAGGGACCCTCATGAGATCACAAGTTCAGTTCCTGACACTATATATACTAGAGGGATGCTCTGGTTCCTTCTCTCACTAATATATATATATATATATGTATATATATATATTTATATATTAAATTATTAGTGATTTAATACTGATTGACAAAATTACATGTCAAATTACATAACTCCATACCAGTCTCACCATCAGAATCCCCAATTCCTTTATTGGAAGCTACAGCAGTTCTCCCAAGGTTGAAGATATGGGTTAACTATTATTTCTACAACTATCTGTCTACATTTGTATATAATTGTGTGTGTCCCCCCCTCTTTTTAAGGTTCTGTCTTCTTTTCCAAACTACACATATTACCCAAATGTCCTCTTTATCCTCTTCTCTCTCAGTGTCCTGATGGAGCTGGAGTTCAGAGCCCTCTTATCCTCTTCCTCTTATCACTTCTCCCCCACTGGGAGGATGGATCAAAATTCTTTTTTGGGGTGCAGAAGGTGGGAGTTCTAGCTTCTGTAATTGCTTCTCTACTGGACATGGGTGTTGGCAGGTTGATCCATACCTCTAGCCTGTTAATAGATACATTTTTAAAAACATATTGGGGGGGGGGGTGTCATGTGGTAACACATGGCCCAAAGTGCAAGGACCAGCTTAAGAATCCTGGTTCGAGCCCACCTGTAGGGGGCGGGGTCACTTCACAAGCAGTGAAGCAGGTCTGCAGGTGTCTATCTTTCTCTCCCTCTCTCTGTCTTCCCCCTTCTCATGATTTTTCTCTGTCCTAACCAACAACGACAGCAATAATAACAACTATAAACAACAAGGGCAACAAAAGGGAAAAAATGGCCTCCAGGAGCAGTGGATTCATAGTGCAGGCACTAAGCCTCAGCAATGACTCTGGAGGCAAAAATAAAAAAAGACATTGAAGTATATTATATTATTTTTTATTTTACTTTTTTAAGGTTTCTTAAAATCTTCTTGAATAAATTATTTGAGCAGCCTGAGAGGTGTCATGTAAAAGGTGTTAGATTCTCAAATATGTGGACCTATGTTCAATTTCTGGCCATTACAAATGCCAGAGCGATGTGTTGGTTCTCTCTCTCCTAAGTAAATAAATACTGAATTATTTTCTTTTGAGAGTGAGAGAAACCAAAGCACTACTCTACGGTATATGGAAGCCAAAGTTAGCATCAAACCTGGTTTCTCAGGCATGCAAGTCCTGCACTCTACCCAACCCAAAAAACAACAGTCACATTCTCGAGGAACAACTCAAGAGTTTCATACCATACCAGCTTTTATGGAAGCTGAATTAAAAGATATAAATCAATATGCAAACATGGCTAATTTATGGTTGATTGCCTAGAAAATAACGACCAATATCTCTCATTCTAGATTACTAAATTTTGGAAATTTCCTTTTTTTTAAATAAATATTTATTTATTCCTTTTTGTTGCCCTTATTGTTTCATTGTTGTAGTTATTATTGTTGTTATTGATGCCTTCATTGTTGTTGTTGGATAAAACAGAGAAATGGAGAGGGGAGGAGAAGACAGAGGGGGGAGAGAAAGATAGACACCTGCAGACCTGCTTCACTGCTTGTGAAGCAACCCCCCCCCCCCCGCAGGTGGGGAGCTGGGGGTGGGGGTGGGCTAGAACCAGGATCCTTACCACGGTCCTTGCTCATTGTGCCACCTGCGCTTAACCCGCTGCACTACTGCCCAACTCCCAGTTTTGGCAATTTCAATTTATAGACCTTGGATTTATCTTCATGAAAACTGAATGGATGTTTTCATGTTCTGTTTACAAATACTCAGGCACTTAACCTTCAGCCAAATCAGTGACAATGTGGATCAGCAAGAACTAAATGAACCTGGCAGAGATTTCCCAGACTGTGGCAGGCTGAGTTGGTGGTGCACACATTCACGACAGGATGATCTGGGGGACCCCCGCACCCCTGCACACCTTTATTTACCTTTCACCTTTTAATAGCAATTCAATAATGGTTTACAAACTATAACACTATGTCTGGAAATTGTGAGGATGTGGTTGAGCTCGGCAGGACTCACAAAGCACCCTGCATTCCTGATACTATGGCCTATCTACATAATCATTGTTTTGCATGAAAGATCCCCACCCATTCCATTCCTTTGATCTATCTTCTTTCTACCCTCAAGCCCCTCCTTGCCTCCAGGATATTATTATAATCCTACTAGTTAAAACCCTCGCAACAGTTGTTAAGAAGTTCCTACCTTTCCAGCTCACTTTTGCCTTTCTCCGCCTCTTTCCTAGCCCTTTCCGTTTTGACCTGCCACTTCTGGGTCTGCCTTTTAAAAAGCCTTGGCTCTCTGATCAATAGAGATATTGTATTGCCACGCCACCATGAGTTCATGAGTCATCTCTCCTGCGTCGCTGAGTTAGTAGCAGCCCAGGCTGGCTCCTATCAAGTTCTTTCCAACCCAAAGAGTACGCACCCAGGAAGAGGCACCCCTATGCTAGCCTGGCAACACTACAGAGATATAATGCCACAATGAACCCCCACAAAGTTACACCCTTCATCCTTCATCCTACCATTGAAATCACCATAGTTCTCACTATTCCCCCACCACCAAGTGCTTCTCAGCTCTCACTTAATGGTGGTGCTGGAGATTGAGCTTGAGACCTTCGGTGCTGCAGGTATGAAAGGCTTTTTGCGGGGGGCAGGGTGGGCTGGGGAGTAGCACACCTGGTTGAGGGCACATGTTACAGTATACACAGATCTGTGTTCAAGACCCTGGTTCCCTCTTACAGAGGGAAGTTTCTCAAGCGATGAAATAATGTTATAGACATTTTTCCTTATCTCTCCCCCTTCTTTCTTAATTTTTGTCTCTAGCCAGTAACATAAATATTTAAAATTTTAAAAAGAAAGAATTTTGCAAAACCATTATGCTATTTCCTGCTCATTAGATTCTTATAGATTTTTTTTTTTTTTGCAAATTCATGTGTTTTCTGATATCTGTAATTCACATATAAAGAAATCATCCAGAGAATACAGGTCCAAAAAGGATGACAGAGAACCTAGTGGGGGTGGTATCGTTATATGGAAAACTGTACAAATTATTGTATTGTATTGTAAAACATGTACAAATTATTGTATTTACTGTCAAATGTAAAACATTAATTCCCCAGTAATGAAATTTAAAAAAAAGAGATCATCCAGCAGTTGTCTTTCACTTCCTCCCTTACTTTAATTTTAAAATTAATTTTCCTAGCCTGCCTGCCTTCCTTCCATCCTTTCTCTCCCTTTCTTTCTTTCTTTCTTTCTCACTATGTGCATTTAACCCCGTGCACTATTGCCTGGCCCTCTCTCCCTCTTTTTTCAGAGCCAGGGCCTTCCACAGGCTCAAGTTCTCTGCCACTAGCCAACTTTTTCATTCAGATAGAGAAAGAGAGAGGTAGAAAGAGAAGGGAGAAACACCACAGCACTGGAGCTTCCTTCGTTAACTTGACACCTTCCATACTGTGTGTGTTTGGGGTGGGGGTGGGGGTGGGGGGGCGGGCTAGGAGTGAGGGTGGGGGATGGGTTTAACCTGACTTGACTTGCTTGGTGAATCAGACTCTGTGTGGTGAGTTAGCTCTCTGACTTGAATGTTTAAATTTAAAATCACATATAGTTTTCCCCACTGTTGTCCTGAAGATAGTGTAACAGGATGGATTTTCTCCCTTACCTTGCTGAGGCTCTGAAATCTTGGGTCATGTCAGAAACAAGTCTGGAGACCAGGAAGAGGTGCACCTGGTTGTGCACACATATTAATGAGTAAGGACCCAAGTTCAAGAGCCCGGAAGGCACCTGGGGGGAAGGGAAGCTTCATAAGTGGTGAAGCAGATCTGCATTTGTCTCTCACTCTTCTTGTTTATCTCCCCTTACCTCTCAACTTCTCTGCCCTTTCCAATTAAAATAAAAAAAATATTTAAAAAAGAAACCATTCTGACTTTATTTTTATATGATAAAAGAGGCATCTACAGGGATTAACTTGAAAACTCCAAGACAGTAAAAGATGGAGAAAAATGCTTAGTGCCTTTTAATTCTGGGTGATGGAAGTTGAATTAGTCATATTAGTAGATCTCAATGACAGTTTTATATTTTCATGCATGGATTTCAAGGAATAACATATTGCATTTATTTATTTATTTATTTATTTATTTAATTATTACTGGATAGAGACAGAAACTGATAAGGGAGGAGGGAGACAGACAGAGGTAAAGAGATAGTGAGACACCTGCAGCCCTGCTTCACCACTTGCGAAGTTTTTGCCCTGCAGGTGTGAGGACCAGGGGATTGTACCTGGGTCTTTGACCATTGTTATGTCAACACTTAACCAGGTGCGCCACCACCTGATCCCATGCCTCTGACTTTTATGTTCTACAAGTCTAGTCCTAAAAAAAATGAAATATGCCATCGACAGTTGTCACATGGAGGAAGTCATACACTAATCAGGATGCATCTAAGCTGTGTAAATTCACTTTAAAAGTCAAAATCATACATATACTTTAGTTGAAATCCCACATTACAAAAAATGACCTGGTCATTTTTACGTTGAAAGATTTTGCCTTATTTTTTCTTTTTTACAAAGTAAGACTCCCTATTGCTCTAAAATATGTGAATAAAAATACATGAAAACTACCAGCAAAGCAGAATGATTAAAACCTACTTTTACAAAGTTTCAGCCTCTCTTAAAAGTAGCGAATTTTAAAATATCAGTCTCTACATGTCTCAAGAGACCAAAAGGTCTTTTCTCCCTCCTTTTGTAGCATCTCAGTCATCTTTCTCACATTTTTCATAGTCTATTTACTCAAGCCCATCCAGAGATCAATTTAAGTTACCATTTTTTTTTAAGACCAATTTTTTTTTTCCCTTCTTCTTCTTCTAGAAAAGCCAAATAATAACAGAAGACTGCTTTGGAGTTTGCAGGGTTGCCAAAATTACACCCACGTGAGCAGTGCTTTGTGGTACTCGGGTCTCCACAACAGAAGCTCTGCTGTTGTAAGAGACAGAGGATCTGGGGCAGGGACGTTCAGAATCCCCACATGTAAAGAAGCAATACCTGGGAGGAAGATTATGAGAACATTTACAGGCGGTGCATAGTACTAAAAGCTCTGCCGAATCATTTCACTGCTGATCTAGTCAGTAACAAATTGAAGCACTTTATAAAATTTGTAGCTCTTCAATAATTTTGAATCACTTTAAAGTGCTCATGCTCCAAACTATAAAGTCTTTCTTAACCACTTCAAACGTAGAAAAGGCACATCATCAAAATAACAGTAATCAACTCCTTCAATTTGAGGTGTAAAATTGTTCTGTGTTTTTTCTCCTTGTTTTTGTTGTTCACCAAGTGCAATAAAAAAAAATGGTCATAAGGACACAATGTGCAAAATCTCCATTTTTTTTTTCAAAAGCACCAAGTAATCAAGATTCTAAAAATTTCTTGGAATTATTTGATTTTAGGTAAGATACTCTTAAGTGCGTGAGTGTGTGTGCACGCACACATACCAGTCTAGGGTCCAAAAGAAACTCAAAGAGGCCATTCACCAGTGTTAAGAAAATCTTGGACACAACTCCTTGGGAACACCTTTCAGATGAAGCAAACCAAGTTGTAAGGGAAGGGAAGAGACAGAATGGCAAGGAAATAAAATGTGCTCTGAGAGCATGTGGATTTCTTACTCATTTTCCTCTGGCATAAACCACTGAGAAGGATGACAAGATCACGTGGATACAATTTTCTAGTTTGCTTTTGTCTTTAAATTACTGAATTGATACCTTTCAAACGAGATTCTTTCAGTTAACCAATCATTAGTTTGTTCAAACTTGTTAACAATCAAACCAAATAGTTTCTAAAAAGGTATCCTTCTAGACTACTGCAATAATGTATTCCATTTCCTAGGGTAGCTGGAAACTATCACAGAAACACTCTATGTCCACTTTCAGCTGAATTCAAAGCACAGCACACTTGAAAGCAGGCATACAAATTGACACATCCTTAAAAACACGAGTTTGCAGTGACACACAGAGCTTCTCATAGCACTAGCTCACAGTTGGGAAGAATTATCCATCGAACCCTAGCTTCTTCTTCTAGCATTTGCCCTTCTTCCGTAGCCAGTCAACAGCATCAGGTTGAGCCTGATGTAAAGTTTCGAGACCTCCTTTGAATCTGGAAAGGTGGCAGTCGTTGACTATGTGGGTCATAGTCTGTCTGGAGCCGCAGGGGCAGTTCGGGTCGTCTCTGGCTCCCCAGCGATGGAACATAGCGGCGCACCGGCCATGGCCTGTTCGATAGCGATTGAGGAGGGCCCAATCATAACGTGCCAGGTCAAAGCCGGGTTGACGCTCGCAGGGGTCTGTGATGAGGTGTTTGTTCTTTACCTCAGCTGACTGCCAACTCTGTTTCCAAGAGACTGGGACAGAGAAGTTCAGTGTAGGCGTAGGGGACCAGATTGGGTGACGAGACGTCTAACGTTGGACAGGGTGGGCGAAGATATCCGCGTATATTGGCAGGTCCGGTCGAGCATAGACGTGGGAAATGAACTTAGATGATGCCGCATCCCGACGAATATCTGGCGAGGCGATGTTGCTAAGAACTGGCAGCCATGGAACCGGGGTGGAACGGATGGTTCCAGAAATTATCCTCATGGAGGAATATAATTTGGAATCGACCAAGTGGACATGAGGGCTACGGAACCATACTGGGGCACAATATTCTGCAGTGGAATAGCATAATGCCAGAGATGATGATCGTAGTGTGGAAGCGCTCGCGCCCCATGAGGAGCTGGCCAGTCTTGCAATGATGTGATTCCTCGCGCCCACCTTTGCTGCAGTTTTTATGAGATGTTTGTGAAATGACAGGGTGTGATCAAGAGTAACGCCAAGATAGACTGGCTGGGCTTCATGCCGGATTCTCGTATTGCCAAGCTGCACATGAAGCTCACGCGAGGCCGAGGCATGGTGTAGATGGAAAACAGATGATACCGTTTTTGCAGTGCTAGGGATTAGTCGCCATTTTTTACAGTAATCAGATATCAGAGACATGTCTTTCTTGAGTGTTTCCTCGAGGATGTCGAACTTGGATGCCTGAGTTGCACAGCAGATGTCATCGGCGTAGATGAACTTCCTTGAAGAAGTTTCTGGGAGGTCATTGATGTAAATATTAAATAGCGTAGGAGCCAGAACAGAGCCCTGGGGGAGGCCACTTGAGACAAGTCTCCATCTGCTAGACTTGTCACCCAGATGCACCCGGAATCTTCTGTTTTGGAGAAGAAACGATATATTGTTGGCCACCCATGGAGGCAGGCATCTTGAGATCTTGACTAGGAGACCATGGTGCCAGACCGTATCATAGGCTACTGTGAGATCAACAAAGACAGCACCTGTCTTTAAATTCTTCTGGAATCCATTTTCAATGTAAGTTGAGAGGGCCAGGGCTTGTTCGCAGGTAGATCTTCCTGGGCGGAAACCAGCCTGGGCGGGTGATAGGAATTTCTCTGTAAGATGAGAAATACGTGACAGAAGCAGCCTCTCAAGGAGTTTGTAACACACGGAGAGGAGAGAAATTGGTCTATAGCTAGTGGCCAGTGTTGGGTCTTTCTTTGGTTTCAAAACCGCTATAATCTTCGTACGATGCCAAACTTTGGGCAAAGACTCAGATTCCAAGATGTGGGACAGGAATGAAGCGAGCCACTTCTTTGCCGTGGGCCCCAGGTTAAGAATGAGTTCTGGGGTGATGTTATCATAGCCAGCAGCTGTTCCCAGTTTAACCCTCTTCAAAGCGTCTTCCAGTTCAGACAGTGTAAAGGGAGAGATTTTTGGAGATGGACAAGATAACCGGAAGTGGGATGACCACTCATGGGAAATTTCTCTTTTCCAGACTGGGTCGATCTTAGCATGTCCAACTTGAGTTAGGTGACTGGCCACTGAGTTTGGAGATACGGGAGGATGGGAGATGGGAGGGGGTTGGCTACTGGCACCCAGTCTGTGAAGAAGCTTCCAAGCCTTCCTACTTGAGTGGGTGAAGTTCAGACTTTCCATGAGTTGTTGCTAGCGGGCTTGGCGTGCTGCATCCAGGGAGGCAATGAGATGGTCAGCCACATCTGGGTCGCCTGACTCATCATACTGCTTTAGTAGTTGCTCGCATTCAGCATCAAGACAAGGCGTATAGTTAGCACGTCTCCCATGAGGAATGGCTTGGGAAGCTGCTTTGAAGATGAACCCTAGCTGACTGCAAGAGACGCGGTAAGTGTGGAAGAGCTACTTACTACATATCTGATCGGCAGAAAATACCTTTGCTACTCTTGTTCCCTAAAACAGAGCAAATGTGCACCATTAATTTAAAAATATTTATTTTAGACAGAGATCTAAATTGAGAAGAAATGGGGAGGTAGAGAGGGAGAGAGGGAGAGAGAGAGAGAGAGAGAAAGAGAGAGAGGAGGAGGAGGGGGAGGGAGAGAGATACCTGCAGCTATTGCTTTACCTCTCATGATGGAGAACGTGGTGGGGGAGGCTTGAGCTGAAGTCCTTTTGTGTTGTGACATGTACACTCTATCAGATGTACCACTGCCTGGTGCTTTGCCCCACTAACATTTAAAGCTATATGTTTAACTAGAGCTTCTTATTAAGTCTCAATTGATTTTCTCCAAAAATACATTATGGATTACACTTCATTTTCCCTGTATACTAAAAACACAGTGAGAGTCTCATTCATACCAGTGAGTATGACATACACCAACCAAACAGGAAATGGTGTTGGTAAGGGTGGCGAGAATGAACTCTGTTATACTGTAGGCAGGGATACAACTGGCATAGCAACTATGGAAAACAGTATGAAGAGTACTTACACAAATAAAAAGAGGGAAAAGATAGGAATATCACCTAGGTACTTATCCAAAGACAAAAAAAACACTCTATCAAAGGGACTTATGCACACCCATGTTCATAGCTGCATTATTCACAATAGCCAAAATATGGAAGCAACTGAAATACCCATAGACAGATGACTGGATCGAGATGTTATGGGATAGTAGGCTGGGTGGTGGTGCACCTGGTTAAGTGCACACATTATCAGTCCCAAAGACCCAGGTTCAAGCCCCCACTCCCCACCTGCAAGGGGGTCTGCTTCATGAATGGTGAAGCAGATCTGCAGGTGTCTTTCTCTTTCCCTCCCTATTTCCCTGTTCGCACTCAATTTCTAATAAAAAATAGGGGTGGAAGGAAAAGGAGAAAAAAAAAAAAGACCACCAGGAGCAGTGGATTTGTAGTGCCAGCTCAGAGCCCCAGTGATATCCCTGGTAGAAAAAAAATGTATGGGAGACGTAGTCCATGAAGTACTACACTATAATAAAAAAAAAGTAGCCAACTTGTCTCTAAGACTTTGAGAGGAACCCCCACCCCCAAAGTAGCAATACTTTGAGAGAACTAAGGCTTCTATCATTAGGGATGGGGGCATGGAACATTGGTGGTGAATGTGGAGTAGAATTGTATATCTTTGTTATTCTACGATCTTGTAAATCACTGGTAATAATAATAATTTTTCTCAAAGAATTACATTAGAGAAACATGATTCCTTTTGAGTATTCTGGGGCAGGGGGTGTTGGTGGGGAAAGCACTGTAAGAAAAGGACTTACATATATATTGTGGGAGTAATTAGGGGACAAAGGTGTGTACAAGTTAAATTTGAATATTACAGTATAGTCAAGGAACCAACAATCTTATAAATCCACATTAATAAAATGACAAAAAATAAGAAAGAACATTGCTATTTTTTTTCATATATGTGTAGAATTGGTGGCATTCTGGTTCCCCCTCCCCCCCAAGTAGCAAGTTCATAAGGATAAAACATAAGCAAGTTCTTACTCCTTTGAGTTTCAGTGTGCAATAGACTGTCTGCATTAGGGTTGAGCCATTTGGGAAATTAGATCACAAGGATGCAGTTCTCCTGAATGAACTTAGTGTCCTTCTTCAGGACATCTTTCTGCCATGGGAAGATTCAAGGAGAACATGGTGGCCAGCAAACCAGATGCTGACACTTATCTGAGATGTCCAGTCTCCAGAACCATGACAAATAAAATGTGTTCCTTACACCTAAGTCATCCAGTCTACAGTACTTTTAATTTCCACTTTTTTAAAAAAAGATTTTAATGAGAAAGAAGAACCAGGCATCACTCTGGTATATGTGCTGCCGGGGATTGAATTCAGGACCTCCTGCCTGAGAGTCCAATGCTTTATCCACTGTGTCACCTTCTGGGATATATATACATATATATATATCACCCTCATTAGATTAAGACATTATTTCAAAGAAGCAGATCTTTTCGGGGCTGGGTGGTGGTGTACCTGGTTGAGCTCACATGTTACAATGTATAAGGACCCAGGTACGAGTCCCCAGTCTCCACTTGCAAGGGGAAAGCTTCACGAGTGGTGAAGCAGTGCTCTGCAGGTGTCTGTCTCTCTCCCTCTCTATTCCCCCCCTTCCCTCTTGATTTCCGGATGTCTCTATCCAATAAATAAAGATAATATTGTTGTTATTTGATGTTGTCACTGTTGGATAGAACAGAGAGAAATAAGAAGAGAGATGGGGTAGTGGGTAGACAGAGAGGGGGAGAGAAAGACATCTGCAGACCTGCTTCACTGCCTATGAAGTGACTCCCGGGCAGGTGGGGAGCCTGGGGCTCGAACCTGGATTCTTAGGCCAGTCCTTGCGATTAGCACCACGTGCACTTAATCCACTGCACTACCACCCAACTCCCCAAGAATCTGACTCTATGTCTTAGGATGGGAAGAGCAGCTCAGCCTTCTCCAGGAGAGACCAACTCAGGTCACACTTGAGAGTTCTCTTATTTTATTTTCCTCAAGTCCATCCTGTAATGTTTATTTACAGAGTGTAGCCTGACATTTAGCTAGAAGCTGATCAGCCTAAATATAATTGATCGTTCCTATGAAAACATATAATCACAAAACCAACAACACCCAATAAATATACAGTATTGGTGAACGGGGAGAGTCCAATGGTTATGTAAAAAGACTCATGCTTGAGGCTTAGAAACCCCAGGTTCCATCGCCTGCACCACAATAAGCCAGAGCTGAGTAGTGCTCTGGTAATGAAGGAAATAATCAGTGGTCCAGGAAGTGGTGCAGTGGATGAGGCACTGAATTCTCAACATGAGGTCCTGAGTTCAATCCTCCGCAACACATGTACCAGAGTGATATCTGGTTCTTTCTCATTAGTAAATAAAACTTTAAAAAAATTTATAAATAAAATTATTTTTAAAAGCACTGTATTCCTCTTCCAGTGGAGGATTTTCTCTTATATGTAGAAAAGTGTATTTATTCTGGTGGAGAAAAAAAGATACAACACATCAAAAAGTTGGGGAATCTTGAGGAATTAAAAAAAAACAAACAACCAGTAACATCTTTAGTTAGCTTTTGCTCATATGTTCTCCCCCCACAAAATCATTTTATCAGGGCAAGTAATGATTTACAGGAAAATTGTTGACACATGGCTTTCTCATCCTTTTCTTTTTTTTTTTTTTTATGACTTAATAGTTGTTTACAAGAACACAAAATGAAACGAGCATAGCTCTGTGCTCATACCCTCTTCCCTAACCCTGTGATAACTACCATACTTTTCAGTCTTGGAGACAATTCAACCCCCCACCCCCACCCCCCAACCACCGCCTGCCTTCTTTTGTAAGTTCATTCTTCAATTCTCTATATTCCATGAGTGGAACCATCTGACAGCTGTCTTCAACTTCCTTACTTATTTCACTATGCATAATCATGCCTCAAATTCCATCCATTTTATTCCGAATATTTTAAAGCAGTCTTTGGGCCTTCCCTCTTTCTGAACTCTTTCAGTTTTTTTAAGTATAAGGTGAGCTGTGCCTTGGGAGGGGTGACTGCCGTTGCTGTCAATTAGACTGACAATTGAAAATAATGTAACTGAAAATAAAATAAAATAAATGTAACTGTAAATGCATGTATTATGTATGTTTACTGTGAGCATATACCCATAAATTCTGTTGCTACTTATCACCCATGAGAGGGTCTAGTAACAAGGCCGATCTAAATAAACAAAGATACTAAAATGCTTTTCAGTTTCCAAATGCCACTCTTAATTAAAAGAAATTAGGTTATCTTAGGGAAATGATTCTAGAGTAGGAAAAACTGTAAGACAAGTCTATCATATCTTGCTGTTCCAGACAGTAAGATGTTCTCAGTGAAAATGCTTCATTTCTGATGGAGTCTATTTCACAGAGAATTGCTTCATTTTTCATGAACCTTTCCTGACAGCTTTGCACTCCGTGTGTGGTGGTTTTATCTTCTAGCCCTGATATTCTTTCATCAAGCTGATTTATTCTACTTACTAGGCCTTATAGGTAAGCCTCAACTCCTTCCAAAGTGTCCTTCTTATCCTTAGCTATGTTCAAAGCTTACTTTGTCTTACTGTTTGTCGGTGAAATGATGTCTGAGATCCTGAACTTGCACCTGCATGTTACAGTCTTGAATTGTTTCATAGTGAGCTTTCTGAATTCAAAATCTGACATGTTCCCATATCTTAGTGAGTTTGAACAGTGAGTTTCCCCACGTTTTTGGCTTAAGTGTACTTTCTGCTGGTCAGCCTATAGACGGTGCTGTGGCTATGCTGTTTATATGTTGCGGTGGCAGGGAGTCTTCCAGATAACCTTATAGGTTTAGACAGGATAAATTATTGCTGTCTTGTTTCAAGCTGTACCCTGGCTTCTGGCATTCCTCTGCTGCAATCTAGGCAGGATGCAGTTATTATTTTTTAAGATTTTATTTGTGAGAAATGATAGAAAGAACCAGACATCACTGATACATGTGCTGCCAGAGATTGAACTCTGGACTTCATTCTTGAGTCCAATGCCTTATCCACTGCACCACCTGCCAGACCACAGGATGTAGTTTAGTTTCCAACTAGATTTCCCCCTCACCTTCTCAACCATCCTTAGCTTAAGTTCACTCTGAATTATTTAAAACAGCTAAATACAATCTTAAATGCTTATGTAGCACTGTATACTGTACTGTAATTAAAAACAGAGATGGGGGGGACAGGCAAAGTTTCTCATAGATTGCAAATATTACCATGTGCAAGGACCCAGGGCTCGAGGTCCCAATCTCTACCTCCACAGGGGAAGATTCATGAGCTCTGTAGCTGTCTCTCTTCCTCTTCCCTCTCAGTTTGTCTCTATCCAAAATAAATATTAAAATCTAGAGAAAAAGAGGAAATAAATTGTACCATGAGGTACACAACAAAGTATAAACACACTAAACCAAGAACACTAGTTTTTATCTGTTGGAATGAATCGACCTGCCAACATCTACGTCCAGCAGAGAAGCAATTACAGAAGCCAGACCTTCCACCTTCATCCCATAAAGAATTTTGATCCATACTCCCAGAGGGATAAAGACTAGAGAAGGTTCCCAAAACAGATGGAACACAGAACTCCAGTACTCCAGGAACTATGTGGAATTATACCCGTTATCGTATAATCTTGTTAATCATTATAAAATCACTTAACAACAACAAAAAAAAGTTAGAGAACTGATGGAAGATATGAGATTCTTGAAATGGAGCCCCTGTGCTATCATTTACCATGACCAAAGATCTCATACATCACAAGAAAGCTGATCAAAACTTTGAGCAACTGATAAATAAATGAGGATTAGCTGTAATACAAATGCTATACAACCTCCCCCCCAAAAAAAAAAAAAAAAAACCCTAATAGTTTGTTTTAGGTGTTACAGCTCTGGCTGGGTATATTCTGGAAGTTGGTCCTACAATAGGGTGAGCAGCAATAACTATACGTGGAGATGACAGAAAACTACATACACACATTTCACCTACCTGGAAGACCTGGGCAAAGTAACTTCTTCTCAGCTTGCCCCTTCTTCCACCCCTGAGACAAACCATCCAACTTCAGAAGTGAAACAGAGGGGAAGCTAGAGTTATCCACCGTTAAGTACAAATTTTACAGAGTATGCTAAAATTGAAAACAAACTAGGGAAACAGTTGCTAAGACTTTATTCATTTTGCTTAGTAGCAAATAATTATGAGTCCATAATGTGATCTTTGCCTGGTACAGAATGTGGAAAGAAACCAAACTGGTGCTTCTCTTATCTCTAATCAGAGTCCTGCCTCTAGGCTTGGCTAGATTTGTCTCTAAATAAACATACACTAAACATTTACTGTTTTCTGCTTTGTGTTTCAACTGAGAATACAAAGATACAGACTGTTACATGACTCCGAGAAGATAAACATCTAGTTTTATTTCCTTTCAGCTTATGAATAAAGAGTTCTGTAAAGCAAGTTTTTAATTCAGATCCTCAATTTCTAAACTATTGGTTTTAAATATTTTATAACTCATCCCCAGACCTGTGATCCTACTGTAGGTTTTCCTGTATTATACCAACTCTACATATGAAATTTTTTGCCTTGACTACTTTTTTTTTTTTTTTTCCCTCCAGGGTTATCGCTGAAGCTCGGTGCCGGCACTACGAATCCACTGTTGCTGGAGGCCATTTTTTCCAATTTTGTTTCCCTTGTTATTGTTGCCATTGCTATTGTTGTTAGATAGGACGAAGAGAAATCGGGAAGGGGAAGACAGAGAGGGGGAGAGAAAGCCAGATACCTGCATACCTGCTTCACTGCCTGGGAAACGACCCTCCTGCAGGGAAGGAGCCAGAGGCTCGAACCATGATCCTTGGGCAGGTCCTTGCACTTGGCGCCATGTGTACTTAGCCCGCTACTCCACTGCCTGGCCCCCTGCCTTGATTACTCTTAACAATAAATTTATTGATTATTCCTTGGGGATCATAGTCAATAATATTGTGTAAGATGCAGCTAGGAGGTGGCACAGTAGATAGAATACTGGGTTTGAAGGCATATCAATAACAAATAACATTATAAAATAATGAAACTAATCTAGGGATAGTATACCAGCTGCAAAACAACATGAATATGCTTAATGCCATGAAACTGCATGATTAAAGATGTAATTTTTGCTATGTACATTTTACCAACATAAAAATGGGTAAGAAGTTTACACAAATGGTTATCTTGATTTTCTTAACATTTCTGGCATTCAGTTATACAAACTCTAATTTTCAAGATAGTATTTGTTCTTCATAGTTTTCCATGAAAATCAAATTTGTATTAGTCTTCAATGAACACTTTATATGGCTCCCATGACTCTCAACTAGGTTATGAGTCACTCTAAGTCAGAGACTGTCTTGTTCATTTATATGCATAGTACACATTATAGTGGCAAACAGTAACCACTAAATGTTTGCTAGGCAAACTAACCCACATTTGGATGACGGATACACATCACTAAAACAAACGCTTATGTGACAGAATGACAATAAGAACACCTGCATGGTTCTTATTAGGTGATGGAGACTGAATTCCAGTTCTGGTGTATGATAAAAGTACAGTCTACTTGCTGAGTTATCTCAGAACCCTAGATATTAAATATTAGTTAAGCAAATAACATGTATACAAACTAAAATATTCCTGGAGAAGATATTCTCAGTAATTTTTTTCTCTTTTTTTTAAAAAATATTTTTTAATATTTTTTATTTATTCCCTTTTATTGCCCTTGTTGTTTTATTGTTGTAGTTATTATTATTGTTGCTGTTGTTGTTGGATAGGACAGAGAGAAATGGAGAGAGGGAGGGGAAGACAGAGAGGAGGAGAGAAAGATAGACACCTGCAGACCTGCTTCACCGCCTGTGAAGTGACTCCCCTGCAGGTGAGGAGCCGGGGCTCGAACCGGGATCCTTATGCCGGTCCTTGTGCTTTGCGCCACCTGCGCTTAGCCCGCTGCGCTACAGCCCGACTCCCATTCTCAGTAATTTTTAAGCAATTGTTATATGAATGAATTCTAACATGATCTGCAACTATTCCCAAGGCAAAGGGGAGGGAAAGAAAACTAATTTAGTGGGAATTTTGGCCACCAGGTTCCAGTTGATACCATGATGCCAACCGGACTTCCCTGGAAGATGACCTCAACAATGTGTCCTGGAGCTCCGCTTCCTCAGAGCCCTGCCCCACTAGGGAGAGAGAGAGAGACAGGCTGGGAGTATGGATCAACCTGTCAATGCCCATGTTCAGCGGGGAAGCAATTACAGAAGCCAGACCTTCTACCTTCTGCACTCCATGATCCTGGGTCTATACTCCCACGTGGTTAAAGAACAGGAAAGCTATCAGGGGACGGGATGGGATATGGAGCTCCGGTAGTGGAATTGTACCCCTCTTATCCTATGGTCTTGTCAGTGTTTCCATTTTATAAATAAATACATTAAAATAAAAAAATAAGGAAAGACAATAATAAAGAGAAATTCTCCAAGTCATTGAAGAGGCTCAATCAAAATAGTAATTTACAACTAAAAATGAGTTCAATGGTAACAGAATATAAGCATATGAAGACTGTCCTTCCCCAGCCTCGTCGGAAAACAAAGAAGTATTTTTGTTTAAAATAGTAAATTATCTAAAATTGTAAAACTATTCATCATTTTAAATAAGTGAAAGGTTGGCACTAGCCTGTGGCTCATCCTTAGTGTCCACCAGCATTTTCACAGCATACAAATTTAGCAATAAGCCCAGGGTACAGACATCAGAGACAAATGGTGGTCAAAAGATAAGACGATATGGCCATTTGAGACATTGGGTGGTCTAGGACTAAGACCACAACTGTGCTTAAGTTTGAATTTGCAAGTCACCTACAGCTCTGTGAAGACATAGGATGCTCCATTTTTTTTTTTTTAAATCACTTAGTTTTATTCAATACAGCTATAACCATGACAGGCCAATTCCAATTATGACATGGCTAAGAATTCTCTCAATTCAGAGAATGTTGAGACCCTATGTTTAATAGTACTGAGAATCTAAGCCTTTACTTGAAAGAGTAAAATGTGTCCAGTGAAGCCCCAATTATAGATTTCATAATGAATTCTACTTATTGCTTCCTGGACCTATCAGTTCCATTAATGGATGAATATCTCTTCTGAATCATTACTCAAGAAGAAATATCACTATTTTACTAATGATATTTATATCAGAAACAATAAGACAATGAGCCCATTCTGCTTAGAGGAATGGTCATTTATCTACAGCATCTAGAATTCTAGGGAAAGATAATCAAAATGCATACAGATATTAAGATAAAATTATATGCTTTTCATTTCAGACAAATAAGAGGAGGGAGAATAGAGCTGGTTTTATAGTGTAATATGAAAAGGGAAGAGGAAAACCAGCAATAAAGAAACTCAAATTCCATACTCATACAAGCATGATTATATGGGCTCACAGATAATTTAACAATAATTGTTTAGAAAACTAAACCTTGAATTATTAGCATTGACTCGAGTAAAAATAATTTGGTTTAGTATAGGGCGCTGAAAATTTATTCATAATTTTGAAATCATCTCACAACATGTCAAATTATGTTATACATCTAAAACTATTACAATGTTACATGTCAATAAATCCCAAAATTAGTTTTCTTAAAATGTAAACCCTTTCACTTAAAGAACACAGCATAGTACAAAGACACGATGCTTAGGTAAACCACTTCTAGTTAAAGCCATCACTCTGTTCACATTTGCTTTGAAAGAAACCAAGTCTCAACCCATGATTTAAGTTAAAGTGTGGGTTGATCAAGACCATAGTATACTTAGATAAAATTCAAGTTTAAAAAGAGCTAGTATCCTTTAAGAAGTGAATTCAGGCTGGCTGGTGGCGCACCTAGCTAAATGCATATGCTACAATGTGCAAGGACCGGGGTTTGAACCACCAGTCCCCACCTGCAGGGAAAAAGCTTTGTGAGTGGTGAAGCAGTGCTGCAGGTGTCTCTCTCCGTCTCTGTCACCTCCTTCCCTCTCAACTCCTGGCTGTTTTGGATATATCCAATTAATTAATTAAAAATAAAGTGAATTCAATTCCCTGTATGAGTCTCAAAGAAATAGATTAATAATGTTTAAAATACAGAACTTTAATAAGAATGGTATAACTGAGTTTTATTTTCAGTCCATTATGTGAGATTTTTCCCATACAAAATGAATGTTATACTTTGCTATAATTTTATTGTAAGATAATTATTTTAGTGATACTGATATAGTACCAGATCCACTTGGAATGCTTCGTTTAGAGATATGTTATCATTAAGGTTATATCTACAATTCATTTCAACCTAACATTTTTATCTAATTTAGGTACTTACTATTTCCATTTTAATTTACCAGCTATTTGCAAAATACCCAATCTACACCAAGAATATGTTATGATGTAATCACCAAAATGAATGTGAACTTCAAGCCTTGAAAGTAATTAGAAAGAAAACTGCCTTTCCCAGTTTCCCAATTAACACTGAAACATAATACATCATCCCTTGTGTGGTTATATAGGTAAATATTTACTCAAGTCATACATGTTATTCTGCTCATCTCTATTCCCTTTATAAATGTAATTCTTCACTGTTTTGATAAAAAATAGTTTTTCTTCTCTCATTTAAAATTTTTCATTCAAACTATTTCTAAATAAAAACTTGAGTATTTCTAATTTTAACACAAATATAAAGCAAGTTATTCAGATTTTTCCAGTTTGGGAAGAGTTCTTATTTTTCAAAATGACAGAAAGAGGGCCTTGGTCTTGCCTGGGCCAACAAAGTTCCAGATGCTACCATGATGCCAACCGGACTTCCTGGAAGACGACCCCACCAATGTGTCCTGGAGCTTCGCTTCCTCAGAGCCCTGCCCCACTAGGGAAAGAAAGAGACAGGCCGGGAGTATGGATCGACCTGTTAATGCCCGTGTTCAGTGGGGAAGCAATTACAGAGACCCTCCACCTTCTGTACCCCATAATGACCCTGGGTCTATACTCCCACGTGGTTAAAGAACAGGAAAGCTATCAGGGGATGGGATGGGATATGGAGCTCTGGTGGTGGGAATTATACCCCTCTTATCCTATAGTCTTATCAGTGTTTCCATTTTATAATAAATAAATTTTAAAAAATGACAGAAAAAGGATTTCTGAAGAAATCATGTCAGTGTAAAATTTTAAATACTCTCATGCATAGACAACAAAAATAAACAGCTTGCCCTGACAAACTTTTAAAACATCTTTTAATCTCATTCCAAAAAGAAAATTTCTAGATATAAATAGTTCATTCAATCACATTTTAACATACATTCAGTAACTTAAAATATCACTGGATTCAACGTTTTAATCTTTTATAATCTCAATATATTATATATTTAATGTATAATATATACATTACATATAGGTAGTCAGCAGGATTAAAAAATAACTTTTTAAAAGTTTGATCAACTTAAATATTTTTAGACTACTATTTAGGACCACAGAATAAAATAAAGTACAGGAGGTTCCAACCTAATAAAGGTAGGTTGAAAATGTTCACATGACCAATCATTTTAAAAGACCCCTCAAATTGGACAGGATAGATTTTAAATAATACACTTACTACTGTTGAGTAGCAGTACTTGTAGGTATTAAGCTTACACATCTCCATTCAATTTAAAATGACTCTGCAGCTTTCTTTACTGTAATATACAGTAGCAGTTTCTCCCTTTCTGTTGGGTTTAGTTATGTGAAGAGTAACTACTATGTTACCAACAGAAGCAACTTTAACTCTTTCCTTAACTCTAAAGCATGGCTCAGTTTGAAGACTGTTCTATAGGCAGCCAGTAAGAATATTAATAGTACCTCAATACCATTAAGAACAGTCAGTCAATAACTGGAGTTACAAGAGGGTTCTGTAAACCAAGGTAATCAGAAGTATTACCCCTGTAGATAGCCCTCTCATATCAGTTAATACAAGGAGTTAAAAATCCCAGTGCCATAGTATAGCAGTTAACGATCTATTCCGTAATTTTAAATATATCCATTAATTCACCCTGAGAATACAGAGGAAGCATTTAAAACAAGATATCCCGAAATATATATATATATATATTTTTTTTCTTCTTTGTATTTCCTTTCTTCATGTTTTCATCAGTCCTTCAAGGGCACAAGTATCTGAATTCAAAGTTATGACTTGAATATCCTTTTTTTGTTGACCGAGACTCATGCTACAGTCAAATACTGATGATAAAAAAGTCCAAAAAGGCTTGTAGAAAAGAGACAAGCAGCAATCCACCAGGTCATAAAAGACAGGAGTCCTCGAAAAAGCAGAGGAGTAAAAATGGTTTTCAAGCTGCTCAGTGCCACTGTTATTTGTGTGACAGTTACCTTCACCTTCCCACCAGCAGACGCCAAGTCAGAATCAGCAGAATGGGAGGGCATATTATTGTCCACAGGTAAGGCAGAGACAGATTCTGGATAAATCCCCCAGGAATGATTACCTAGAAAATTTGAGACACAGTTACAAACTTGAAAAGAAGCTAATTTCAATGTCCCTTATTTAAATTTTTTTTAAATTTATATTTGAAATTAAGTATAAAAGGTTGGCTGCACAATAAATATTGTTGAAAATTAAGTGACAGAACTGTATTTATACATAGCTGATAGAGAAAAAAACATTCATTTAATCTGATTAAGACTATAATTTGGCCTCATCAATTAAAGTTGACAGAAAAGCTAGTTTTAATTTATTTATAATTAACTGCATTAAAACCTAGTAAAATAAAACATTTTTTCCTTGTATAATATATGAATCAACTACCTCTGCTAGAGTGTTAGGGACAGACTCAATAACTTCTCAGAAATCTATTCTATCTCTAGAATACCACAATGAATTTCTTTCTCAGAAACTATCTATGATTTCCATGTGAGAGACTATTAATAGCTTCCAGAAATTTTTATTTTATCATATACTTTACTAGTCTAGTAGGATATGAGTCACATAATTTACATCTGAGATATTCCTTTATGTTCCCTAGACTATTATTATTATTATTTTAAACCAGAGCACTGCTTAGCTCTGAGTTAAGAAGGTCCTGGAGACCGAGCCTAGGACCTCTGAGCATCAGGAATGAAAGTTTTTTGCATAACCATCATGCTGTCTCCCTAGACCTGCTACCTAGATTCTTTTTTTTAAAAATATTTATTTTATTTATTTATTCCCTTTTGTTGCCCTTATTGTTTTGCTACCTAGATTCTTAAAGGTTATTTTTCCTACCATCATCTTGGGTAATCTTTACTAGGTCTATCCAAATAATGCTTTTAGCTAATTGGTTGTTTTTTTTTGTAACCACCCTCTTATAAAAAAAGTAAGATCAACAGTGCTTAATCAAGCTAACTAAATAAAGTTTAGGTAAGCAATTATATTAAGGACAATGCTATAAAAATGAATGGATTGTGGTCCGGGAGGTGGCACAGTGGATAAAGCATTGGACTCTCAAGCATGAGGTCCTGAGTTTTATCCCTGGCAGCACATGTACCAGAGTGATATCTGGTTCTTTCTCTCTCCTCCTATCTTTCTCATGAATAAATAAATAAAATATATTTAAAAAAAAATGAATGGATCTTAGTTTTTAATGATGATGAATCAACTTTTTTTTTTTTTTTTTTTCCAGAGCCGACCTCTTGGGACCACACTGTGCCCACAGCTCTAGCACTTTCTTTTTCTTTTAAAATATTTATTTATTCCCTTTTGTTGCCCTTGTTTGTTTTATTGTTGTAGTTATTATTATTGTTATTGATGTCATCATTGTTGGATAGGACAGAGAGAAATGGAGAGAAGAGGCGAAGACAGAGAGGGGGAGAGAAAGATAGGCACCTGCAGACCTGCTTCACCACCTGTGAAGCAACTCCCCTGCAGGTGGGGAGCTGGGGGTTGGAACCGGGATCCTTACTCCAGCCCATGTGCTTTGCGCCACTTGTGCTTAACCCGCTGCGCTACCGCCTGACTCCCATGAATCAACTTTTTAATAAGATTCTCTTTTTATGAGAAAGAGACAGTGAGCAGAGCACTATTCAGCTCTGACATACAGTGTCACCAAAAACTGAACCAGGAGACTGTGAAGGAAAATTTGGTGCATTACCTTTCTACACCTCTCAGGCCCTCAATAAACTTCTATAACTCAAATTTCCCCATGCTTCTTGTGAAGTATAAAAGGAGAAACAATTTTTAACAGGCACATTTCTTTATAGGTAGGAAATAAATGACTAATTATAGGTATAAAGTAAAATATCATGCGTCCCAGAGGTGAGAGCATGCTTACCTAGAGTTTTCAAAAGCAGGGTTGTGTGAAGCAGTATCACCAAAGGGGCCACGTACTGCAGTGCAATGACACAAAGGTAATAAAAGACTCGAGCCACCTGTAATCAACAACATTCTAAATGGTCTAATATGGTTGACAGGCTGTGAATAATTTCAACTTTCAGATAAACTGTCAAACTAAATTCCTTAATAAATAAGTAGTCTTTTCATGTGAAAGAAATTAAATGGCAGTAAGTTTGCACTTAACTGCAGTGTTCTTAAACTTCAGAAAGGCTTACTTTGAAGGATTTTAAAATGCAGACAAAAAAAAACTAGTGCACTGACTAATATAAATTGGAGAAAACCACTAAATTAGTGTATGCTCATTTATATTTTAAATATAGGACAAAATGTCAAAGTCTAAAAATAGACACTAAAACTTCAAACTAAACAAGAGGTAGAATTACTTATGAACATAAACATTATGTCACCATTTAATATGAGGATGTTTGAGAGAGGACAAATTATAGAGAAAAAATAGAGAAGGAAAAACAGAAAAGTTTGAATCTTGAAGGAGAGGAAAAAACAGGGACTCAATATCAAATCTCTGGAAAGAAAAAGATCAGGTTATGAATAGGTACCATTCATTCTACAGTAGAGGGTGAAATCCTAGTACTTTCCTCTGAAATCCCTGTTAAGTTAAATATTTATGTTTCCGTTCAAGTACTTAGGATAATGTTAAACAGGACAAATGTATTGGCTAAAAGTAGAGAATTTATTGTAGCAACTTTCAATAATATCATGAGTCCTCTGTAGCAAAATCAGGCATACCATACACTAGTTAAAATATTTAAGGCAGGAAAAGGAATTGAGGTCAGACCCACTCCTCACTTAGTACCAATATCAAATGAATGTGTCTTTGGTTTCTAATGGTTTATGACAACTCTACTTAATTACAATACTAATATATAAGGATGAAATCACCACCTAGCAAACTAACACCTTTTTTCCTTACAATATAATATTTACTGTATTTTCATTTGACCACAGTATACACTTACCATTTTCTGTAGTTCAACTGTACTTATTCGTCCTGCTTCTTTCTTCATCTGATCCACACATTTCTGGGCTAAGTTTAAGTAGGCTTGAAGATGACTGCGCATCATGGCCAACCGTAAAGCGCACAGTAGGACTATTAACCACAGTCGCAGAGTATCAAATGTAGCTTCCGTCATTCTACAGAACAAAAAGTTGATATGTTGTTCTTAAAGACCAAAATATGCCAATATACTAGTTATATGTATTAGACCTTCACGATAAAAGAAAGCTATATATAGCTTTAGCTGGAGTTATAAAAGTATACCAGTCTGCCATAGTCTTATATATAACACTTTCATGTTACAAAACCATGTAGATAAATGTATCATAAAAGTAAAACTATACAGAAGGAAATTGCAGAGCAATACTTGGAATCCTTCCCTTTATCTAGCTTTCACCATGGCGAGAAAACAGACTATAAACAGAACAAAGAAGTAGTTAGCAATTCTTTATTTTTATTATTATTTCTATTTATTTATTGGACAGAGACAGAAATTGAGAGGGAAGGAGGAGACAGAGAGGGAAAACGAGAGAAAGAGACACCTGCAGTCTTGCTTCACCACTGCAGGTGGGGACTAGGGGTTGGAACCTGGGTCCTTGCACACTGTAACATAGGCGTCACCACCCGGCCCCGTGGTCAGCAATTCTTAAACTGGGTACTAGGAGTCAGAATGCTTGTATTAACTATTAAGTCACAAGTAGTTACGATTTTGTCTGACTACAGAGATAGATACGTGGATCTTAGGTACAGTGCTCCTGACTGGCATCACTGAAAAAGAATTCTGATACGTTATAAAGAAATCCGATACCTTAGACTCCTCTTCAATAAGTTATTTAGAGGGCTAAGTCCTGAGGCTGACTCCATTAAGAGAGATTTGAAAGATAAGTGAGATTCCAGGAGGTGGCACAGAGGATGGAGCACTGGACTCTCCAGCATGAGGTCCTGAGTTTGACCGTTGGCAGCAGAAAGTGTGCTGTGCTAGAGTGATGTCTAGTTCATTTTGTCTCCTATCTTTGTCATTAATAAATAAATAAAATATTTTTAAAAGAAAACGGTAACAAATGTTAAAAAAAAAAAACCAAAAAACCATTTAATACGCCTCCCCAAAACAAGTTCTATTATCTCTTTCATCTACAAAAAAAAAAAAAAACCAAAACCCAAAAACCAAAGAAACAAAGAAACAAACTGAAACCACAATCTAAGAGGAGGCTGCCTGAGAAAACACAGTTGAAGAATGGTCTATGAAACAGAAAAGACAAAAGATGCTAAAAGTGTCATTCTGTTTGAACTATTTATGGAGGTCACTAATAGCGATAGAACAAAGAGTTTATTATATATGTTCTATTTTGGTTTTCTTTTTACCAGGTCATTAATGTACGTGGACATTAAGTCCCAGTGGAAAATCACTGATGGCTAGGAAGGACAGAATCCTAACTTTCTGTTACCACATGTCCACAATGAATAATGATATCAAGCAGTTCGTCATGTGAGACTGACAGTACACAAGACACAGGGCATCCAGTCCTGAACTTTCTCAAAGGGCAACACCGTGCTTCTTGGAGGCAAATAAGGAGACTTGACTGGAAGCATCCTGAGGCCCACTGTTAATTAGACTTGGAAGATGACATCGTAGCAATGATATAAGGTAGTCAATCAAAACCTATCTGCTCAGTTTATGAGACTCAGGGTAATAGTTATTAAATAGTACCTTTTATTTCAGATTATTTAACAACTTAAAGATTTGCTGAGTTGATAAGATGGTCTATTTCAGAAAGCAGCCTGAGCTGCTTTAAAAGGCAAGAAGAGACTGCTCTAAATTCCCAGGGCCACTCTAGATTTCACTATTTGTATTCTCTTTACCAGCTTATATACACACAGGGACTCTACTCGCCCATGTTTTATTTTTCTTGATATCAAATCAAAACATATGGGCAATATGAACATATAGACACTCTTCCAGATTGAAACTGTGGTAAAGCAAATATTGTGGGAGGCAGGGAAATAGCACAGTGGTTTCTGCAGCAGACTTTCATGCCTAGGTCCCAGACCTAATCCCCAGTATCAACAAGAGCCAGAGATGAGCAGTGCTCTGACAAAATAAATATATTTTGCTTCTGACTACAAATAAAGACCTTCTTGCAAACAGCTTAATCTATGTGACAGATGAAGAAACTCTTTATCTTGTTTTATTTGATTATGAAGTGTTTAATAAATCTGGACAAAGTTTAGAGAGGCTAGGGCAGGGATAGATAGCATAATGGTTGTGGAAAGAGATTCTCATGCTTAAGGCTCTGAAGCCCCAGGTTTAAAACCTTGCACCACCACCATAAGCCAGTCTCAACAGCATAAGTGAAAAATACAGCAATTACAAAAGGGAAACAGAAGGGTGATGAGAGCAGTGTATAGAGAGATGGTTTTGACTGTGAGAGGATAGTAGGACTATCTTGTGGTAAAGTGAAGTCTTATGGGGTGGAGGAGACAGCATAATGGTAAGCAAATAAACTCTCAGGCCTGAGGCTCCCAAGTCCCAGGTTCAATCCCCTGCACCACTATAAGACAGAATTGAGCAGTGCCCTGGTTAAAAGATAGATATAGATAGGAAAGAAAAAAAAAAAAAACTAGTCTTAAACAAATACAGAAGTGTAAAGCTCAACCCCAGACACTATAATACTGTAAATCAATGTTAAATGAACTAACAAGAGTCATTAGTTAAATTCCCTGAGATTTTTAACTACAGGCCTAGTATCCTTTAAATACTTCATGAACATGTCAAATTGAAATTACCATTATGGTCTACTTATGTGGAAAAAACATTACAGCTTGAACTACTTATATAGTTCAGTAAGCTTATCTCCTTTTTTTTTTTTTTTGTTTTAAAGTCACCAAGTCATCACTGATTAAAATCCATGACAAGTTTTACTAGGATCTAAAAGAAATGCAGAATATACTGATACAATATGCAATGTAGGCAGACACCAGTGGCTACCCAAAGTTGCCTATTTTAATTCTGATGAGACAAAGAAGCGAAAGGAACATTAAGCACTTATTTCCAGAGGGTTGCATTACATGGGTTCTTTCATTTCATTCCAGTGATAACTTTTTGAGGGAAGTACTATTATCTTCATTTTCCAGATGGGGAAACAGAGGCTGGTGAAATTCAATGAAGTAAGAAGCGGAACAGGGGGAGGTTAAATTAGTTCTTCCTAAATCTGTGACTCTAACAGTTTCCCATAGATTATGAGCTAATATAAGTACAGTTGTTAACATCCTTTAAAAAGGTCTGTTTACTTGTTAGTAAGTAAGAGGACAGGGTGGGGGGAGAGAAAAGAGTAAGAGCTGCCCTGCAGTAAGGGGTCAACACGTGACACATGTGTCACACACAGGGCTGCTTTTTCATTGTTAAAGCAGAGCTCTACTCTGCTCTGGTTTTCCATGGTCCCAGGGGTTATAGCTGGGATGTCGGAGCCTCAGGCATGAAAGTCTTTTATATAACGATTATGCTACCTCCCTAGCCCACAGCTGTTAAACTCTTTTTAATAAATGGTTTCTTTTTTTTAAAAACAAAACATTATTTTAATAGAGAGAGATACAGAGAGAAAGAACAGAGCACTGCTCAGCACTGACTTTTGGTAGTGGTGGGGACTGAACCTGGGACCACTGTGCCTCAGGCATGAAAATCTTTTGCATAACCATTACCTGTACCATAATTTTTTTATGTTAAAACAAGTTAATTGGAGAAACATAAACTTAATATTAATGTCAAGGTATTAATTTTTATTTTATTAGGTATAAAGACATTATGTATAACCATGTTCTTTTGAGAGGTGCCTACTAAAATATAGTCAAGGTAGAACTACTGCAGTTGCCAATGGGGATACAGAACTCTGGTGATGGGAACAATGTGAAATTATATTCTTTCTGTCTCATAATTTTGTAAATTAATATTAAATCACTAACAAAAAAAAGTCACATCACTAATTTATTTGAAAAGTATATCAAAAAAGACAAAAGAGTGCTACAACGAAAAACTTATAATTCATAGGGACAGCACTACATTAATCTTCATTTATATAATTCATTTCCCTTCTTAATTTTCACAAGAAAAAACAGCATAGAGATAGCTTAAACGTAAGTGGAATGACAACTGAAAAATATCAGATAATAACTGGATACTAAGTGAGAAAGCAGAAAACATAAGTATAGCAGATAACACTAATATAGAGTAACAATTCCCAATAATTATTAATATAGAAAACAAGAAGGATAAATCATGCCTGTTAACATCAATACTGTAACGCATATTTTACTGTTTCAATTAAAATTATTAAAGTACAGTGTTCTACTAACACCATCAAATAAATACACATGCCATTTTGGAAACTAGCTTTGATTTTACAGTGAGGCAAAAAATTTGCTCTCAAATATTATATACTTACAAAGGTATACTTTCTTTACCCAGTGGTGGGTTCATAATGTAGTCTTTGGTGATTGGTTTGACCCAGAGCAGAACCATAAATAAAGGTGCCAAGAAGTTGATATGAAGTAATGTTCTGAAAGTAGGTAAGAGATAAACATGAAAATGCAGAAAGAAAAAAAAATCCTTCACTAACTTTATAGATGTAGGACTTGGAAAACAAAGGTGGAGACTAAAAATTAGTATTCCATATAAAGATTCTAAAGTTACCATCATTCGATCTTCTTCATTATCCCTTTACACTGAGTTGAATTCTTACAAAACTACCTCATTACCTTAATTTCTCAAATGAGAAAATTCAGACTGAAGAAAGTTAAATGACCTGCTTATAACAGACAGATCTAGCACTATAGACTGGAGCTGTTAACTCCCATTCTAGAGTTCTGTAATAAACCCATGTTATATTACTGTTTTGTTACATGAAATTTAAATGACTTCGCACAATGAATCCAATAACTGTCAATACACTCATTATCTTTTGATGTTTTTCAGTGCAGCTGAAACGAAGTTGCATGTTTACTATTTACAAGATGTAGTAATTATTAATGTTCACAGTAACAGAGGGCATATAGCAGATGAAATCTATTGCAGCAACTCTAAACTAAGGAACTGTGTAAAATGTATAGTCAGGTATAATGATTTAATTATCTTAATGAATAGTGACCATGCATAGTTATTTTAATAATTATCTTAATTTAATGAATAATGACCATGCGTAGTTATTTTAATTACATTGTCAGAAAAGCTCAGATTTTTATTTCATCTTAGAGAACACCTTACTTCAGAAAAAGCCATCACAGTTAACTGACATGCATTGCATTCATGATGCATGTCTAAACTCAAAGTTAATGGATACACTTAGACACACTTTGAAATACGACCATAATGCCAGTGGTAGTAATCTGTAAGAAGAACCAGGACTCAGTCAGGCAACCAAGAATGTCAGACAGGGAAAGGTAGTTTCCAACTACCAGTTCCAACCAAAGGCATTAAAATATACACTAGTGCTTGGGGTAAGAGCGCTGCTCTTTCTAAGTAAGACTCCTGCTACAGACTAGTTTGCTCCTCCCCTTGTGACAAAGCAAAGTCCAATAACACTCCAACTTCTTTCTTAAAAAGGTAACGAAAGCATAATCCATCCACCAACTACAATGCTTTAAATGTTTTTATAAAGTGAACATTCCATCCTATTGCCTGAGTAAACCACCAGGTGGGGGGGGGGGGGAGGAGAAAGAGGCAGTATTAGGTCTGCAGTGTTGCTAGGGAACACACTGGTTCAAGGAACAGCCCATAGCAGTTTCAGAAGCTGGTGAAGGCCACCCCTCCACCCACCCTTCTAGCTTATTTTAAGTCATAACACTAGGGTTAGTGGATTGAAGTGTGTATGCAGCAGAGAGAGGGGGGGGAGAGAGCCAGGTTTTGTTTTTAGAAAAGCCAGTGGATTGATGGATGGAGGGTGAAAGCCAGGATGTAGCCAAGAGCATGCTGAGTAAAAAGAGAAGGAAAAAAGAGGGATAAAGTGCATAGTGGAAGGTGAGAATAAGTATGCGCACAGTAGAAGCAGGAACTCAGAGTCAAGAAAGACTGAAACAAGAAAATGACACAGACATGAAATCAGAACATGAAAAGACTGAAGAATCAACACCATTAAAGACAAGGTTTCAAATAACAGAACTGTTAGGGAATATGATCATTCAGAAAAGCTCCATGTCCAAATTAGATAGGTCAATATGGAACATTCTTAGCTTGAACCTTTACGAAAGAAAAAGATGGAAATTTGCATATAAACAGTTCTACTTCAAAGAGCTATAAGCCTGTTGTTCTATCAAAAGTGTTTATACCAGTAACAAAAAAATTTTTTTTTGTCAACCCTTCTGTACTCTTGTTCCTCCTTTCTTACCATCTGTGAAAAGTCTACCATCCTGATTCAGTACAGGCTGAGATATGCTAGAACTTGACTGACGGTATTCATGGTAAATCTTACTTTAAAATGTATGTGTATTCTGAGGTACAGTACACATACATTGAATTTTTTATACTCAACTGATTTCTTCACTTAAACAATAAAGTTGGTAGTTAAAATTAAAAATTTAGAATGTACAGTGTTAGTTCATAAAGAGTAACTAGTTTATTACAAACAGATTAATGATTTGGCGAAAACAGGAGTCTCATGCATTACAGTTTGGAGGAAATTTCCTTGTTTCTTAGTTCAGTTACAGAAATTATATTGTAAACACTGTCCTCTCCATTTAAAAAATAACATAAAGGTGTACTGCTATTTTTATTTTAATAGGTAAAACAGAAATTTAGTTCCTATTTTTAAAATGTGGCATGTAGAAGTAAATGAAAGAAACTTGCTTATAGTAGAAAAAGGAAGTACTGTGACATCAAATGATTAAGTTTTCAATACAGTAATTTATGATTTCATTACAATAATATACCTTCATAAGATGGAAAACATATATTTATCTGCATGTGCTTATGTACATTTTCCGCTTACTGTTTAATTTTTCCCGTGGTCAAACTCAGGGCATCCAGATGCATTTGAGCCAGTCGTAATCCAGGGAATGTCAAAAAAGCCCCAATGAGTGAACAGAAAATAGCCAGGAAAAATTTGAAAGTAAGTTTTGAAACAGGACCCCTAGAAATAAAAATGTTTTAAAGAGCTGATACATTTTTACAGTTCACTTCCTAGAAATGGTATTTCTCTTAATCACATTACAGAATATTCATAACAATAATAGTACAGTATAGTAAACTTCAACCAAAAAGATAAGTTTTTATTTAGAAATCACTTCTGATCAGTCTTGGGGAACTAGAAACTCAGTCAGGTATTACTTTAGTCACATTGGTAGCAATCTGAACTATATGTTCAACATATAAACTAATGATTAAGATACAAATTTAGCTTAACTTCTTATGATAGAAGAATTATCCAAAGAAAGATACCAACTTCTTAAAAATGTAAAAACCGTGTGTAATGATTTCTTTTTTTTAATATTTATTTATTTATTCCCTTTTGTTGCCCTTGTTGTTTTATTGTTGTAGTTATTATTGTTGTTGTTGAATAGGACAGAGAGAAATGGAGAGAGGAGGGGAAGACAGAGAGGAGGAGAGAAAGACAGACACCTGCAGACCTGCTTCACCGCCTGTGAAGCGACTCCCCTGCAGGTGGGGAGCCGGGGTTTGAACCGGGATCCTTATGCCGGTCCTTGTGCTTTGCGCCACCTGCGCTTAACCTGTTGCACTACAGCCCGACTCCCGTGTAATGATTTCTAAAAGCAACAGTCCTACTTTTCAAAAAGAATTCTTCATTGATTAAAAACAAAGACCCATTTAGAGTAAATGCTATTTTAAAATGGGATGGTTTGATTAATATTTAATAAAAAGAACTTACTGAGATTCTAAACCCTGCTTTTCAAGAAACTGCATCGCACTGTCTGAAAAATTTGTAAACCCTGCAAGGAAAAAAAGAAATCACTTTTATCACAGGGGTAAAATACAGACCTTGTCTTTGTAAATAAATGCTAGTAAACAGGCCACCTTAAATTCTGACTAGCTTATGGCTTTCGTGTGCTAATCAGTGTGCCAGTTATAATACTATAGTTTGGGTACTAGTAGACAAAGTTAAAAACATCCTTATAATAATTGTTCATTCTTTTTTTTTTAACACTTTTTTAAAAAAAATTTTTATTAATTTTATTTTTGAGAGAGATGCAGAGAGTGAGAGAAATACACACACAGTGAGAAATACCAGAGCTGCTCAGCTCTGGCTTATGGTGGTGCGGGGGATTGAACCTGGGACTTAGGAGCCTCAGGCATGAGAGTCTGTTTGCATAACCATTATGCTGTCTCCCACGCCCCTAATTGTTCATTCTATGTGTGACAAAACTTACTTTAACACCTGAGTCTTTACCTTGGGGTCCTGGTACATAATGAAATTATACTCATGTGACAATGACTATCCCACTCAATGGAAAAATAAAAAACTTGCATCTTTATTCATGTAACTTCAGAACTAAGCTTATTTACCATTATGGAAAAAAATGGAGAGGGCAGCATCTTTTTGAGAGAAAAACTCAGTTTAGCCTTAGTTAAAACAAAATCAAGATTTTACTTAATAATGAAGGCTACTAATTTAGGAAATTAAATGTATACATGTCAAACAGAATTTTCTAAACCTATTAGAAAGTTGAGGTCAGGAATATCAAGCAAAAATGAAGTTTTAAGCTGTTTTGAATGTTACCTGTTTCAAGTCCAAACTCCAGATAGTTTTCTGTGACAATCAAGACCGCCATTGCTTTGACAAAGAAAAAAAATCCAAAGGTGACACAAAGTGATCTTTCACCACCATCTTCTACTTTAAAATAATGTGTAGTTAATGAAAATAGAATTTTGCTGCAGAAGGAAAAGTTTAGGAAAACCACAAATACCTGTGGAAGTTAAGCACAGCCATCGATCTTATTCTACAACACATTTAACTATAAAATGCACTTCGGCAGGAAGTGAAAAACCTGATCTCTGAGAAAAAAACGAAGCAAACTTATTAAAGTTTGTATCGCCTTAAGGTTAGTGAGAAGTGCACATTCACGCGTTAAGTGGTAATTAATGAAAGCACATATTTCTAGTGTATTTACACAAGACATACCACAGGAATCCCCTATAAGCCACCCAATACAAAATCTAAGAATTACTGATAAGTCACTATGTGATGGAGCCTAAATATATAGAATTACTACTCCACAGCATGATTAAGTAAAGAACCCGTGAGCAAACACCTTCCATCTTATACTTAAGTCTTAAAACACTCAACACTTAAAAAAAAAAAATCTTCTAAATTTGGGCAAAACAATCCCAGCAAATCATAGTACAAAGAATGTTTACATCCCAGTACTTATAACCTAATATTACTGTATGGATTTCTCCTAGACATATTTGGCAACCTTCTTCCCATTTAACCAATGGCTGCACTATTAATTATGAGTATACTGGTAGAGTATACTGTAGCAGGACCAGTTATAAGTAGAGTATATTCTACTAGAGGTTCAAGCCCTGGGGTAAAACTTTTGAGAGAAGTGTCATGCTTCCAAAATTATGAAAAAATATATTGATAATTCAGAATTCTACATTCCATCAAAATACCAACCAGATTATTAAGCGTGGAAAGCTGAAGAATCTTAAACTAGTCGCCTCACACTCACTCTACCAAAGTATCTGAAGAAACTGAGAAAAAGAACACAAAAGTAATCTTGGGGAAAAGCCAAAGCCAAATCCCCAGCTAAAAGCAAAAATAGGCCCCAGATTATGGTTATGCTCAAGGGCTGAAAAACAAGTCAAGTCTTCTTCAGAACTCCAGGTTAAAGCAAGAAAAGTATCTATGTGGGGAGAGGAAAAAGTACTAAAAAGAAGTTTAAACCCCCAGTCTCCACTAAAGGGGGAATTCCTGCTTCACAAGGCCTGGAGCAGGGGTATGAGTATCTCTTTCTCCCTATCTCCCTCTTCCTTCTTGATTTCTTAGATTTATTTATTTATTTAAAATATTTATTTTATTTACTCCCTTATGTTGCCCTTATTGTTTTATTGTTGTAGTCATTATTGTTATCGTTCTTGTTGGATAGGACAGAGAGAAATGGCGAGAGGAGGGTAAGACAGAGGGGGGAGAGAAAGACAGACACCTGCAGACCTGCTTCACCGCCTGTGAAGTGACTCCTCTGCAGGTGGGGAGCCAGGGCTCGAACCGGGATCCTTACAACGGTCCTTGTGCTTTGCGCCACCTGTGCTTAACCCGCTGCTCTACAGCCCGACTCCTGGTTTCTTAGATTTATTTATCTAATAAATAAAGATAAGAAAAATTTAAAAACAAACTTAAAAAATTAATTCCCAGGGGGCTGGGTGATAGCGCAGCGGGTTAAGCGCACATGGTGCAAAGTGCACATGGCACAAAGCACAAGGGCCGGAGTAAGGATCCCGGTTGAAGCCCGTGGCTCCCCACCTGCAGGGGGTCACTTCACAAATGGTGAAGCAGGTCTGCAGGTGTCTCTTTCCTCTCTGTCTTCCCCCCTTCTCGATTTCTCTCTGTCCTATCCAACAACAACAGCTACAACAACAAAAACAACTACAACAGGTGCAGCAAGGGCAACAAAATGGGAAAAAACAGCCTCTGGGAGCAGTGGATTCCTGGTGTAGGCACCAGCCCCAGTGATAACCCAGGAGGTTAAAAAAAAAAAAAGCCTTTTAGAGCTATTTATTTTGACTCAGTTCTTCAAAAGTTGCCCACAATTTCCAAATAAACTAGGCAATATGTACTTTTGCTCATCTCTGTACATAAACAAAACAGAAATGATCAAACAGAAATAACAGTGAAGCACTTCACTTTGAATAAACTTTTCAAAAAATGTATTAAATTTTTAATGAGAACCTGTGATGCCAGGCACTCAACTCATGCAAGCCCAATGCTTCACTTTTGTCAATAGCTATTACTTTCTTGCTTTCTCTCACTAGGATTATTTGAAGTTACACAATCCATTCCAGTGTTTAGTTCCACTTTTTCTTATTAATTGAAGTTGAACACTTTTATAAAGAAAATATCTATTGAAAAATCTTTCATGGTCTCTAAGAAAAAGTAATTCGATAGTATTACTTTGCTGGAGCCCCCGTTATTTCTTGCAGAAAACTAAAATACCATCTAATGCTCCTGATTTAATTCACAAGCACATACAAGATGGAGTATGTAACACAAGAAATCTTAAAAGATTTTTTTCAACTTAAACCATGTTTTATTGTTGTTGTTTGTTTTGTACAAAGCCTATATGTCTGGCAATCAAGTCAAATTAAACATTTTAAAACATAGCCTGAAAATGTATGTAAAAGGGTTCTGTACCTTCAAGCATTTCACTGTTAACACAAGCACTGTGGAACTGTGACTAATGGTCCAATCCTTCAACCAAAGATAAAAGGGCTACCGAGCAACTTTATCACTCTTTGTAGAATAACTTTGCTCTCGCTCGCTCGAATTTACGTTCACTGACTCAATGTTATTCTGTGATGCAGCTTACTCGTAAGAAAAGTTCTTTCAAAAAAAAAAAAAAAATCCAGAGGACTTTAATTTCTAAAATAGTTTTACTTCCACCACTGAATTCCTAACTTTTTTGCAAGCACCTTTTAACCTTTTCTATTTTCATAAATGAAAACTTTATGCTTCATATTATAAAGCCAGTAATTTTTTTCCCACCAGTGACTCCAAGACTTCACAGGCTATCGTGAAGACAATTACTAAAACTGCTGCATACTCATTCGAAGTCTTTCCTATTCTTCTTATTCTCCATACCACACCACACAACCCCCATCCTCTAGAATTAAGAGCACACAAGTGAGGTTGTTAGAATTACAAATAAGCAGTTTTGGAAGTGAGAATTAGCTGATTTAGGAGTTGAAAGCAGGTATGTTAATTGAAATGCATATAGAACTTAGCTAAAAGAAATGGCAATTTTAGGTTCCAAGTTTTCAAAACTTTGATAGTTCTGTAGTAATTAAATGTTTTTGTCCCAAATTAAGTATGCTGAATAAAACAAATGAGGGGGAAAAAACACAAAATCACCAGCAAAACAAAACAATTTTCTTTCTTCCTTTTATGTAAGCCAATTATTTAAGTTCTGTATTTGGGGCCATTTTAACAAAGGGTAACAACTTCGGATAATTTCTGAATCAGATGATGTATGTGATTGTGGAATTAAGTGGAGCTACTGTTTTCCGTAATCAGTGGAGGCATGTGTTTGACTAATAAGTTGGCACATACAATAAGAAAGTGAAGTGAAGCCACAGAGAGGTCATAGCAATTAGACTCTGTTCATAGGGTGTGAAAGGCATACCAGATACGTTATAAACTAAGAAAAAAAAGATAGGCTATGCAAACAGACTCCTCCTTAGTGTTAATCTAAATGTCTGGCATTTACTGCAAGCTCTCATATGACCTCTGAAGGGTATTCGTGTACCCAGGCATATATTCCATTCTACTTTCTTTCCCCTTCTGTGGAGAGTGAAAGTTGGCTGAAACTAGCTTGGATTCTAAAGACCTCTAATACTTTGTTTTCCCTGAGATGGAGAGACAGCCAGCTTCTAGATTCCTACAGAGATAGTACTGTTTGACATCTTTCACAGATGCACTACTTAAAACTAAGCAGAACCAGTAAAGGTTGTGGAACCTTTGCTTTCACATTTTTGGGCATTACTGAGTGAAATGAAAGATAAAATTTATTTACAGAAACAATAATTTGAGTAGCTATTAAGATGTACATTCTTCTAATGTCTCTGTTAATAGCTACTAAGAGTTATCACATCAAATAAAACTGGGTATCAAGAATCTGTATGTGTACATAAATAAATACTAGTTTACTATCTTTACAAGTCATTAACAAGACATAAGTATCTCATATTGAGTGGTGTGGTGGTCTCAATCTCTCATTAAAATAAATCTTTTTTTTTTTTTAAACTTTTTTTTAATATTTTATTTTATTTATTTATTCCCTTTTGTTGCCCTTGTTGTTTTATTGTTGTAGTTATTATTGTTGTTGTCGTCGTTGTTGGATAGGACAGAGAGAAATGGAGAGAGGAGAAGACAGAGAGGGGGAGAGAAAGATAGACACCTGCAGACCTGCTTCACCGCCTGTGAAGCGACTCCCCTTGCAGGTGGGGAGCCGGGGCTCGAACCGGGATCCTTATGCCCGTCCTTGTGCTTTGCGCCACCTGCGCTTAACCCGCTGCGCTACAGCCCGACTCCCAAAATAAATCTTTTTAAAAAATACACCCTAAAAAAATTGCCAGTAGAGCGGTGGAAAGGGAGTCAAGAATGTGTCATTTTAACAAATACAGAAAAAAGCACAGGTCATTGTTCGGCTTCTTAGAGCATAGAACTTCTTGCCTGAGACCCCCCCCCCCCGAGTCACTGGCTTAGTCCTTGCTACCATCATACATCAGAGTTCAACAGTACTGATTTTTCTGTGCCTCTCTGATATACACTCTCCCAAACAAACAAATATGCCTTAAAGAAATACTGTCCAATAGAAAAGTATATGAATTTCCAGATTTAAATGCTAAACAGAGAATAATATAACTAGCCATAAAACTGCAGAATACTAAAAGGACAGGGGAAAGAAAAGGGAAGGGAAGCATGTATCAAGAGTAAGAGGACATGTAAATTCTCAAAAAACTCAAACTTTTTGAGGGAAAATGATTTCAGTTATAGAGATTATAGAAAAATGTACCACTCAATTGGCATATTGCACCCAAGTAAAAGACTCTGGGGTGGGTGGGTGGGGAGAATACAGGTCCATGAAGGATGATAAATGACATAGTGGGGGTTATATTGTTAAATGGGAAACTGGAGAATGTTATGCATGTACAAACTATTGTATTTACTGTTGAATCTAAAACATTAATTCCCCAATAAAGAAATAAATTTAAAAAAAATGTACCATTCATTCTTTATAAGAACAGTAAGGAAGAATGTATTCTGCCAAAAGGTCACAGAGATCATGTGACCAAAAGAGACACAGGGAGTTCTTATTAAGAAAATGATGAAAGTCCCAGGAAAACATCTAGATAGGAAACAGAGAGCCAGGGACTCCAACAGGACATTTCCAAAACAAACAAACAATATAAATGATATACCCAAACTAAGGCTTAGAACTCTATAGAAGTCTTTGACTTCTACCTACCAAGAATTACAAAAATGTTCAAAGAAGATAACAAGAGACGGTAATGTTTACTCACATATGTTATTTTCGCAGGTATAACTAAAGCTGATTAGTGATCTAATACACAAAGTGCTTCCTTACTGCTTTAGGAGACAGACTAAAAGAACAGGAGGTAAATGGAAGGGGAGAGGTGAGAAAGATGCAATAATAGCTAAAATTAAGGAAATGCCCATCATAGAAGGAAACCTTAAAAACAGACAGACAACACCAACAAAAACATAATAAGTAAAAGTGGCTGCCCAGTGACATGAGACTCGGAAAGGAAAACAAATATATGAAACTTATATTTCAAACAATCTCTTCTTTGAATTCTGTTTGCTACTTAACAGAGAATTTCAATTAAAAAGTCCATAATAATCTAAAAGCTTTTCCATATCAGAGATGGAATCTAATGGTGTGAGCTACAAAAGAAAAAGAAACTCTTCAGTTACTAGTAATGATGTTTTGAAGGATACACTGCAAAAGATAAAACAAGCAGACACCAGACCAAGCTAATGTTCATTTCCTGTGTCGGCTTCATCAAACTGTAGTAGACTTCGGTCACTAGGTACACGACTGTCGCGGCCACTGTGAAATCCACCAGCCACTGGTATTCTGGAAAGTAATGCAATGCTGAAAAATAAACGTTTGGGTTTTTTTTTTAAGTTTTACTTACACTTTCATCAAAAGCTTAGGAGAATTTCTTAATAATCACCATACACATGCTTTGCTTTATCTCACAGTGTGCAAATATCAGAATCTAAGAATCTAAGAAACTGAGAATTTTGATATCCTAAACAAAATTTTAACCTCATAAACAAAGCTGAGTTATTACAAAAACTATTTAAATTGCTATAATTATGACTGTAATATAAACTGAAATTTTCCTAGCTGAGTAGTTTTTATTAATAAAAATTACCTACCAAGAACTTGCTTATTAGCAAACTATACTAAGAAAGTTTAATTTTGAGAATGAGACCTGCATACAATACTACAGATCTGTACTCAGTGAAGAGTTACTTTGTTATAGCTATTAACTGCGCCAATGACAAGTTGTTTTTAGTTCCTGCAAATTAAAATAAAATACTTAACAGCCAGAAACTGAAAGGAAGGGGATGATCGAGAGGGGTGGAAACAGACACTTGCAGACCTGCTTTACCACTTGCGAAGCTTCCCCCCTGCAGGTTGGGACTGGAGGCTTGAGCCTGGGTCCTTGCACACTGTAACATGTGCACTCAACCACCTGGCTCTCAAAACTTTTTACTCCCTCTCCTGTAAGAGAGAGTTATGCCTGTCAATTATTCATAAATCCAAACCCATCCAATAAATTAGTCTATCCATAAGAGTTTACATCTAAACTAGTATTCTCTGGAAGTAAATGTGATTCAATCACCCTTCATCTTTGGTTTATTTCTGCCAGAGTATAATACAAAGCATTGGCATCACTTTAGAGAAGGCCTCCAAAACTGTGGGAATAAAGTCTACATATATAAATCTATCACCTTACTGGTGTACAATAAAAAGATCTACAGTACTGTAGAAATTTTATCTGTAAAATATACTTTAGGATATTTTTAAATTATAGATTTATACAAAAGCACTTTTAAATAAAATACCAAACTAAGACAAATCAAAACTAACCAAACTTGTATTTAAATTCCTTTTATGACTGGTTAATCTTTTTTATTTGCTTCAAGTGGATCCAATAATCTTAATTTACTTAATTTTTGTTGATTTAATAAACATGGTAACTTTTTAACACCATGCTGAATAAGAATTCACTTTAAGGAAGTTGTAAGACTCCTACTCTCTAGTCAACTTTTTTAACATCACTCATTTTAGCCTTAGAACAACTTTCTGAAAAGACAGGGAAAATGAATGAAACACAAGACAAATACCTAACATTTTTTGGTAGATTTCATTAATGCCAATTAAAACTGAAGGAAGCATTCTAATTCCTTCAAGCCTATCTAAACTTACATAAACTCCTTGCTTTGAGGAACTGACAACAAGTGGCTAAGTGACATTCAAGAGTTCTAGAAGTCCTTTAGAAGTTTATCAAAGGCAATTAATAAAAAACTGAGATAGCCTGTCAGTATTCAAACAGGCCTCCTCCAGTTAATTCATAGTAAATGGCCAACTGACATTCAAATGTCCTTTTGATCTTTAAGAGGTTATCATAGATAACTAATACAAACTGAAATGGACTTTCAAGAAAATTACTGAAATATCAGTGATATATACAATGTAAAGTACAAGCCACACATATTCTTGGCTATCAGTTTACACAATATAATATCTGTATCCACTATCATCATATATGTAATAAAAATGACATCAAAAGAAGAGGAGATCATCAAGGTCATGTTTGCTAAACTGAAATTATTTAAAGTCAGGTCACAAAGTACTTTATTTTTAAATCACCACCATTTGCAACTAGTTCTCAAAAATTAAAAAGTGAAAATCTGGGTAAGGTAAGCTGTAACAACTTATTTAATTCCCCTATGTAATATATTGGGCTGTCACAAAAGATATATATATATATATATATATATATATATATATATATATATACATACATACACACATACATATATATGTTTTTTTTCTCTTTCTTTTGTCTCAAGAGTTATCACTGGGGCTTGGTGCTGGCACTATGAGTCCACTGCTCTTAGAGGCCTATTTATTTATTTATTTAATAGGATAGGACAAAGAGAAATTGAGAGAGGAGAAGGTAGATGCAGAAGAGAAAGACAGACACCTGCAGACCTGCCTCACCTCTTGTGAAGTGGCAGCCCCCTCCCCCCCTGCAGGTGGGGACCAGGATCCTTGTACTTTGCACTTTGTAAGCTGGTGCATTACCACCTGGCCCCCCCAAAGTTCTATTTTTCTAGCAAAAATATGTCATAACTTTCCTGCCAAACAAACAGATATGTCCTTTTTCCAATTTTTTTAAATTACCACTGGGACTTTAATGTTCCAGGTCCAATGACTAAGAGACAGAGAGAGTGCAAGATACCACAGCACTGAAGCTTCCTACTTTGGTATGGGTAAAGCCAGAGCCTGGGCTATGTGAAGGACACTCCATTCAGATATTCTATTTTGCTAGTCTCTAACTGTTGTTGTGGCGGTCTGGTGTCGGGCTGCACCGCGGAGAAGAGAGTGGACGTCCAGAGCAAAGGGGTACACAAATCTTTATTATAGGATGGGGGGGGTTGGTTCAGACCACGTGGAGCCAGCTGGCAATGGCCGTCCCCACTACCTGACCACAGGGGGAAGAGAAGGGGGCGATATCTGAGAGAGGGGGAGCTGAGAGCCCAGAGAGAGGGGGGGGTGAGGGGGCTTTTTATTGAACGACAACCAGGGGTGACGTGTGGGGCCAGGACTGGTTGAAGGGGGCACTGCTAGGATTTTGCGGGGCGTAGAAAAACCTGGGGGCGGAGACTGCATCAGAATAATTCCTCAGCAACATCTAATAAATGCTTAAAGGGGAGGGCTTGACAGTATTCACATATCTCAAAGAATTCAGAGTATGAGTTAACAGGAGTACATAACCATGTCTGATAAAAATTCAAGTTAAATCTATTATTAAAGTGAATTACCTGGGTGATGGCTCAGTTGTAGAGTACATGACATGCTTGTCTAAGAAAGGTCCTGGATTCAAATCCTCATAGTGCATATAACACAGCCATGTTCTGGGGTCTCTCTCACTAAAAAGTACATTTGCTGATTTTATGTCAGTGGTCAGGGAAACGGTGCAGTGGATAAGGCATTGGATTCTCAAGCATGAGGTCTCGAGTTTAATCTCCAGCAGCACATGTACCAGGATGATTCTGGTTCTTTCTCTCTCCTATCTTTCTCATCAATTAAATAAAATCTTAGATATTGTCAGTAAAATGACAAAAATATGCACTGTAAAATCATGAGGACAGCCTGGGAGGTGGCACAGTGAATATAAAACATTGGGCTCTGAAGCATGAGGTCCTAAGTTTAAACCCCAGCATCGCTGGGGATGTCAAAGGGATGCCTGCTTCTAACTCCTCTGTTACAAATAAAGAGAAAATTTTGGAAAATCAGGAGAATGCCCCCCCCCCCCCCAAAGCAACAGTGGGTTTCCCAGAGCTTCTAGTATGTTTATTGCTAAGCAGCCTCATAAGCCAAAATTTTTTTTATCATTTATTGATTTAATAATGATCAACAAGACCATAGAACAAGAGGGAAAATTTTTATAAATTCAATCTAATAGCCTGATTTTTTTCTTCTTAGTACAATAGTGATTTTTATTTTAAATATACTGGTTAAGTAATGTTGATGCACAATAAGATGTGAAGTCGAGTGTTTTGGATAAACTCCTAGTTAAATTTTTCTTGACAGATTCAAATATCTTCATCTTTGTTCTCTAGCCTTCTGCGAGTTCTCCAGACTGAGCTCCCCAGGAGTTGGGCCAATTTATATTCCTACCAGCAGGGAAGGTTCTTTTGCCCCTCCAACCTCTCCTCTGCATTTGTTTTTACTATCTTTTATGATATGTGACATTCTCACTGGAGTTAAATGGAATCTCATTTTCTCTAACAATCAATGACTTGGAGCATCTTTTCATGTGTCTGTTGGCCTTTTGGATCTCTTTTTGGTGAATACTCTGTCCATATCCTTTCCCTATTTTTGGATGGGGTCATTTGTTTTATTGCAGAGATCTTTATATAAATTTTTATTATTAGCTTTTTGTCTAATATATGGCATGTAAAGATCTTCTCCCATTCTGTAAGGAGTCTGGTAAAGATTTCTTTTGCTGTGCAGAGACTTTTCAATTTGATTTAAATCCCATGGGTTTAATTTGGATTTTGTCTTATTTACAATTAGATTTGTATCATTGAAAATGCCTATAAAAATTAGATGGAAAATGCCTATAAAAATTAGTGCTGCCAATATCTTCCTTGAAATATTTAATAGTGTTGTTGGCTTCATATAAGATGGAAGGGAATATTCTTGAGTCTTCCATCTTTTGGAAGAGCTTTAAAAAAAGAGGTATTAACTCTTCCTTGGATGTTCTGTAGAATTCATTTATAAGACCATCTGATCTAGGACTTTTATTTCTTGAATACTGTTTCAATTTCTTTGGCTATGACTAGTCTGTTAATATTTTCTAGCTCCTCTTGAGGGCCAGGTAGTGGAACACCTGGTAGAGCACACATTATAATGTGCAAAGACCCAAGTTCAAGCCCTAGGTCCCCACCTATAGGTAGAAAAGTTTGTTGTTCATAGAAGCTTCGTATGCTTTGGATATCTGTGTTATCTGTTGTGATATCTTCTCATTCGCAATTCTATGAGTCTTCCTCCTTTTTTGAGTTTGGTAGGCTTGTCAATTTTGTTCACCCTTTCAAAGTACCAGCATTTAGATGCATTGATCTTTTGCATGGTTCTCTTATTTTAGCCCTAATTTTAGTTATTTCAATCCTGATTGCTTTAGGATTCTTTTGTGGTTGTTCTTCTAACTCTTTATGGTGTGTAGTCAGGTTGTTTAGTTGACTTGCTTTTTTATTCCCTAATGTTTGACAATATAGCTACGGATTTTCTTAAGATTGCCTTAGCTGTGTCCCAAATATTTTGATAGCTACTATCTTCATTTGTTTCTAGGACCATTTGAATGTTTTCTTTGATTTCCTGGCCCAGTAGTTAAATAGTGTACAGTTGAGTTTCTAGATTTTGTGACTTTTGCAAATTTCCTCTGCTTATTAAATGTTAATTTTGCTGTGGTCTGAGAAGATGTCTGTGATAATTTCAATGGTCTTGAATTAGTTTACATTGTCTTTGTGGCCCAACATATGGTCTAAAGAATGTCCCATGTGAACTCAAAAAGAACGTATATTCTCATTTCTTACAGTGAAGGGCTCTGAAAATACCCAATAGGTCTACACTGTCTCTTTAATTCTCTTGTTTCTTTATTGGCACTCTGCCTGGATGATCTGTTAATCTGAGAAAGTGGGGTTGTGAGATCTCCTATTACTTTGTTGCCTCTGATTTTTGTTGCTCTTTCAGTAGACTGATTTTTTTTTTTTTTAAGAATTATGTAGTGCCCATTCCTATCTTTTATTACTTTATTTAAGGTCTTTTGTGTCAGATATGAGAATAGCTGGCCCTGCCTTTTTTTGTGACCCACCAGTCTGCGTGATAGTTTTCCATCCTTTCACTTCTGAGTGGGTGCTTGCCTTGAGTAGGTGAAATTCCCACAGACAGCATGTCGGCAGGTCGTGTTTTCTGGCCCGCCTTCTTACTCATTTTCAATGGGCAAAGTTAGACTATTGACATATATAATATATGACATATATTATTGCCATTATGGATTGAAGATATTTCAATGCCACCATTCTGACCTGACATATATTGCCATTATGGATTGAAGATATTTTAATGCCACCATTCTGACCTTTTCTGAGTGTTCTGATATATGGCACGTTTTTGGTGGTGTTGTTATAGTTTATAGGAGACCTTATAAAACTTCTTGCAAATCAAGCTTGTGAATGTTGACTTCTTCAACTGTTGCTTGTCTGAGGTTTTTCAGTCTGAAAACAGACTAGCAGGATATAGTATTCTTTACTGAAAGATTTTCTCATTGAGTGCTCATTAGATATCTTGCCATTCTTCTCTGGCTTTTAGAGTATGCGTGGAGAAATCTGCTAGTAATCTTATGGGCTGTCCTCTGTATGTGACTCTTTTTCTCTTGCCAGCTTCATAATCCTTTCTTTGTCCTTACTCCTTTCCATTCAAACTATGATGTGTCTTCAGGTTTGGATCCATTCGTTTGGGACTCTGTTTTTCTTGAATCTTTATGCTCTTTCTGCTGTTTAGAATGGGATGTTTTCTTCTATTATCTCTTCTAGTATGCTTTCTTCCCCTTCCTTTGGCAAACCAATAATGAATATATTACTTCTTTTAAGGTCTCTGTTGTTGTTTTCAGTGTCTCTTAATCTTTTTTAGTTCTCTTAAGTCATTCTTAGTTTTCTCTAATTCATCCTTGATTTTGCTAATTCTGTTTTCTGGCTCAATTATTCTGTTCTTTCATTAGCTCTACCTTTAGTTCAGCTATTTTGTTACCATGTTCACTTAGTATTAGCTTGTTCACGTAGCTGGGCTCTTACTAGTTAATAGCTATTTCAGCTTTCAGCTCTATCTCAGGATAGTTTGTTTTCTTTCAGAGTCTCATTTGTTATTTCCCCATTTCTGATATTTCTCTCAAAAGCTTTCCTCACTCCTGTGAATATCACATCAAGTAATGTTTGGATGATTGCTTCATTCTTACTGGCTTCTAGCTTGTTGGGATTTTTTTTTTTTCCTTTTCTTTTTCTGGGCTTCTAACTGGGTCACTGCTGCAATGGTTGTTTTTTGTGTGACCATTAAATTTGTGTCTTTTGAAATTTGTGTCCTGGGTTTTGCTGTTCAGGTATGGTGTGGAATGGCCTTAGTTATATTGGTCCCTGTGCTTCTGGAGCCAACCACTGTGATATGTCTGATGTGGTGAGGAAGGGGTGGGACTACAGATGGGTTGATGGGGATGGCTACCAGTTTTGAGAAAAGATTTTCTGGGAGTATAATCCAATGGCTTCAGACTATCACAGATACATCACTGCAACTGTTTCTCATATTAGGTTGTAGATACTGGTTGTGGATATTCCCCTGGACCCATCTGCATTTTGCCTTGCCTTACACTTCAGGGATAGACAGCTGACAAGGCCTATCCCATCTGGATAATTTCACAAAGAGGTTGTTGGCTACCTCCCTACTTCTGCACTGAAAAACCTGTCACTCCAGGGCACGTTGGCTTGCTACTCAGAGGCAGAGTCCCTGCTGTGGGGGTCAGTCCAGCCCACCTGAGGAATGCTGTCAGGTAGATATTTTGTGGGGGGTCACCACTCTCCTGTATCCTGCAGTCTACCCGAGTCAGTCCTTTCTAGGCTTGAGGGTGGGACCAGGATCTTGAGGTAACCAACTCACCACTCTTCTCCTGAGGTCCCAGGAGTCAGGCCCTCTGGGCCTGGTAGAAGAGATGAGTGGGTAAGGTAAAGAGCTAGCCACTAGGTCCCCACCCCCATATCTTTCCCTGTGGGTGGACCACAGGGCCAGGATGAGATGCTGGGAATGATAATGAGGCTGGCCTCCCTCCCAAACTCACTCCTCCCAGGGCAGGGGCAGCAGAAGCAGTAATAGCTTATGGTGGCAACAACCCAAAGAAATGCATTCTAGTGGGAGTCGGGCGGTAGCGCAGTGAGTTAAGTGCACGTGGCGCAAAAGGATCCCAGTTCGAGCCCCCGGCTCCCCACGTGCAGGGGAGTCGCTTCACAGGTGGTGAAGCAGGTCTGCAGGTGTCTATCTTTCTCTCCCCCTCTCTGTCTTCCCCTTCTCTCTCCATTTATCTCTGTCTTATCCAACAACAACAACATCAACAACAATGACATCAATAACAATAATAACTACAACAAGGGCAACAAAAGGGAATAAATAAATATTTTTTAAAAAAGAAATGCATTCTAGTTATGACTGTAATCCAAAGCCCTTCAGACAGTGATGTTCCTTCTTCACTAGAAGTCTCAGTTTTCCCTGATGAAATCTGTTATTTTGTTGTAAAGTATTTTCTGGGAGGGAGAAAGTCAATTCTACAGCTCTGCTTGGGAACCTCAACTACCTTCATCTTTAAAACTTAAAATCATTATAGATATAATACAATTATAAAGACTGAAATTTGGGGGAAGCTTAATGATGTATTCAGTAATATCCCACTGATAAAAGTAAATCTTAAATAAGCAAAGTGCTCTGATTCTTAACCAAGTTCATTATTCTAAATCCACCTTCTTTTCTACTAAATGTTAGCATAAAGTAGTATGATTGTAAATATATATATAAGTCAAGCCAAGTATACAGGAGTTTCTCCAAGTCATATTACAAAGATACAGAATGCCATGTGTAGAGGTAAAAAAAGAAAGGGGGAGGGGTGGTGAGGTCTTGACTCCACAAGAGAGTATATCAAGGCACTGCACTCTCTCTCTCAAAATAAATTAATAATAAGAACTTGGCACGGGAGGCTAGTAAACATCATATGTGCATGAGGCCCTTGGCTCACCTTCCCCATTGAGCACTACAGAAAAATAAAATATTTAAAATTTTAGGGCCAGGGAGATAGCCTATGTCAGACCAAAAGATTTATAGGATCCCCGGCACTGCTATCTGACAGAGCTGAGAGGTGCTCTGGTAACTCATAAAAAAATAAAGAAGTCTTAAAAAAAAATAAGTAAATAAAATCTGAAGTAATGAAACTTTAACAGATCTCAACAGAAACTGCAGCTTACGTAAATCTCTTGCAAAACTGGCAAAATGTTTATTATGAGCTAGGTGAACAGGAGAAGAAATTCAGTTCAAATAAAATCAGTCTGAGCTTATAAGCTCTTAGAAAAATTTTATACTCTGTATAATGGAATGACTGGAAAAGCAAGCAGAAACAATCTATTCACACAGAATAAAAGTACCTTTACTAGCAATATAAAATAGGGATTTACAGAACACTTTACCAAGATTTCCCTTACCTAATGTATCCACTTCTGTTACTGACTTTGTTTCTAGATGGAGATCAATGTCCTTTGGAATGGTTAGTGGCTTACTTTCAATGTGACCATTATATTTCCTATAAAAACCAGACAAATGACATATAGAAAGAGTTACCTATACTGTTAATGCAAGTGCTTGCATCAAACTAATTACAAATGAGATTTTTAATTTCACAGTGGAAAAGCATTTTGTATATTTCATAAAAAGGTGATAAAGTACTCAAAAGCACTTTTGTTAAGAGTACTACAAAATTTGGATGCAAATTATTATATGAATATACAAATTATAAGGGAGTTTCCTAAATTAGTGTTAGAAATATTACTTTGGTTGCTAGCTTAGCATTTCACCCCATTTCACTTATTCTCTCTTCTCTCTCTTCTGTAGATCTAAAGACAACCTAGCATGCTTTTCTTTAAACAGAAGAGTAAAAGCAAGGAAAAACAAAATGCATTTCTTTTTGAAATATATAAGTAGGCATATCTATACACACAAAGAGGTGGGTAGCTTTAGCCAAGTCAGAACTGAAGAGAGACACTGAGTTATATTGATAGTAAGAAACAAACAAAAAAAAAAAAGGGGGGGAGGGGGAAGGAAGATAGAGGCACATTCAGCACAGCTTCACCACTTGTGAAACTTTCCCTAGGCAGGCAGAGAACCAAGCTTTGCACATGGTAACATGTGTGTTCAACCATAAGCACCACAGCCTGGCTCTCAGTACATGGCACTTATAGTCTGTAAAATAACTATAAATTTAGCTGAGTGGCGGTGCACCTGGTTGAGCGCACATGTTACAGTGCACAAGGATCCAGATTCGAGCCCGTGGGCCTCACCTGCAGGGGGAAAGTTGTGCGAGTGGTGAAGCAGTGCTGCAGGTGTCTCTCTGCCTTTATATTTCCCCCTTCCTTCTCAATTTCTGACTGTCTCTATCCAAAAAATATATTTTTAAAAAATTATAAAAATAAAGTTGGCTGCAAAGCATGAGACGTGTTTATAAAACAATAGCATATATAACTAAATTTTATAAATGTTGAAAACTGTAGTCATGAATAAGCATGGTGGAATAGTTTTAAAAATCATTTTTTAAGGGAGTCGGGCAGTAGCGCAGTGGGTTACGCACACGTGGCACAAAGTGCAAGGAACGGCATAAGGATCACAGTTCAAGCCCCCAGCTCCCCACCTGCAGGGGAGTCGCTTCACAGGCAGTGAAACAGGTCTGCAGGTGTCTATCTTTCTCTCCCCCGTCTTCCTTTCCTCCCTCCTATCCAACAACGATGACATCAATAATTACAAGGGCAACAAAAGGGATTAAGTAAATAAAAACTATTAAAAAATCATTTAAAAAATTTTTTTTATTATTATCTTTGGATAGAGTTAGCCAAAAATTGAGCGGAAGAGGAAGACAGAGAGTTAGGGAGACAGAGAGACATTCTTGCACATTGTTAACATGTGCTTTCAGCAGTTAAATGTCAAGTAAGAAGTTACTTTATTTTTCAAAAATGAGGAAATAGGCAAAAATCAGGTGACGTTCGTTGTCCAATGTCATAAACACAGAATGATGACAAATCTGGAAAACAGCCCAAAGCAGCTGACACCTTCAAATAAGTTAGAATATAAAGAAATGGTTATGGGTCTCTCCAAACAATATCCAACTAAATTTTAATATGGTAACCCTGTTCCAACAACTTAACATGAAAAATAAAGTTAAACACAGTTTTTGTTGCCAGGGCTTTATCATTCATTCCAAGCTAACTTTCTTGGATGGAAAGCAAGGGAGTGGTTAAGGCTCTGAAGTCCCAGGTTCAATCCCCTGAGTTGAGTAAGTGCTTTACAAAAACACAAACAATCGAAACAAACAAAACAATAGCAGCATCACAGCAGCAACAACACAACAAAGGAGAAGACATCATAGCACTGAAGCTTTGTTCAGTGTGGTTGGGGCTGGGCTCAAACCTGGGTCACGTGTATGGCAAAGGGAGCACACTATCCAGGGTGCTATTTTGCTGGCTCCAATTTAATACCCCTCCCCTCACCCTGACCCCCACTTCACCTGCACCCCTGGAGGGTCAAAGACAGAGAAATCACAGCAAACTCCACTGTTCGTGAAGCTTCTCTGTACACAGTGCATTGATATAGTTAGTAGCTGGTGGCTCAATCTTGAGTCCTTGCGCACCATAAAGTGTAAACTCTACCTGGAGAGCTAGCTCTCTCCCACTCATGAGTCGATATTTTAAATCATTGGCTGGAGTGGCCTGGGAGGTGGTGCAGTAGAGAAGGTGTTGGGTTTTCATGCACAAGGTCTCAAGTTTGATCCCTGATATCACATGTGCCAAGGTGATGCTATGGTTCCCTTTCCCCTCTCTTTCTCTAAAAAAAAATAAAATAAAATAGAAGAAAAAAAAAACTGTTGTGATATCAGCTATATGGCACAGCTGATAAATGTTTCTTAGAAGTACAAAAAATGTTCATATATATATATACCATGTATGTAAAATATTTATACCTCATTAAGTTCCATAATATAACTTACCTGTCTTTTTTGCTTTTCCCTTTTTGCTGCTTCCCTGCAAGAATTCTTAACTCTTCTTCTGTAGGATGTTGATACCATCTCAAACTAAGAAAAAGAATAATTTTAAATAAACAGTTAAAACAATTATCTATTTATTTCACAATGATTTACTGATTGTCATTTTTAGGTGAAGATACCAAGAAAACAGGTAACAAAAATCAAAACATACTATTGCTTATACATTTAAAAGGTTTAGATGTGAATATACTTGCCAAATACTTACTAATGCTAGACCCTACAAAGCTATTTCTGTAGGTCTATTTCTGTCAAGCGGCAGTGCTGATATATATGTATTCCCTCCCCATCACCTATCTGCTCATTCTCAATATCTTATCTCTCTTCTGGATTTCTTGTGTGCCAGTAAACTAAATTTTGAAACTGAATTTTATTTTTAATGATGCTCTCTCCACGTTTTCATTAATTTGCTTCTTTATTCTTTAAATTCTAAACTTTGCCTACTTCTAACCTTCAACCTTTGTGCAGTTAATAACTTTAATGCGCCCTTCTCTCTTGCTCTCAGGTAAAACTTTGTAACTAATTTCCCAGCCTTGCCCCGGAGACTTATCTCATGCATTCTGATCCCGCTAGTTATTTTTCCATAATTAAAATCTTTTCTTTTGAACCATAATTAAAATCTTATGTGGTGTATGCCTGTGTAAGTCATTTCCTTTTTCTAATATATTATTTACTCTATTTTAATTATTGATATGGGGGGGAATGGGCAGAGAGCACAATCCCAGAGTACTGCTCAGTTCTGGTTTATGGTAATCCTAGGGACTGAACATTGGACCTCAGCTCCTTAAGCATGAGAGTCTGTTACATTAACCATTATGCTATCTCCCAGCTCCTTAAATCATTTTCAAGGGCTTCACCAGGAAGTGAACTAATAAACCTAGGGCTTTAGCCATAGCCCTATAATTGTCAGATGCTTTACTTGGAATAGACCACATTGAAACAGCAAAGAGACAGGGGCTGGGTTTGAACCTGAAGTGAGCACATGGCAAAGCAGCACAATATCCAAGTGTGCTAGTTTGCTGGCCTCCAATACTTAGATTAAGAAAAAAAAAAAATCCCTGTGATTTCAAAGTGTTAAAAACCGATTGTCTCTCTTTAATACTGCAAGATGGGTAATTTGCGTAATCATTATTCAATAAAACTAAGAAATTACTAAATGTTTAACTATAGTAAGTTTCTTATAAAAGTTTGTGTGCTTTACAAATATACACAGAGATATCCATGAACAAAATAGCAAGATCTCTTACAAAATTATAATTTAGGGGGACAAGAGATGAAGGGAGACCAAATGACACAAGTATGACCAACAGCATGAAAACACAGGAATTCATTTAATATTGTTCTCATCTTCATACATTTTGGAAAATTCTATTAAAGCTAAAACATGTAATATGGTGCAACTATGTACACAGGGTTGTGATTTAATTTCCAGTCTTTGATGAATTGACCAGTGTCTTATTTCCCAGATCTATCTTCACCAATTCCTCTATTCCTTCCTTCTTCTTTTTTTTTAATTTTTTATTTATAAAACAAATACTGACAAGACCATAGGATAAGAGGGGGGTTGCATTGGATCGACCTTCTCGTGGTGCATCCCGTGAGTACCCATTCATTGGGGAAACTGACGATCCTTCCTAGCCGACTGAATCCACATGGATCCCAGTCACTTTCAAAGTCAGCAACAAGCAGCTCCTGACAGCTTTCAACCTGACGCTGCTGACTGGCTACGGAAGAAGGGCAAACGCTAGAAGAAGAAGGATAAGAGGGGTACAATTCCACACAATTCCCACCACCAGAACTCCGTACATATCCCATTCCCTCCCCTGATAGCTTCCCTATTCTTTATCCCTCTGGAAGTATGGACCCAGGGTCATTATAGGGTGCAGAAGGTGGAAGGTCTGGCTTCTGTACTTGCTTCCCCACTGAACATGGCCTTCCTCTTTTTACAGACTACGGATAGTAGAGTTCAAGGTGGGCACACTGGGAATTTTAAATATTTAAATTTTAAATAAGAGACCAGGAGAGTGGTTAGTGGGTAAGACAGACTCTCTCATGTATTAGGATCTGAGTCTCTGCCCCTGGCACTATGCAGGAGTACCAGCACAGCACAGGGAAACTCTATGAATAGCAGGACAGTGTGTGGTAGTACCTCTCTCTGTCACTTTTTCTCTTTATAAAGTTGAAAAGATTATTTAAAAAGAAAGTCTGCTGAGAGCAATGGGATCACACAGGCAAAAATGGTCCTGGTGGATTAAAAAATAAAAATCAGTGAGGTTCCAGGTTCAATCCCTGGGCACTAACTGTGCCAGAGCTATCCTCTGGTATTCTCTTACTCCTCCCCGTTCACTCTCATTAAAATAAAAACAAATAAATCATGCTTGACAGAACTGTAACTCATACTTGAACAAAGCTTACTGAATATCTATTATCTCAAGCACATTACTTTTCTCAGTTCTCTGAATCATTCTTGCAAAATTACTTCCTAAGGCCTGTCCTGCACTTGGGAATACTAGACAACACATTAACACTGAACTTAAGGGATACTTTAAATAGCAAAGTCACTGACAAAAAGTGGTGAGGCGTGAAAAACATGGCGCTAATTTCCAAAAGTAGCTTGGGAGGTGATACATGGATAAAACACATAAGTCAGGAGTCGAGCAGTAGTTCAGTGGGTTAAGCGCACATGGCGCAAAGCAGAAGGACCAGCATAAGAATCCCGATTCCAGCTCCCGGCTCCCCACCTACAGGGGAGTCACTTCACAGACAGTGAAGCAGGTCTGCATATGTCTATCTTTCTCGCCCCCTCTGTCTTCCCCTCCTATCTCCATTTCTCTCTGTCCTAACAACGACGACATCAACAACAATAAAAAAAAGAGCAACAAAAAGGGAAAAATAAATATAAATATAATAATAATAATAAAACACAGAAGTCATGAGCATTGGGTCTGAAGTTCAACCCCCGAGCATCAAATGTACCAGACCTGATGCTCTGTTTCTCTCTCTCATAATAAATATTAAAAATAAACGGGCCAAAACAGGATATTTGCTGACAACAGGAAAGGTAAAATCAAGTAGGCCTCTACTGGGAATATAGACACCATGCTACTCAAATCTGTATTTACTCTGCATATACTGATGAACGACTTTTAAAAGTACCACAAGCATATAACTAGGGGTTACTAAGAAATGTAAGTAAAGAAGCAAATAGAAAATATAGAATCGGGGAGTCGGGCTGTAGTGCAGCGGGTTAAGCGCAGGTGGCGCTAAGCTCAAGGACGGGCGTCAGGATCCCAGTTCGAGCCCCCGGCTCCCCACCTGCAGGCAGGTCCCTTCACAGGCAGTGAAGCAGGTCTGCAGGTGTCTGTCTTTCTCTCCCCCTCTCTGTCTTCCCCTCCTCTCTCCATTTCTCTCTGTCCTATCCAACAACAATGACATCAATAATAACTACAACAATAAAACAAGGGCAACAAAAGGGAATAAATAAATAAAAAATAAAAATAAATTAAAAAAAACTTTAAAAAAAAAAAAGAAAATATAGAATCAGGGTCAGTCAGTGGTGCAACTGGCTGATTAGACATGTCACAGTGTGCAAGCACCCAGGTTCAAGCTCCTGATCTCTACCTATAAGGGAGAAGCTTCAGGAATAGCGAAGAAGGGCTGCAGGTGTCTCTCTGTCCCTGTCCCTCTCTATCCCCACTCCCCCTACTGATTTCTGTCTTTACCCAATAATAAATAAATATTTTTAAAAAGGAAAATGGAGAATCTACAAATGATAAGAGAATGAGTACACAACATTTAAGATAACTCAAACAAAATCATCTAGAAGTACTAATATCCATGACTTAAGTCTTAAACAACAGTGAGTAATCAGTGAAAGAACTTTTTTTTAGTAGAGAAAAACTTCAGGTACATTTAGAACCCTATAATAAAGAAATACATTAAAGCCCTTAGGATCCCTTTCTAAGATTCATTTTCCCTTTAAATACACAAAATTTGCCTAATCTTATTGTGAATTCATTTTCTAAAATGGTTTATAAACTGTACAATTTAGGCCATCTTCAATTATTGCAACAATTATTGTTCAAAGTAGGAATCTAAGAACACTGAGTGTTTTTAAAGGCCACTTCATTTCAAACTTGTTACTCATTCATCAACACTTATGGAGCCTACAATTGTTTGATATTCTGGTAAGCAATAGAGATACAATGAAGTCAAAGTTCTCACTTTCCTGTAATTTATATTTTACTTGGGGCAAAACTGAATTAAAGTAAAATAAAATAAGAAAAGAAACATTGTAATTTGTCATACCACAACAATGTAGTTAAGTGATGAGAATAAGAGATAAGTCCTAAGTGAGGAAACCTCTGTAAGATGATATATGCCCAGGAAGCTAAAAGGCGGAAAGAATGGAAAGGGAAAAGAACATTCCAGGCAGAACAAGCTGTCCAAAGCACAAAAATATAAACGAATGCAGATTATTGCAATAATCAAGGTGTCAGTGAGGTAGCAGTGCTACATGCAGAGGAAAAGACATGAGGGTCAATGAAGGGGACAGATCATGCAAAGTTTCCTGATTCATGGCATGATGTCTAGATTTAATTATGAAATAATGATCTCAAAGCAGGGGAGAGAAATTTAATTCAATTTTAAGATGTCTTTTGTTACTCTGTGATTCTTAGGGTCGTCACTTTGCTGTGGTGGCCTCTTTAGTGGAAGCTCGAAGGACCGTGTGGTGGTACACCTGGTTGAGCGTACATGTTACAGTGCGCAAGGACCCAGGTTCAAGTTCCCAGTCCCCACCTGCAGAGGGACAGCTTTGTAAGTAAGTGGCAAAGCAGTGTTGCAGGTGTTTCTCTTTCTCTCTCTCCTCTTTATCTACACCCTCCTCCTGATTTCTGGCTGCCTCTATACAATAAATAAATAAAGATAAAAAAATAAAGAAATTGAAAACTTTACTGGATGCTCATTCGAAAAAATATGTACATTAACAGGAATAATCAAACATAAATACGTAGTTAATAGTTAAGAAGAGGGGGTCTACGGCCATAACACCCTGAACACGCCTGATCTCGTCTGATCTCGGTCAAAAAGAAGGGATTTTGCAAAAGAAACATAGTCAGGGAGTCGGGTGGTAGCGCAGCAGGTTAAGCACAGGTGGTGCCAAGCGCAAGGACCAGCGTAAGGATCTGGGTTCGAGCCCCCGGCTCCCCACCTGCAGGGGAGTCACTTCACAAGCGGTGAAGCAGGTGTCTTTCTCTCCTCCCTCTGTCTTCCCCTCCTCTCTCCATCCCTGTCTTATCCAACAACAACGACATCAATAATAACTACAACAATAGAAAAACAAGGGCAACAAAAGGGAATAAATAAGTAAATATTTTTTTTAAAAAAGAAACATAGTCCAGATTAAGATCTGGGTCCTGACAGACAGGCATTTCCTCCATAGGGCAAAATTAAAATATACAGAAATATAAAAACTAAGAGATGTCACATGTCTAACTAAGGCTGTAGGTATAATGGTATGAAAATGAGCGATGGGTTCTAGTTTCAAGACCTCAGAATGACGTCACAGCAGGAGTGAGCAGTGGCACACCTGGCTGAATGCGCATATTACAATACATAACATCACACTGCACTGTACTACACTACATTACATTACACTACATTACACTACATTACATTACATTACATTACATTACATTACATTACATTACATTACATTACATTACAATGTGTGAGGACCTGGGTTCAAGCGCCGAGTCCTCACCTGCTAGGGGGAGCTTCACAAGTGGTGAAGCAGTGCTACAGGTGTCCCTCTCAATGTCCCCCTCTCTTCTCAATTTGTCTCTACCTACTACATTCGTATATATTTGAATATTTTGAAGAGAAAGACAAAACTGAAGCAGCAAAAGTCATTTGAGTAGAAAAAGATGGCTAAGAAGTGGAACATTCAGAAACAGCCAGGCAGTATAAAGTATCCAGCTAAGGTCCAAGATTATGATTTCAAAGTAAAGCCTGGATTTATAGCCACACGAGTTTCTTCAATATTGAGTGCCAATGTACAGTATGATTCCATACACTACAGTTCTCATCGACTACAAGTTGGTGTCCTTATTTTTAGTCTTTTCCTTTACGTATCTATTTCAGCAAAATGACTAGCAATCTGCTTACAACTGCTGCACTGTGCCATTTTCATAAAGGTTTGGAAGACAGATAAACAACTATTTGCTTGGGAGTCTATGTAGCAGCTAATACAACTTAGAGAAAAATGCATTAAGTTAATATGTTTGTTAATCAAAGGGAATAGGATGTAAAATTGCACATATCATATCATCACAATAATGAGGGAAAAACAGGAACAAGGGATTAGAAGGAAATAAAACAAAATTTACACAGCGACTGTCTTTGACGAAATGGAATACAGTTTATTACCTCTTAGTTTTTCTTTTGATCAATTCACCATATTTTTATACAAAGTATACATGTACTATACCTATAAAATAACTTAAAAACAAACAGTAAATATTAACAGGATTACACTAAAAACAGAAACTCTTAAACCGTATTTTGTGACACTTTTTACACTTGACTTTTACACTTATGTTCACTTGTTAAGGTCATCAGTATTACTCAGATAATGATCCAAACTTATGTTATATTTCCCTAAATTACTGAAATAAATTTTCAATGATTTTCTTGAATGAGCCTTATATAAAATACAGCAGTCTGGTAATACTGAGAAATATGAATCACAAAATATGTATCAATTTAAGTCCTTCAAAAAAGTTGAATAGTAGGCTACATCATTTAAAGCAAACCACTTACTAAACTTCTAGAAGTAAAAATTTTCAGAATTTTTCTTCATGCGGAAATCTGAACATGAACAAGTACAGAAAAGCTTAGTACTGACAGGAAGCTAAAATAAAAGTACACAATCATATAAAACTCTTCTCTAAGATATGTAACATAGGTCTTTTTTTTTTTTTTAAGATTTTATTTATTTATGAGAAAGACAGAAGGAGAAAGAACCAGATGTCACTCTGGCACATGTGCTGCCGGAGATCGAACTCAGGACCTCATGCTTGAGAATCTAAAGCTTTATCACTGTGCCACCTCCGGACCACATAACATAGGTCTTTATTCTCAATCTCCATAATTTTAAGTAAAAAAAAAAAAAAAAAACTTAAAAAACAAGTATCACTTAAAGCCTAGAAGAGTGTTCAATATATGTACCTAAAATTATGTCTGTCATATATTCTCTTACTGGAAAATTTAATAGAATATAACATTCTGGAACTAGATGTTAAAATAGTTGAGGTGAGGAGAGCAAGGACTTAAAGCATTCCGTAAGGATAGTAACTCAAACTTTAAACCTTTCTTTCCATTAGGCCACAGGTCCCACCTACTGTGCATTTGAATAGTAGGTTTCTTTCACTAAAGGGAACTTGCAAGATTGCATCAGGCAACATGTGAGAAAGGAAACAGGCAAAGAGAATGCAAACAATGAAATCTGAAGGTGTGTAACTAATGAAACTTATCAGAATAAGCCTGACCATAATGTATTTTCAATAAGGGACATAGGACTAAAATGAAAGCCTAGGGAAAGAGATAAAGTGACAGAGAAAAGTAGGTAAGGTTTGAGCTGAACACTCAGGAAAGCGGAAAGTAGGTTCAGCAAGGAAGCTATTAAAGAGAAAAAGCAAAAATTCTACTCCTCATGCAAAACCCACTATTCAGATGTACAAAAAATGTAACCTACCACTTACCTTTCCATGAAAAGAGGTGCCAAGCAAACTTCAAAACAAAAAGGAACTTGAATTACAATCGAGAACACTTTGGCTACAAGTCAGTGGTATGTAGGACATGGCAAAGACTAACATCTTCAGCCTCTCTGAGCAAGTAAGTGCTTCTTATATTATAGAAAGTAGTCTAGGGGCCAGGTGGTGGCGCGCCTGGTTGAGTGCACATGTTACAGAGCTCAAGGATCCAGGTTTGAGCCCCCGGTCCTCACCTGCAAGGGGAAAGCTTTGCGAGTAGTGAAGCAGGGCTGCAGGTATCTCTGCCTCTCTCCCTTTCTATCACCCCCGCCCCTCTCAATTTCTGGCTGTCTCTATCTAATAAATAAAGATAATTAAAAAAAAAAAAGTAGTCTATACCAAAGGTACAGAGAAACAAACTGTCCATCATTTCACTTTTCTTGGGGTGGGGGTAAGAGTGCGGGTAGGAATAGGAGGAACAGGAGCACTGAACTCTTCACAGTTGAGCTTTTCAAAGTCTATAAAATATACCCACAGGTTATCAATAGAGGAGACACTGCTACTTAATTCTTGTTAAAGCAGACATCTCTTCAGCAAAATCTGGCAGTCATATAAAAAGTAAGTAAAAGAAAAGCTATTGGTAATGACATTTTCTAGAAAAAAAAATGTTTTTCTTTTCACCACCAGGGTAACCTTTATTGCTGGGGATCAGTAACTACATAGTAAATCCACTGCTCCAAGTGGCCACCTTTTTTTTTCCTTCTTACAGACACAGGGATAAGGTTTTGGATTAGTGAGAAGACATAAATTAAATAAATACTTGATTATAAACCAGACTTCCAGTGCTAGACATCTGGATCTCTCATTTCTCAGTATGTGAATATTAAGGAAGTTAAAACATGATTCCGGGAGTCGGGAGGTAGTGCAGCAGGTTAACCACACGTGGCACGAAGTTGTGCAAGGACCATCATAAGGATCCCAGTTCGAGCCCCTGGCTCCCCACCTGCAAGGAAGTCACTTCACAGGCGGTGAAGCAGGTCTGCAGGTGTCTGTCTTTCTCTCCCCCTCTGTCTTCCCCTCCTCTCTCCATTTCTCTGTCCTATCCAACAACAATGACATCGACAACAACAACTACTACAGCAATAATAAAAAGACAACAAGGGCAACAAAAGGGAAAACAAATAAATAAAATAAAATAAAAATGCTACCTCCTTTGTAAAAATTGAGACAGTATCAACTGCAGCAGAGAAGGACCAGACACCAAGCCTGCTTTCACTTTTGTTGTGCTTTGCCCAGAACTAGTGACAAGGTTATGGAATGGTCAGAAATGATGCATCTATGTCCTGACTTGAACCACAGTCTCTTATGAAGATCTTTTGCCATCTGGCACAGCACCTAACAATAACATCTGCTACTCTGAAGTAGGAGGAGGAACAGAAGCCTAGAATCAGTCATCAGTTGAACGTCAGCCAAAGTGTTAAATTACCATTTTCTCCAGTTGACCCTAATTTCGGTCTAAGGAAACTCAATGAGAATTTGTTCATAAAATTCAAAGAGTGAGTTTTCAGAGGTTACAGCATACCTTTCTTGTTTAATCTAGATTGTACAAACCAAAGTGAGGTACCAGAAATAAAAAATGGTGTCAGGAGAAAGTTTTCAAACATTACAGAAAGAATATGATGGAAGTAAACCAAGATTAAAAACTGCAGATCTTTCTGAAAGTAGAGATCTTCAATACCAGCCACAATATATTTAAAAATCAACAAGGGGCTGGGGAGAGAGGCAGTGAAAGCATCCTGGACTTGCATGTCTGAACCCCTAGGTCTCAAATTCAATCCCTAGTGCTTGTAATAAGCTTGAACAATGCTCTCTCTGATGTTTCTCAGTTCCTACTGCTCTCTTGAAAACAAATCTTTAAATGTAAATAACAAACAAATATCCATGAGTTGATAATTTATTATTTTTTTGAGTTGATGATTTATAAAAAAGACTGCTTATCCCCCTGGAATATTAACTTACGGAGGAAAACAGCAGTCTTATATGCGTTAAATGAAAATAACAGTCAAGCGCCTCTTCATTTCCTCCATCCAAGCGGCACTTTTTGTTGTAGTAAAAGGCTGAGCTCCTCTCTTAGTGTGCATGGACTTGTCAAAAATGGCAACTTTAGATATTTACATTATTACTTTAGATATTTACATTATTAAAACATACATATATACACACACAATCTAAAGATACAGTACAACTATAACTATATGTAAAGACAGTATTTCCAGAAACTTCAAAAGTTTCTCCTGCCACACTCATGATTAACCTATACATCTACTCACTAGGACAGTTTGAATAGTTATTTTATTCAATGTAGCTCCTCTCAAGGAGTACTTTATTTTAGAGGTAATAAAGAATGATCTCAAATATTGATTTCAACTCAGTAGCACCATGCAGCTCTTCAATACTTATAGTTTCTCATCAATATTTTATAGGCTCTATTAAGAAGGGATTCTCAGATTGTCTCACATTAAAACAATACAGCTTCGTTACTGCAAAAGGGATGCATTGGATCGACCTTCTCGTGGTGCATCCCATGAGTACCTATTCACTGGGGAAACTGACGATCTTTCCTAGCCGACTGAATCCACATGGATCCCAGTCACTTTCAAAGCCAGCAACAAGAAGCTCCTGACAGCTTTCAACCTGACCTGTTGACTGGCTATGGAAGAAGGGCAAACGCTAGAAGAAGAAAATTGCAAAAGGATGGTAAAAGAGTAAATATCCTAGCCTAAAAAAAGTACATCAATGATCTCATTCAGCAGAGTTAGGCAACGCTATTCAGCAGCTGGCTGTCATGACCTAAAGATTTCAGAGTTAACATTAAAGAAAGATAGGTAACTGTAAAGTAACAACAAAACAGGAAGGGGGAAACAAAACAGCCCAGCAGAACAGTAACTATCACTAGGAAACAGTGATTAGTATCTTTGAAAACAGATTTGACATTAGAGACAGCATTAATTAATCTGCTTGCAAATTAAGTCCAGACAACAGAAATATCAACTCAATGTCACTTAAAGGCTGAGCTAGCTCCCCCTACATGAACTGGGTATTATGGTACCTACTTGTCAAAAAGGTAAAGATTTTAAATAGTCTACCTTATTCCAATATTAACAAAAAGAAGAGAGTATGGTTTTCAAACTTTGAAGTTTAAGCTTTTTCTGATGAAAATTATTTTCTGTAGAAGGAAATGGGCAGTAGGTTTTGTAAGTACATGGTAAGCTGCCTTCAGATTAAAATATGACAAGTTTACCAAGATATTTACAAACAACAGAGATCCAGAAGTTTCACTGAAAACATCACATACAGGAGTCTAGAAATGTGCAATTTTCATTAAAAAATAGGCACTTTAATGTGTATTATTTGGGCTGGGGAGGATAACATAATGGTTATGCAAAGAGACTTCAGTGCCTGAGGCACCAAGGGTTTCAGATTCAATTCCCTATACCACCAAAGCTGAGCGATGCTCTGGTAAAATAAGTAAATAAACAAATAAAAATGAAATAATAACAATAATGTGTATTATCTATTTAGTTTATCAGATTCCATTTACTTAGAACTATATATACATTGATATTTACTCTTCCATAATCTATGGGAAAAATTTTGCTGAGCAAGAAAACTAAGCAAAATTGCATAACGTATAGGTAAAAATGAGTTATAGATGACTTTAGTTTTTTATAGTTCACTTATAAATAACGTACAGGTTTCAAATTTTACTCATTAGTTTACTAATATACGATTTTAAATAGTCATTCTCATATATTCTATGCATGTTTGTGCATACCAGCATTCCAAAAAATTCTAATGTTCAATACTATTTTACATTCTTAAATACTGAATTAGAAGGAAAAACAGAAAGTATATAAATAAGCAAAATAGAAAACAAATCTTATGGAGAAATTAAAAGCTCCCCACAAGGAGAAACTTTTTTGTTTTCCTTTTCTTCTTAGTGCTTCTATATGAGATGTTAGCTGAACCTACTGTGATTACCCTGGTAATCATTTCAAAATTTATGTAAATCAAACCATTATGCTAAATGCCTTGACAAATATAGAGTGCTATGTTTCAATTATTGTTCAATAAAATGGGAAAATTCTATGGAGAAAATTAAAACTTTGTTGATAGAATGGTCCTCAATTAAAGCCTTATTATTGACTTATAATATATAAGGGCATTAGAAGGGGGCAAAGAGTTCCATTACTTTTTACTCTCAAAAAAATCTGAACAAAAGAGTGGTCTGGGGGGTGAAGCAGTGATAAAGCTTTGGACTCTCAAGCCTGAGGTCCTGAGTTCGATCCCCGCCAGCACATGTGCCAGAGTGATGTCTGGTTCTTTCTCGCTCTTCTATCACTTCTCATGAATAAATAAATAAAATCTTAAAAAGAAAAAAATCTGAACAAAAGAAAATAAACATAGATAAAACTATATTCACAAAACTAAACTTGGAACTTACCTTTCATAATTATACTTAATTTTGCAGTATAAAATTATACTCACTTCTTGCTTTTGTGTCACTATTATTTCCTATATTTGACTTCTTTTGATACAAAGCTTTTGTACACAACTTTTTAAATCATGTTACTGAGGAGGGGTATGTTTTACAGGACAGTTGTTGATACATGGGTACAATTTCTTATTTTTTTAAAAGATTTATTTATGTATTAGATAGAGACAGAGAGAAATCGAGATGGGGTGGAGGGAGAGAGAGACAGAGAGACGAGAGACATCTGCAGCCCTGCTTCATCACTCATGAAGCTTTCTCCCTGCAGGTGGGGACCAGGGGCTTGAACCCAGCTCCTTGCGCACTGTAATGTGTGTGCTTAACCAGGTTCGCCACCCTGGCCCCCAGGCACAATTTCTTATCTCCCCATGATAGATGTCTTATCTCCAACTTAGGTCCCTTTCTACCATCACGCCCCAGGATCTCAACTCCCACTCCACCTTCTTCCTCCCCTCCTTTCCCAGAGTCCTCTGCTTTGGTGTAATACACCATTTCTTGTACACACTCAAGCAAAACAATTAAGCTTCTTTGTAAAGCTTATTGCACAGAAGGAAGAATTAACATTCTACAAAATAACTTGATGCTCTTTTTTGTTAAACTAAAGCTTAAAATTGTTTCCAGTAAATCAAGTCCCCATTTTATAACAAATTCTCAGGAGTTACAATAGCATATATGTTGTAACTCATTTTTTTTTCAAACAGCGATTACATTTAAACACTTCAATTTATATTCCCACTCCCGTGCTGACAATTTTTTAAGTAACTAGAAAAAGCATGTGACATTTTTATTGGCCAAGGAGTGGGGGAACTGGATTCTTGATACTTGGACTTTTGTGAAAAATAAGAAAGTCCTCAACAAAAATAAATAAGGAACTTGGCTATTTCTCTTAACTTCCTTCTGTCATGTGTTTAGAAAATAGGAATGAGCATTTAATTTCAAGGGAGGTAACCAGCCTGGTAAACTAAGTAAGAGCTTTGAAAGTACCAGTCACAATCAGTCTGCTCTTTCCTTACCTGCCATTACAGAGTAGCCATCGAGCAAGAGAATAATGAGGTATAATCTTCTGCATGACACTGGCCATCACCATGGTAACAACCAGCTGTATACCTATCACGCCCTGTGTAAAAGAAAAAACCAAAACTGATATTTAATTCAGATTTGAGGACATTGCTGGAAAACTTTTTATACCAATTGAAAATTATACTTTAAGGGAGATTTTGATAGGTATTCAGAACTACAAAATGCCTAAATTTAAAATACTGCCTTACCTACAGGGGTCAAAAGTATAAACTACTTAGCGTATGCACTGTAAGCTCTATTCCCAAGAGATGTTCATTTAACAGTATCAAAATGAAATGAAAAGCAGTGATTTAAGAGAAAAATCTCCAAATTTACTCAACACATTTAAAAAAAAAAATTATTTATTAGTGAGAAAGATGGGAGGAGAGAGAGAAAGAACCAGACATCACTCTGGTACATGTGCTGCATGAGGACCTCATGCTTGACCTTCCAATGCTTTACCCACTGCACCACCACCCGGACCACCTCAACACATTTAAAACACTAATTTGACAATTTTTAATAATAGTATGGCTACATTGTTATTCTTGTTGTTGTTGTTGTTACTGGGTTGTTGGAAAAGTCATGACACATTTTTGCAACTGATAGTTCTAGTTCATTTTTGGCAGTACTAGAATCACTCACAGTTATGTTTTTGCTATCTCCTAATTGAGCGATTTGATTGAGACTTGGAAAATTTTACAAGTTGAAGATGGAAGAGCAAACTGTGCCTTTCTGCTGTGTTTTCCTGTTTCAGTTCCATAAAGGGAAGAATGTGTGCCAAACTTGTGAACGGCTGTGTAACGCTTACGGCGACAACGCTGTACAGGAGCCCCAGTGCCAATGATGATTCGCAAAATTCCCTGCCAGTGATTTTGGTCTCAGCAACGGTCCTTGGTCAGGGAGGCCCACTGAGGTTGATGATGACCAAATAAAGGTACTGATCAAGTCAAACCCTTATTGCATGGCACAAGAGATTAAAGAAACACTGGACACCCATCACTCAAGTATTCACCTAAAGAAGCTGGAATCTTACATAAGCAAGCTCAATCATTGGGATCCCCAAGGACTCAAAAGTTCCTTACAGCACGCAGAAACGTGATGCTCCCAGAGGGCTAGAGAATGGGAAAGCTAGCATGGGAGGGGGTGGGTTATGGGGATTGGGTGGTGGGAATTGTGTGGAGTTGTACCCCTCTTACCTTATGTTTTTGTTCATTAATCCTTTCTTAAATAAAAAGTTAAAAAAAAATCCTTTTTTGAAGCTACTGCTAGCTGGTGATGAGAAGCAGATTGTTTACAACCATGTGGTACACATGCGGTCCTGGTCCTGACAAGACGGTTCACTTCACACAGAAAGCGGACATGCATCATAGGAAGGTTATGCTCCCAGTGTGGAGGGATTTTAACGGATATCCCATTTTCTAAGCTCCTACCAGGCAGCAAGCAATCAGCCCAAATGTCTACTGTCAGCTACTGGACAGACAGCATGAAAGAGTCCACCAAACAAAAACATCCAGAGCTCGTTAATTATAAAGGATCTGTATTCCATCACTACAACTTGACCACAAGTCTGAGCTGGGGCAGCAATGGACTGCCACACCCACCCACTTCTAGTGAGTGGGCCTTTAGCAATAGGTAAAACACTCCCATCAACCTCTTCTGCTCTCCCATTTCCTTCAACTCCTGTGACCCCTTTTGGGGAGTCTGGCATAAGCAGGTTCATCACTTCCTGGGAGAGTTTCTCATCTTTTCTATTTCAGATATATACACCTCGCTCAAACTTCTGATTCTTTACTAGAAGACATCATGTAGAAGGACCGGGTTCAAGCCCCTAATCCCCACCTGCAGGGGGTATGCTTTAAAAGCGGTGAAGCAGGTCTGCAGGTATTTTTCTCTCTCCCTCTCTATCTCCCACATCTTTTTTGATTTCTCTGTCCTGTCAAATAAAATAGAAAGGGGGGGGGGAAAGGCTGCCAAGAACAACAGATTGGTAGTGCTGGCACTAAGTCTCAGTGACAACCCATGTGGCAAAAATAAAAAATAAAACAATATCACAGTATCTACTTCATTGCCCACCTTCTATGTGATTGTCAAGAATTTCAATCACTAATTAGCTAGTTCTCTTGACTTACCTTTTGAAAAAGAGGAACAAATAGAGCATGAGGGATGGTGGAAGAGAGAGGGATAAAAATTACTCAGTAGAGGTGTTTCCATTTTTCAATTTAATTTTTTATCACGGCACTGCCCAAATCTGGCTTACTTTTTATACAGTATTTTACTTTATGTTCATGAGATATACAGAAAAATCCAGAGGGACCAGAGCACTGCTCAGATCTGCTTTGTGATGATGCTGGGGATAGAATGCAGGACCATGGAGCCTCATGCATGAAAGTCTCTTGCATAACCATTATGCTATGTCCCTTACCCATATTATTGTTTTTAAAAACATCTTCAAAACCTTTCTCAACCACAGATTTACTGAAAATATTTTCATGCTTAAATTCTACCAATTAGGTTAAAGCTTACATCATTTTCATAGTCAACTAACACCACAAGATAGATTTTAAATCTTTTTTTTTTCAGTATGTCCTATCAGCTGAACTTACTATCCTAGTGATATAATCTTCATACAGTGAATGTCGTTACACAGAACTTTTTATGACAGACAAGGCCACAAAGTATATTAGCAAGTATATAAGAAGTTGGTCTGAGATTGTAGACTTAAAAGATAATGTTTTTTTAGTCAGGGAAAGTTTGTGGAGAATGAGTCTCAATCTAGTCTTGTAATAAGTGATGGTATCACAGAATCTTCAAGGTCATCGCATACAATGTCTCACAAACATATATAAAAATAGAAGAGTAAGCTATTTAATAGCAGAAACCATATCCTAGTCACAGTTAGTAAATGCTACAGGTATTAATCAGCATTTCAGAAAGACTGATTTGAAAGATACATATAATAGAATGTGAGCTGGGAAAAGCAACATCTCACCAATTTTTTTCCTCTTATTCCAAAATTACGAAGCATAATGAAAACTGTTGATATGCCCACCACTGAACATGCAAACTATGAAGTAAAACCAAATAAACATCAGCACACTAGACTGACTAGAATTGGAAATGACAATTAGGTTTCTACAATAACCCAGACAGAAAATGTTTGTTTTGCTTTTTAAAAAAATTATCCTTATTTATCTAGTGAGTAGAGACAACCAGAAATCAAGAGGGAAGAGGATGATAGAGAGACAGAGAGACCCCTGCAACACTGTTTCACCACTCACAAAGCTTTCTCCCTGCAGGTGGAGACTGGGGGCTTGGACCCGGGTCCTTGTGCACTGTAATGTGCACTTAACCAAGTGCGCCACCACACGGCCCCTGAAAACTGATTTTACATTGCAGTGGTAGCTCTGGTGCTCAAAACAGAATGATAGCTCACTTGGGGGGGTGGGGCTGGTGGCAGTGCATCTGGGTGAGTACACACACACGTTACCATGTGCATGGACCCAGGGTACCTGCAGGGAGGATGTTTCACACCGTGTATGTCATTACAAAGAACTTTTAATGACACTGTCCTAGTAGATGAAAGGAAGAAAGTAAGGAAAAGAAAGGATGACAGATCTCACGTGGACAGGATACTTGCTTCATTAAGCTCTTACCCAGGTTTGAGTCTACACCCCAGACTCAAAGCTGCCCTGAAGGAAGCCCTGGAGCTGTAGTGTGTTTCTCCTTGTCTCTTTTTATCTGAAAAGTCAGCCTGGGATGGTGAATACCCAGTGATGACCAAGTGGGGGGGAATATATATATATATATATATATATATATATATATATATATATATATATATATATATATATATATATCCCACTCCTCTATTTTTCTATTTCCTTTTTTTTTTTTTTTTTTTTTTTTTTGCCAGCAGGGCTTTACTGAGGCTGTATTCCTGCACTTTTCTACTGCTCTTCAAGGGTTTTTTTTAGAGGCTGAGAGATATAGAGGGAGAAAGAGACAAAGACAAGGACAGACATCACAGCACCATCCCACCACTCTCCTTTCATGGTGCTCTCTGGTGGTCTGGGGCTTGAATCTTGGTCCTTGGGTCCTTGAGCATGGTACAGTATAAATGCTACTGGTTGAGCTATCTCTTGGGCCCCTCCACCTAAAAAATTATATATTTATTAATGACATAAAGTAGAAAGAGACAGTTGACCACTGCATCATTCTGGCACACGCAAATTTGGAATTTCATGACCCGAAGTCCAGCACTTCAGCCACTGTACCCCCTTCCTAGACCACTACATTTTCACATTAATTGGAAATACTTTTTCAAACTCATATGTGGGTGTATAGAAAGAGAACACTAAGTATAGTATATAATAAAAGTTTTCTTCCAACTTTGCAACAGAAGTCAACAAATCTCTAGAGCGTATCTGCTGTTAAGTGACTGTGCTTTTGAAAGAAAAAAAAGTTGTATTTATCTCAATACAGGAATTTACCTAACATTTATGAGAGATAATCTAATGTTTAAATCACACAAGAAAATATTTCAAAGTTATTCCTCATACAAACAAGTGTACATGACAGGTTCTTGAAATATATTTTTAAATGCTATAGAGTCGTATCTTACTAATTTAGCATATTAATATAATTTAGATCTACTTCTGAATTATGACTATATAATTGGCAATTACAGTATATATACCAGGGAACTGTCCATATTAAAATACCAACTATTCAATTCATTACCTAAGCTATTGGGCTATTGGCAAAGTCATGTGATATTCTATACAAAAAAAAATGTGTCACGACATTTCTGACATCCCAATTAAAATATTTAAAATTTACAAATAAACCATCTTCACTGCCCAATTTAGTATCTATGTATATTACATTTATACAAAAGCAGAATTTTAAAATATTGAGTTTAAAGTTAAATTTCATGAACATAGTTCTATAGTTTTAATTCAAAGAATGCATAAATACTTTTAAACCATAAGTAAATATGAATTTCACAATAGGATACAGTTAAGCTGGGCAGAGATGCAGTAAAGCTACAAAGTTCATCAGTTTTGAAGTCTCAAGCACACAACCATATGGGTCATTGACTCACGTAGCCCTAATGGTTTTATTAAGACTGCAAAACAATAACTTGACCAGAGAGATGGTTTCTGTCTGGATTCACTGCCCCAAGGCCCTGATTCTCTTGATAACTGGAACTAGGGAAAGTCATTTATGAAATAGCTCATAAGGACCCAAGAAGGGTGATACACCGGGGCAACTTGGGTTCCACCCTTTCTATATCTATTAACCTAAGGCCATAAAAAGCAAGAAAGTTATTTGCCTTTAGTCTGTAGAAGAATAATCATTTCAGTTTCTGTCAGTAATTGTTTCTGGGTAGGATAGGAAAATTCTTACCAAGGAAAATTAAACAGTGGTCCAAGAAATAAAATATATCAAACACTACCTCTTGGTGATGAAGGTAAAACTTCAACTTAAATACAAACATGCTGTAACTTAAGATTTGAATTTGGAACAGTGTATCAACCTCAGGGGAGTTGAGGTTTTTTTTTTTTTTTTTAATTATTAAAGTCTCCTGCTGATAGACTGAAACAGAAGGCATTGCTTACTGTTATATAGAGAGCATATTAGCATATATATACACTAGGTATTCAGACTACCCTAATGGTTTCAAAAAAGTATCCATTTCCTGAATGAGTTAAGAGGGGAAAACAAAAAGCTTTCTATTTTGTTTCTGTTTATATGTTTTAAATACAGCCAGAAAGGTTCAGATATATTTCCAACCGGTATGAGCTTTTTATCATTTCTACTTTAGAACTCACACTGAACAGACAGGGAAAAACAAAGTAGAATTTGACTGAGTTTGGAGTATTTCACCAAAGTAAAAAATCTGGGTGGGGGGAGAAGGTACATTTTTAGCTTAACTATAGAGGGTGGAGTGGGAACACAGACCTTTGGTGGTGGGAACAGTGTTAATATACACTCTTATTAATTTATAATTTTATAAATCACTATTAAAAGTTAAAACAAACAAAAAAAAGTCAGGAGTCCGCCGGTAGGGAAGCAGTTAAGCGCACGTGGCGAAAAGCACAAGGGCCAGCATCAGCATAAGGATCCCGGTTTGAGGCCCCGGCTCCCCACCTGCAAGGGAGTCACTTCACAGGCTGTGAAGCAGGTCTGCAGGTGTCAAAAAAAAAAAAAAAAAAAAGTCACACAGAGAATTTAAACAAACCAACTCCAAAAATTTATCAATAGGACTATAAGGGTCCAAATAACTAAGATCACAGAACTATCCAGTTACAGACATACACAGAACTCAGACCCTTAATTTCCAACCCTTATGCTGTTTCTACAAACAATTCAGTGTATTTAATAAACATTCACCAAACAATAAACTTACATGTGCCAAGTATCTGACCACTCAAAAACAGAAAGAAACAGCAAAACCTTTATCATCAACGAATAGCAATTCCACTAGGAAAACAAATGGACCATTACGATACAAAATAAAGAGAGGATAAACAGATGATTCTACAAGAACAGAGAAAGAAAAGAACAAAATTATTAGGGGCAAAAAGTTATGAAAGTGCATACTGGAAGGTGAAGCCCAAGTTTAGACTCACTGAAATCAGAAGACATGCTATGAAATATAGTTATGATCAGATCAAAACTTAAAAATCCCTTTACCCACTATTAAAGAATAAAGATAGCCCAGCAGCACTAGGACAACCATCTGGTATGAGGGGAGGCAGCAGAAAATAGTTACAGCCTCTCTTCAATAAATGGTGCTTGGAAAACTGGGTTGAAACATGCAAAAGAATGAAACTGAACCACCTTATCTCACCAGAAACAAAAATCAACTCCAAATGGATCAAGGACATGGATTTTAGACCAGAAACTATCAAATACTTAGAGGAAAACATTGGTGGAACACTCTCCCACCTACACCTCAAGGACATCTTTGATGAATCAAACCCAATTGCAAGGAAGACTAAAGCAGAAACAAACCAATGGGACTACATCAAATTGAAAAGCTTCTGCACAGCCAAAGAAACTATCACACAAACAAAGAGACCCCTCACAGAATGGGAGAAGATCTTCACATGCCATACATCAGACAAGAGACTAATAACCAAAATATACAAAGAACTCAGCAAACGTACCACCAAAAAAGCAAATGACCCCATCCAAAAATGGGCAGAGGATATGAACAGAACATTCACTACAGAAGAGATCCAAAAGGCTAACAAACACATGAAAAATAGCTCCAGGTCGCTGATTGTCAGAGAAATGCAAATAAAAACAACACTGAGATACCATCTCACCCCTGTGAGAATGGCATACATTAAAAAGGACAGCAGCAACAAATGCTGAAGAGACTGTGGGGACAGAGGAACCCTTTTGCATTGCTGGTGGGAATGTAAACTGGTCCAGCCTCTGTGGAGAGCAGTCTGGAGAACTCTCACACCCCTCTCCCAGGGATATACCCCAAGAACTCCATAACACCCAACCAAAAAGAAATGTGTACACCTATGCTCAGAGCAGCACAATTCATAATAGCTAAAACCTGGGAGCAATTCAGGTGCCCAACAACAGATGAGTGGCTGAGAAAGCTGTGGTATATATATGTCTGGCATTCAGAATGTTAACCCTTCACCCTCATTACTCGGGTGAGACCTTTCCTTTCATAGTATTCTCAAATTCCATTCCAGGAAGTTCATTTCCTAACAAAACCCCAAAACCTACATATAGACCAGGTCCCATAAGATAGAGCATATGTTCACATGTATCCATAAATTACAGCAAAATATATACCTGAAAGCAAAAATACACAATAGTCTGTAGTGAGTCAGTATCAAGTTCATAATGAAATAGTGTCTACCTAGACTTAAGATACCCTCCTCACCTACTTCCTATTAAAGTTTTCTCACTCACTCCAAAGCTGACCTCATCAAAGCAAGGACTGCAGAAGTTGAATAAAGGCAAGAGACTGGCATATTTTAATGATGACTCTTTAGTCATAGTCACTATCAGGCTACCCCCATCAGCTGGAGCCCTTTGCGGGGAGTCCTGAGATTCCCAAACAGACATGATGGGACTAGACCTCGCATAAATCCCTCTCTTCATTGTTATCGGTCACTCCTATCAGGAACAACACAATAGACCTCTTTGTGGGTCCCCATAGGACCTTGCCCTCAACTTGGATCAACAATGGTAGAGAATGTTCCATCCTCCGACGAGAGGATGGACAATATACTCTATGCTACACCTGAGGAAGATGGGTCCTGATATTGGGGCAGCTTGGAACATTCCTACTTATGACCACAAAATGTGAGCTCAGATCTACAGGAATGCAGACGTCACATAGGCTCTGAATATGGGCTCCAGATCAGATCAAATTGATGGGGTTTACAGTCAACAATATTTATTTATACACCTTTCCCATATTTGGGAGCTACTCTCTTCCCTGATCCAGCTTTCCAGTCCTTCTGCCAGCCATGACATCACCTCCCCAGACAATAATTAGGACACACCTGGCATATGAGATTTCAGGCTCAGGCAAAAAAAAAAAAAAACACCAAAAAACTAGTATAGCCACAAGCCCTTTGCAATATAACTAAAATATGCCTACTAGCTATCTACAAAATGGAGGACCCAACTCTTCATCTGCACTATTCCAGCGTGTAAGTCCATGATTGCTCAACAATTTGTTTGGCTTTGTATGTTAACTCTCTTTTCAACCACCAGGTTCCAGATGCCAACCAGACTTCCCTGGACAGACAACCCCACCAATGTGGAGCGCTACTTTCCCAGAGCCCTTCCTCACTAGGGAAAGAGAAAGACATGCTGGGAGTATGGATCAACCTGTCAATGCTCATGTTCAGCAGGGAAGCAATTACAGAAGCCAGACCTTCGACCTTCTGCAACCCACAATGACCATGGGTCCATACTCCAAGAAGGTTATAGAGTAGGAAAGCTATCAGGGGAGGTGATGGGATACAGAGTTCTGGTGGTGGGAATTGTGTGGAGTTGTACCCCTCTTATCCTATGGTTTAGTCAATGTTTCCTTTTTATAAATAAATAATAAAATAAAATAATACAATCTCAACAGTAAGTTACTACAGGAGACTATATGATAAAAAAAAAACAACAAGCTATCATAAGAGAGCTGCATTTCCAAGAGCTAATAATTCTACCTTTCTTCCATGAACCAGCTTAGATGATAGATTTTTTTTTTTTTTTTTTTTTACTAGAGCACAGCTCAGCTCTAGTTTATGGTAGTATGGGAGATTGAGTCTAGGACTTTGGGGCCTCAGGCATAAGAGTCTCTTGGCTATTCTTTTAGCATATAGTCTATGAACTATCCATTTTCACAGTAATTTTAAAGCAAGAAAAAGGCGAGTGAATATTCAATATATCTAGTCTACCTCATAATACTATTGTCATTTGCTCACGATAGAACTTCTTTACATACATAGGCATCTACTGAGTTTTCACCTACATGAGATGAGATATAAAGACTAAATGAATTCATAAAAAATAAATAAGATGGCACAAGACTTATTTTACATTCAGAAGCAGTTTTTAAGACCAATAGTGAGATATATGGCCAAAGATCTGGACAAATACTCCAAGTATTACCTATTAATAAATAGAGGGCAGGAACCCAATAGAGTCAAACCTAAGGAAGCCAAAAGGACATGGTATAAGTTAAACTAAACTTTACTTAATTAGATACAGGTACTAAGTCTGGAGGAAAAAGAAAAGGTATTAAAATGACTGATTGATTTACACAACAGAAAGTACCAGAGCATCACTCTGGCATATACAATGCTGGAGTTCATACCCAGTACCTCAAGCATGAAAGTCTGGCATTCTACCCAGTGGCATTGCCAGGTCACTGAAAAAAGTCTTGAATGAAAGTGCAAATCCATAGTTCTAAGAATGAGAGTATGTTTTTTTAATCCCCACAAGGTCCTAAGTGTCTCTGTTATTGTTTTTGGTTTTTGTTTTTCCTGCCACAAGAGTTACTGCTGGGGCTCAGAGCTGCCACTATGAATCCACAGCTCCCAGTGGCTTTCTTTTTTAAAATATTTATTTATTTATTTATTCCCTTTTTGTTGCCCTTGTTGTTTTTGTTTTATTGTTGTAGTTATCATTGATGTCGTTGTTGTTGGATAGGACAGAGAGAAATGGGGAGAGGGGAGACAGAGAGGGGAGGAGAAAGACTGACACCTGCAGACCTGCTTCACATCTTGTGAAGCGCAGGGAGCTGGGGGCTTGAACCAGGATCCTTATGCCAGTACTTGCACTTTGCGTCACGTCCGCTTAACCTGCTGTACTACTGCCAGACTACCTTTTTTTTTGTATTTTTTACCAGTGCACTGTTCGGCTCTGGTTTATGGCGGTACAGGGGATTGAACCTGGGACTAAGGAGCCTCAGGCATGAGAGTCTCTTTGCATAACCATTATACTATCTACCTGCCCCATTTTTTTTCTTCTTTCTAATTTGTGTTGGATATGACAGAAAGAAAATTGAGAGGGAAGTGGGAAGGAGAGAGGGAGAAAGAAAGGTAGAAACCTGCAGACTTGCTTCAATGCTCATGAAGCATGGCCCCTTCACAGGTGGGGAGCAGGGCCTCAAACTGGGGTCTTTGTGCATGCTAACATGTGTGCGTAACTGGGTGCCCCACTGCCAGGCCCCTTATTATTTTAATTTTTAACCAGAACATTGCACAGCACTGGCTTGAACTGGTGCTGGTGGCTGAACCTGAGACCTTATCTTACGTAGGAGAAAATGGAAACTTTTAGCTCTCAAGAGTTTACCAAATTCACAGAATAGTAGATGAAGTGTGTTCTTTCTAAGTTCAAGTCTAGCACTGTTTTCATTATGTCACCTGGCAAAAAAGCAGTGCAGGAGTTCTCAGTTCAATCACACTGAATCCTAAATACAGTCAACCTATATTCTTGTTCAATGGCTAAGCCAAGTGCAAGATTCCAAGTACTGGTTACACCTGCATATAGTCATTATCAAATTTCAAGCTGGGAAAACCAAAGCTCAGCTATCAGAGTACAATTCATTCTCTTAACTCACCTTCTCTTGACAGAAACAGCATGTGTTACATTGCTTAAAACAAACTTCTCCTGGGAGGACAGAGAGGCCCAGGAATCACAGAATATTGGGAACAAGTTTGCAGTCAGCTGCTGTACAGTTAAGAATTTACTTAGTTATTATTGAATAGGTAAAAGAGAAAGCTAGAGCCAGAACAAGGGAAGGAACTAGAGTATCACTCACGCACATGAATGCCAAAATAGGACTCAAGGCCTCATGTCTACAAGTTCCTTGCTCTCAGCTCTGTGCCCTCTCCCAGGTTACAAGTTAATTTTTAAAATCATTGCTTAGCTTCAACTACCCCGACCAAAAAATCAACATACAGTGCCCAAGAGTTAGGACTTGCAGAGCAGGAACCACATTCTTCTCAAATGTCTTTTGTTTCACTTTCAGATATGTCTAAGTCATTCAAAAAGTCAATCATCATACGTAATTAAACCTAAGATGTGCAACTTTGACCCTAGAAAGGCACGGCAAACTTAAGCAGCACCAGGGACTGAACCCTGAGTCTAGTTCATACACATGCAAGAATATCATCAAACAGGCTTTCCAGACTAATTTTTTACTCTTCACTTTTTAGAGAAAAGAGAAGACAGAGACACAACCACAAAACTTCTATTCGTGATGCTCCTTATGTAGTGCCAGGCCGCAAGCCCAGGGCCTCACACAGTTTAACATGTATTCTACTATGCAGGCAATTTCTTGGCTCAAGGATTTAAAATCTTAAAAAGAAGGAAACAGGCAATAATAAATTTTACTGAACCAGTGATTGGGATTTCAGGAATGGCTAAATCTCCTGTCGCCACTTTGGTGCCTCAGGCATGAAAGTTATTTTGCATAACCAGTATGCTATCTTTGTAAACTCACACAGCAGTTTACAGGAAAATAGTAATAATAAAGTGCCCATCCAAGATCGGCTGAAAACGGTGAAGTCACCATTTTTGGAGTAGCATTCCATTGTGTATATATACCACAACTTGCTCAGCCACTCATCTGTTGTTGATGGATGGACCTTGAAAAAATCATGTTGAGTGAAGTAAGTCAGAAACAGAAGGATGACTATGGGATGATCTCACTCTCAGGCCGAAGTTGAAAAACAAGATTAGAAAAGAAAACACAAGTAGAAACTGAAATGGAATTGGTGTATTGCACCAAAGTAAAAGACTCTGGGGTGTGTGAGTGGGTGGGTGGGGAGAATACAGGTCCATGAAAGATGATGAATGACATAATGGGTGTTGTATTGTTAAATGGGAATCTGGGGAATGTTATGCATATACAAACTATTGTATTTACTGTTGAATGTAAAACATTAATTCCCCAATAAAGAAATAAATTATTTAAAATAATAATAATAAAGTGCCCTTAGTACTTAAGACTACTGAATGCCCTCCTTTATTTACCTATGACAGACAAGTCTAGATTCAAGGGCCGGGTGTGTTGCATTTGGTTAAATGTATGTATCACTATGCACAAGGGCTCAGGTTCAAGCCCCTGATCCCCACCTGCAGGGGGGAAGCTTCACAAGTGGTGAAGCAGGGCTGCAGGTGTCTCTTTCCCTCTCTATCCTCCCCTCCCCTCGCGATTTCTCTGTTCCATCAGATCAAATACACAAAAATGAAGTTTTTCTTAAAGTCCAGATTCAGAGACTGCACCTTCCCACTGCTTCATCAGTGACAAGCTGAGTGTCCCCACAGACCAACCCGTACAAAATATTTGCTATCCAAAGCCAAGCGACGATCCTCTTCCCCCCGGGTCCCTGAATTTTAGCCTTCCTTCAGATCACTCTCTTTTTACCTACAGTCAGTCCAATCCTAGAAGCCTTTCATTTCAATTCTCCACGGCCCGTTCTTCCTCACCTTTTAAACTCCCTAGAGCAGCAAATCCGTTTTCTTTTCATCTTACCTTTTGAGATTCCTGCAGACCTGAATGCACAGCACATGCTTCCTATTGCAAGCTCAGACACCATCCCTTTCCCCCAGAGTCTCTTCCTTACCAAGTTTGAAAGGCAGCTCGGTTTGCCATTCAAGTGACAGGTGTTGATTTCACTGTCAGAAAGGAAAGACACCGAGAGAGGCCACTACTCTGCAGTGACTGAACGGCAGCTGGGAGGGAGGAGTTGATGGCAAGGTCAACTAGGACCCCAGGAAAACGAGTAATGAGGCTGATGGACAGACACCTCTGGATTCCTGGACAGAAAGAGCAGCCGGGGCAGGACAGACGGTGTTTCCCCAAACGTCCCCGAGCTCTGCCGCTTCGGGGTGGGGGTGACGGGGAGGCTGCCCAGCATCTAACCCAATGCTCCCGCTCCCCCGTCACCGGGCACCTTCCCCGGACCGACCTCCCGGCCCTCTTCCTCCCCACGCTGCTGCTCCAGTCCCCACAGAACTCACCATGACGCCAAGGCCAGGTCGCAGACCAGACGTCCTGGAGTGGCCAGGGACCTCTCCGGACCTCCCGTCTTGACCTCGCCGTCCGCAACCACTCGAAAGCGCGACGGAGAGGGGTCTTCCGGCCCCGCCGGAAGTTCTGCCTGCGCGGGACAGGAAGTCCCTCCCCTGCTCCCGAAGCCCAGCGACCCCACGCCACGCAGAAGTGAGGCGACGCAGGACGTGCTCTCTAGCCACTTCCGTGGGTGCTAGGCGAGGGGCTGCGGGCGGCGCTGACCTTGAGCGCGAGCCTGAGGGGCGCAGGCGCAGGCGCAGGGCAGGTAGGTGGGCGGGGCCAGCGCCTGGGCCGCGCCCGTGTGAAAGCGGAGGTGGGTTTGGCCGCTGGCGGCAGAAGCTCGTCCTCGCTCCCGGAGGTGGAGGAAGCGCAGGTGGTGGGTTGGGAACCGTCCTTCTGAGTTCTGGAGGCTTCTCCAGCGCTTCCTCCCCTCCCTCGGGGGCAGTGGGACTCGGCTCGTGAGGAGTTTCTTCATCACTGTTCGCAGATGTCAGTGGAAAGCAGAAGGACATCATCTTCCAAGAGACGAGACACCAGAAAGACCATTATTCCGCCCAGGGGCTCTGCTCTATTCCAATACGGACGACTTTTTTTTTTTTTGTGGGGTTCCCCCCCCCCCTTTCGTTTTAAATAGTTACGTATCTAGATTGTTAAATCCCCCCAACTTAGTCTCTAACACCCTTTGTTTTGTTTCCAAACTCTGTACCCGTCACCTGTTTCTGCCTGTTCCTCCCCCACCACCACACTAAGTTGTAGTAACTTGTCTTAAAGAACCTACAGTTGCTTGCGCGGGAATGCGTGGCCCAAGTGGAAGATAACTAGAAGGGAGATGAGGAAATGGACTCTGCATACCTGCTAGACATCGCCTCCAAGGAGACCAGACTTGAACATAAATCAAGGGCACATTTAGCCCAGAAATTGATCTCATGATTTGCTCAACTCGTGACTATCTCTGCAATTTCATCTGTGGGTTCTCCTTTTGCTAGTTCACAGAGTTTTGGCAGAACCGGCATTGAGGAAACTGGGATGCTTCAGACGTTATGGAGGTCTAGCAGTCAGAGATTCCCATCATTTTTTTTTTTTAACCAGAGCACTGATCAGCTTTGGTTTATGGCGGTGCCAGAGATGGAACCTAGGAATTTGGAGCTTCAGGCTTGCCAGTTCCTTTTGCATAACCATTTTTGCTATCTCCCTCACCCTAGATATTAATCTTAACCCTCCTCACAAAGTACATGAAGACTGTGATATCAACGCCTTCCATGCCTACAGAAATCCTGACAGAGATCTGCATCATTCACAAGAAAGATGACAGTGCAGTTGTTTTGTGTTAGGAAGGGGGCTAGGGACTGTTTGCATTATTTCAATTATTTGTGGGGGTAGGAATAGCGTTGACAGTGAGGCTAGTCCTGAGCACGAAGATGAGGAAATGCTAAGAGGATGGAGTGGGGCAAGGAATTCCATTTTGTGAACCAGATGCTGCTGAGGTTGAAACCTGAACTTCCCTGAGGGTTCCATCCACTCTGTGGTATCTAGCCCCAGGGCATCAGCGGATGGTACCTGTGGTAAAGGAATCTGAGTCTCTGGTGTATGTGTAGGAAACAGCTGCCACCCTTGAGGAAGAAAAGATGGAGAGGGAAGTGGCTATCAATCTGTCAGTGCCAACGCATCCTGTGAAGTCTTTTTTCATTCATTCCTGACACTGGGTTTTACATCCATCCTAAATCTAGCAGTCTCATTGAGGTTCACAAAGCATCTCTTCCTGTCTGGCAGAAAGAATGGTATTATTATCAGGGTGGAATCCATAGCTGCCAGGAGAGGAAAATCACAGTTTATATTCATTATCTCCTTATAACTTTTAATAGGTCATGGGATTCAGTGTTACTTGGTACATGGCAAATTGATAAATAACCCCTGGTCAGTATCCTCTAATGTCCCTATTTCTATTACAACATGAAAAAATATCTGTTATTGTTAGAAGTGATTTCTTAAGATTAAAAGGCATACCATACATTAAACCCATACATTTTTTTTTAATCCCACAGAATTATTCTAATACTTTATATTGGTTACATGACTTGAAGTAGATTAAGCTGTTCCGATTACTTAAAATAGATGAGAATTTTTTTTACAAAGTCTTTAATAAAAAAAAATTTAAGGAAGAATTGTAACAGGAGGGAAATCAGAAGTGAATGGTGAGGTTAAAAAGAAAGGAGAGAGGGGCAGTGCTGGCAGGTGGCTTATCTGATGGAGTGCAGAGTATTAGGCAGACGCTGAGCTCCAGGGATAATCCTGGTGGCAATACATACATACGTACTAAAAAAAAAAGGAAAAGTTGGTAGTTTGAATAAGGAAGTTAGTTCAGTCTTTGAGAAAAAGTTTAGTTGCTTACTGTTTTGACTTTGTAATGTGTTCAAATGTCCTGAGAACTATTTTCAAATACTAAATATTCTACTAACACATGCACCAACTTGTAATGTTTTTTTTCCATCAAGACATACTTAAAAGGGGTTGGGTGGGCTAGGGACACAGCAGTGATGCAAAAGACTTTCATGCTGGAGCAGGAGCAGTGCTCTGGTGTCTTTCTATCTCTCATTTAGATAAATAAAATAAGAAAAAAGTGGGGGCCAGGCGGTGGCACACCTGGTAGAGTGAACTCATTACCATTTCAAGGGCCCAGATTCTAGCCCCCATTTCTCACCTGAAAGGGAGAAAGCTTCACAGGTGGTGGAGCAGGTATCTCTTTCTATCTCCTTTCCTCCTCAAGTTCTCTTTGTCCTATCAAATAATATAGAAAGAAAAAAAAGGGGGGTGGAAGTGGCTGGCCACTGAGAGTGGTGCATTCATAGTGCCAGCACTGAGCCCCCAGTAATAATCCTAGAGGCGATTAAAAAAAAAAGAATAGCAACAGAAATCCTGAAGACCTCATATATTTGGAAATAAGCCTTTTTCCATGTGAAATGGGTCAAAGTCAAATAAGAATTCTCAATTAAAAAATAGAAAATACATATTTACAACTACAAAAATTCTGGGGAGATAACATAATAGTTATGCAAAAAGAATCTCACACCTGAGATTCTGAAGTCCTAGGTTCAATTTCCATCACGACCATAAACCAGAGCTGAGCAGTGCCCTAGGGGGAGGGGTTGGGGGGAGGGGTCTTGAGGCCCGAGTCTTGAGTGGGTGAGATAGCAGAGTGGATATGCAAAATGATTTTAATGGGTGAAGCTCCAAAGTCCTAGGCTTTACCTACCCCCCCCCATAACCTGGTCACCACTGCGACCAAAAGCCAGTGCTGAGCAGTGCTCTAGTCAGACACCATTGTGTATTAATACCAGAGGAATGCAGCAAAAGTAATAATAAAAGGAAATGCAAACTTTAATAAAATTTTGGAAGCCTATAAGTTAAAGATCTCACAACTGAATGTAAAGGATTAGGAAAAGAATAGTGGAGATAAATTTTAAATTGAAACAAAAAATTATTAGATCTTATGTAATAACGCTAACAAATCTTTGGTAAGATTATACAGAAAGCTAGTACAAAGCATATTAGGAATAAAGATGGGGTAAGTTTGCACATGCTGCAGAGACTGAGGAACTATAATGAACAACTTTGGTGCAGAGACTGAGGAACTATAATGAAAAACTTTGCTGCAGAGACTGAGGAACTATAATAAACAACTTTGGTGCAGAGATTGAGGAACTATAACGAACAACTTTGGTGCAGAGACTGAGGAACTATAACGAACAACTTTGGTGCAGAGACTGAGGAACTATAACGAACAACTTTGCTGCAGAGACTGAGGAACTATAACGAACAACTTTGCTGCAGAGACTGAGGAACTATAACGAACAACTTTGGTGCAGAGACTGAGGAACTATAACGAACAACTTTGCTGCAGAGACTGAGGAACTATAATGAACAACTTTGGTCTAGTGGTCAAGCACAAGAAGAGTAGACTATTAGCTGATAAATTTCGCTTTACAAGACAACAAGACATTCAAGAAGAAATAGAAAAATTGAATGAACGCAAAGAGACTCATGCCTGAGACTCCAGAGTCCCAGGTTCAATTCCTCACACCACCATAAACCAGAGCTGAACAATGCTCTGCTAAATACACACACATACATACACACACACACACACGTATATGTATATACATATATATATAATATGAATGAGCTAATTAGTATGTAATTGATGAAATAATTAAAAATCATCCCCCCCAAAGGAAATATAGTAACCAGAATCTTTTGCTAACCATACAAAGAACAAATCATATCAATTTTACACAAGTCATTCCGGAGTATACGAAAGAAAAAATACTTTTTATTGTATTAGTCTTCTAGTGTCACCTTGACACTAAAACTTGACAACAAGAGTAAACATATTAAGAGTCCAACCAGATGCCTGATGATAGATGCAAAAATTTTAAGTAAAATAGTAGCAAACTTAACCCAGCAATTCTGTAGAAAATTGTAATAGATGATGATTAGATTGATTTAAACCTAGAATTGTGTTTTAGCATGTTACAAGATTAAAGAATAAAATCCATGTGATTATCTGAATGAAGGGCAAGGGAGCCTTTCCAAAAAATAATCAATGTATAGTTTTACAAATTTTCATAACATGGATACATTTTATCTATGGATAAAGCCTTTTGCCACAGTGAAATTATTCAGAACATTAAGTCAGAAACAAACATCAAACACAAATAGGAAAACTTCCAGTGGAGGGGATGAGATACGGAACTCTGGTGGTGAGAATTGTATGGAATTGTACCCCTCTTACTCCGTGATCTTGTCGATCATTAAATCACTAATAAAAAAAACTTAAGGGGGTCTGGCAGTAGTGCAGCGGGTGTAAAGCCCAAGCATAGATGTAAGGATCCTGGTTTGAGCCTCCTGCCCCCCACCTGCAGGGATGTCGCTTCACAGGCAGTGAAGCAGGTCTGCAGGTGTCTTTCTTTCTTTCCTCCTCTCTGTCTTTCCCTTCTCTCTCCATTTCTCTTCATCCTATCCAACAACAACATCAATGGCAACAGTAATAACAACAACAGCAAAGGCTACAAAATGGAAAAAAATGGCCTCCAGGAGCATACTGCAGCCACAGCCCCAGCAATAACCCCGGAGACACACACACACACACAAACTTACATCAAACATATTTAAGGATGACATTTTTAAAGCAATCCCGTAGTACCAGAAACAAGTACTATACTGGGCATTAGAACCAGCGTTGTAAGGCAGTGGGAAAAAAAAAATCAAGAGGCTAAGGAGATACCACCTCACTATTTGAGCATCAAACTTACATGCCTGAGATCCCAGGCTCTTTCCCAGTGCTCATATTCCAGAACTTCTTTCTCATCCTTTCTCTCTCACAATAAACAAATAAATATTTCTTTTTTTTTTCATCAAAATCACATAAAGATTGAAAGTGAAGCAACATCGTTATTAAAAAAATAAGTTATTAAAATGAGAACTCCATGGCCCGGTGATGGTGCACCTGGTTGAGTGTGCATGTTACAGTGCTCAAAGACCACGTTTCTAGCCCCCAGTCTCCACCTGGCAAGGAGAAAGCTTTTTGGGTAGTGAAGCAATGTTGCAGGTATCTCTCTGTCTCTCTCCCTCTCTGTCGCCCCCTTCCCCCTCGATTTCTGGTTGTCTCTATCCAATAGATAGAGATAATAATAATAATTTTAAAATAATGAAATAAAATGAGAAGATAGCTCAGTGTGTTAAAGCACAGGATTTGCGCACCTATAATGTGAGAGAGTCCAGTGGTAAAATAAATATATATAGTATCATAAGTAAAACATTATAATTCTGTATCAAACTAAAAAGCTTTTCTACATTGAAAGTAAGCTGCCCAAGAATAACCAGGCAACCTAGTAACTGGGAGGAGATATTTACACATAGCCTATCAGACAAATGATTAATAGTAAACATCTATAAAGAACTGGTGCAGCTCAAGATAAAGAATAAATAAATAAATAAAGTAGGCCAAAGAACTGAACAGGCAGCTTTCCAAAGAACGGGTACACATAGCCCACAGACATATGAAGAAATGTTCCACTTCACTTATTAGGGAAATGCAAATCAAGTTTACACTGGCAATGTCCTACATTAACAAAACAGGACATGAAAGGTGTTAGTGAGGTTATGGAGAAAATGGGACTCTTGTATACTACAGGTGGGAATGCATACTGGTACAGCCCCTTCAAGAGAGTATATGGAGAGTCCTTAAACAAATAAAAATAAATGACCACTCTTAGATATTTATCCAAAGAACACACAAACACTCATCCAAAGGGACATATGTAAGCACGTATTCATAGTTGCATTATTCACAGTGACCAAAGAGTAGAAACAGCCTAAAAGCCCATCAACAGATGACTAGCAAAAGATTATAGGAAGGTATCATATCAAATCAAAAGCAAAACTTCCACTGTAAACTAAGTTCACACACACACACATACATACACAATCAATATCTTACACTAATGTAACACCACTATGTTACTACTATTTTAGCATGTCAACTGTCGATTATTGTTATACTAAAACACTATATTTACAATTTTTTTCATCTTTTCTTTTGGCCATTTTAATTTTTTATTTTATTTTATTTTATTTTATTGCCTCCAGGGTTATTGCTAGGACTGGGTGCCTGCACTACAAATCCACTGCTCCTGGAGGCTATTTTTCCCTTTTTGTTGCGCTTGTTGTTTATTGTCGTTGTTATTATTGAATATGACAGAGAGAAATGGAGAGAGAAGAGGAAGACAGAGAAGGAGAGAGAGAAAGACACTTGCAGCTCTGCTTCACCACCTGTGAAGTGCCTCCCCTGCAGGTGGGGAGCCAAGGGCTGGAACCGGGATCCTTATGCAGATCCTTGCACTTCCTGTCATGTGCACTTAACCCACTGTGCCAACGCCCAGCCCCCAAAACACTACATTTTAAAAGAAAAAAAAAAAGAACTTATGGTATACATATTCCATGAAATATTAACTTTCAAACTTTCAATTAAAAAAAAAAGATTTTAAAACAAACAAAAAGAAAAGGTTTGGGACAAAGAGAATGGAACTGGAGGTGATTATGCTACGTGAAATAAAAAAAAAAAAAAGCAAGCTTTTTAAAACTTGTGAAAACTTTTTAAAACTTGTGAAAACTGTAACGGTTATTTTTGAGGGGCGGGAGGGTAGGGACACAACTTTGGTGATGGTGTGTAGCGTGAAACTATATTCTGAAACCCTACAATGTTGTAACCCATTATAGTGACAAAAATACATAATACATTAACCCTTCTATCTAATGAAAGTGTGGTATGTGTTTTTCTTTCCCAATGAGCAAAATAACATAGTCTAGCAGATGGTCTACTAATATCTTTAATTTCTTGGTCCTAAATACCAAATACATCTTGATGTATCTACAATTATGTTATGGCAAAATATATCTAATTTTTACTGGGAAACATAGAACTGCTTTATTTTATTTGAAAGACTTAAAATTGGTTCCAAACATGTACTGCTACATAAAAAATTCATTACTGGTATTGAAGTGCTTACAGTATACTATTTAAAAAAAATCATGACAATACAACAATCAAAAAAAGAAAATTTAAAGAACTGAACACCTTTCAAAAGTTGGAATATTTCACTGGACTAAAAGCAAAACATCTGGCAAGCTTTTGTGATGCCTTTCTCATGATTTGATGTTCCAGTGGTTCAACTGGGAAGCCTAATTCTGAGCAACAAGGAAGAATTGCCTGTCTAATTGGAAGTGACAGGAACCTTGGTAGAGAGCAACCACATAACAAGGGTGATTATAAAATGCTGACATGGACCCTGTAGGCTAGTGTCAAGAAAGTTAAAGTTCCCAAATGGGGAATGGACTTTAAAAGTTGTGTTCAGAAGTTGATAAAGTGAGGGGGAAAGTTCACTTGCAGTTTCTTCTTCTTCTTCTTCTTCTTCTTCTTCTTCTTCCCCTTCTTCTTCTTCTTCTTCTTCTTCTTCTTCTTCTTCCCCTTCTTCTTCTTCTTCCCCTTCTTCTTCTTCTCCTTCTTCTTCTTCTTCTTCTTCTTCTTCTTCTTCCCCTTCTTCTTCTTCTTCTTCTTCCCCTTCTTCTTCTTCTTCTTCTTCTTCTTCTTCTTCTTCTTCCCTTCTTCTTCTTCTTCCCCTTCTTCTTCTTCTTCTTCTTCTTCTTCTTCTTCTTCTTCCCCTTCTTCTTCTTCTTCTTCCCCTTCTTCTTCTTCTTCTTCTTCTTCTTCTTCTTCTTCTTCTTCTTCTTCTTCTTCTTCTTCTTCTTCTTCTTCGTCTTCTTCTTCTTCTTCTCTTCTTCTTCTTCTTCTTCCCCTTCTTCTTCTTCTTCTTCTTCTTCTTCTTCTTCTTCTTCTTCTTCTTCTTCTTCTTCCCTTCTTCTTCTTCTTCTTCTTCGTCTTCTTCTTCTTCTTCTTCTTCTTCTTCTTCTTCTTCTTCTTCTTCTTCCCCTTCTTCTTCTTCTTCTTCTTCTTCTTCTTCTTCGTCTTCTTCTTCTTCTTCTTCTTCTTCTTCGTCTTCTTCTTCTTCTTCTTCTTCTTCTTCTTCTTCTTCTTTCTTCTTCTTCTTCTTCTTCTTCTTCTTCTTCCCCTTCTCCTTCTCCTTCTCCTTCTCCTTCTCCTTCTCCTTCTCCTTCTCCTTCTCCTTCTTCTTCTTCTTCTTCTTCTTCGTCTTCGTCTTCGTCTTCTTCTTCTTCTTCTTCTTCTTCTTCTCCTTCTTCTCCTTCTTCTTCTTCTTCTTCTTCTTTTTCACTTGCAGTTTCTACACTGTAATGTTAGAGGCAATAAGAAAGCAAAACCACTAAGTTGGTATTTTACATTGTTCTCTACAAAAGAATTTGAAAAGTAGGTTGGTGTAGTAGAAAGAAATTTGTGAGGTCAGACAAGCCTAAGCTTAATGTCATATTTTAGCACTTACTAGTTATAGAACCTTTGATCTTTTCCCCCCCCCATGCTGTTAAATGGGGAAAGTAATAATCTTTCTGGTAGAGTTGTTCTATATAAAAGAAGTAACATACTCAAAACACTGAACGAGACTCATGGTAGTGGCTAAACAAGAGTAACTTGCTAATTTTGCTCAGAGAGTAGTGTAAGCATTGACAGAAGCAATGCTTTTCCAAAACTGAACAAGATATTCTAAGATAGTACTTCATGCGTTCACTGTAGACTGTGTCATCTACATTGAATGATTTACAGTTCAGATTTTGAGGAGGGGGGTATAATGGTATGAGCTTTGGGTTTAGAAAATGATATCTAAGAACAAGTGTCCCTGTCTTTGGGAGAATTATGAAAAACAAAATAGTTTCTAGAACACTATAAGAAAATATTGAAAAGAGTTTAAAACAGAGATCAAAATTCTGAAATTATTTGCTTTTTTAAAAAAATATTTATTTTATTTATTTATTGCCTTTTGTTGCTTTTGTTGTTTTATTGTTGTTGTTGTTGGATAGGACAGAGAGAAATGGAGAGAGGAGGGGAAGACGGAGAGGGGGAGAGAAAGACAGACACCTGCAGACCTGCTTCACCGCCTGTGAAGGGACCCGCCTGCAGGTGGGGAGTCGGGGGCTTGAACCTGGATCCTGATGCCTGTCCTTGAGCTTAGCGCCACCTGCGCTTAACCCGCTGTGCTACAGCCCGACTCTGCTTTAAAAAAAAAAAAAATCTCAGTTGTCTTCCCTCCCATTTCATATAGTATTCATTTGTTGAGGAAATCTTATAATTTTGTGAAATTTCCAAATCAGGAACTAAAAAGTCAATGCAAACAAAAAGTGAATGAAGATACAAAATTATTTGTTTCCTAGAACCTTGAAGATAAACACTAACAACAACAAAAATTGGAGTAAAAGACAAGTTTTTTATATTATAAGGTCTTATCAGGGGAATCCTTATGCAGGTCCCTGTGCTTTACACCATGTGTGCTTAACTGCTGAGCTACTGCCTGGCCCCCCTGATAAGACTTTATGGGTTGTGATATATATATATATATATATATATATATATATATATATATATATATATATATATATACAAAATGGAATACTACTCAGCTATAAAAAATGGTGACTTCACTGTTTTCAGCTGAACTTGGATAAACCTGGAAAATTCATGTTAAGTCAGAAACAGAAGGATGAATATGGGATGATCTCACTCTCAGGCACAAGTTGAAAAACAAGATCAGAAAAGAAAACACAAGTAGAACCTGACCAGGAATTGGCGTATTGCACCAAAGTAAAAGACTCTGGGGTGGGTGGGTGGGGAGAATACAGGTCCAGGAAGGATGACAGAGGACCTAGTGGGGGTTGTATTGTTATATGGGAAACTGGGGAATGTTATGCATGTAGAAACTATTGTATTTACTGTCGAATGTAAAACATTAATTCCCCAATAAAGAAATTTTTAAAAATGTAAAAAAAAAAAAGACTTTATAGTATAAAAAACTTGGCTTTTACTCAGGTTATTTTGTTTTGTTTTGTTTTTGTTTATTTATCTTCAAGGTTCTGGGAAACAAATCTTTTTGTATCTTCATTCACTTTTTGTTTGCATTGACTTTTTAGTTCCTGATATGGAAATTTCATAAAATTGTAAGAAATCAAGAGTGTGCTATTACAACCATAAATGGTGACTGTAAGTCACCACACCGTTCACCAAAGTTCTACAATCCTCTCCGCCCATCCTAACCACCATAGTTCTTATAAAGTCCAAGGGACAACTCTGCTTAGCATTATTTTTGCAAGTTCGCTTGTTTTTGGCATCTGTATTCCACATATGAATTGAATCATCTGGTAGTTGGTTTTCTACAGTTTGTTATGAACTATCTTGTTATAGATAACATACATTTTTTTTCATGTAAGGTGTTTCACTCAGGTTGTACAAATAGTTTATTTCGATAGTGTGCTGCTTCGCCATGTGTGCCATGGAGGTTCAAGACCATTCCTACAACACTAAAGGAAGCATTGCTGTGCTCTCTTTCACACTCTCTCTGTCTCTATTTAAAAGCAAACAAATTGGGAGTCGGGCGGTAGCGCAGCAGGTTAAGAGCAGGTGGCACAAAGAACAAGGACCAGCGTAAGGGATCCCGGTTCGAGCCCCCAGCTCCCCACCTGCAGGGGAGTCGCTTCACAGGTGGTGAAACAGGTCTGCAGGTGTCTGTCTTTCTCTCCCCCTCTCTGCCTTCCCCTCCTCTCTCCATTTCTCTCTGTCCTATCCAACAATAATGACATCAATAATAACTACAACAATAAAACAAGGGCAATAAAAAGGATTAAATATATAAGTATGAAAATGTTTTTTAAAAAAATCAAACAAATTATCATTGAATAATATAATAAAGTGTGCCTTCTGCTTTAGGCTACCTGTGTGGGGGGTTAGATTATCTATAATTTACTTTGAAATAATTGTGTAGATCCAGCAAAACGACTTACCTGGGAGAGTGTCCGTTTTGTCATCCATGCCACCCTGGTCCCCCAGGAAACTGGGGGAAGTTTTGATGCTGGAATGTCTTTCCCTTTCACCCTCTGTCTATGTCTGGCTCTTCCTTCTGAAAAGGTCAGCCCAAATTTGTGGTAGTGTGTCCATGTAGTAATAGATATATAATACATGATAGCTTATGAAAATACAGATCCCTGCGACTTCGTTGTGTTTTAGAGGACAGTGTTTGAACTACTGAAGGTCAGCTACCACGCTCAAAACTCTCTCTTTCAAAAAACAGCAGTTGATTTGACAGAATTTGGTCTGAGACCTGCTGCGATTGTAACGTATTAGCAAGACCAACCAAAGAAGCACTTATCTCAAAAAGTGCTCGCTACTTCCGTCAAGAGTAAAATAATAGTTATGTATGACTAAATTGGTTTGATCACTTAAAAAATATTTTTTAAATTATTTTGGACAGAAACAGAGAAATTGAGAAGGAAAGGGGAGATAAGCTGAACCACTTGTGATGGGGACCAGGGACTTGAGCTCTGGTCCTTGTACATGGTAGGCAACCTGTGCACTCAACCAGATGTGCCACCACCCAGCACAGCTTGATAATTTTTTCAGGACAGTCCTATTGATTTTTTTCTACCTACTATAGTTTGATTCTACCTACTTCTCTCTCTATGAGCATCAACACTGCTGTTTAAGCTATCCTCATCTCTCATCTGGATCCCTGTAACAATTTCCTCAGTCATATACTTATATCTAAAAGTCCATTTTGATCCCACTCTTGATATTAAAGTTGGAGTGACAGTTTTATTCATTTATGTTTTCTCACCGAGGCTACAATGGTAATTTTATTGTTAGTTTTATTTATTTATTTATTTATTCCCATTTGTTAACCCTTGTTGCTTTTTTTTATTGTTGTAGTTATTCATTGTTGTCGTCGTTGTTGGATAGGACAGAGAGAAATGGAGAGAGGAGGGGAAGACAGAGAGGGGGAGAGAAAGATAGACACCTGCAGACCTGCTTCACCGCCTGGGAAGCGACTCCCCTGCAGGTGGGGAGCTGGGGCTTGAACCGGGATCCTTATGCCAGTCTTTGCGCTTTGCGCCACATGCGCTTAACCCACTGCACTACAGCCCGACTCCCACAATGGTAATTTTAAAAGCAAATTTCTTTGTTTGTTCGTTGCCACCAGGGTTATAGCTAAGGTTCTCAGTGCCGACACTATGAATCCATTGCTCCTGGTGGTCGTCTCTCACTCTCTCTCCTTTCTATTTTATTTGACAGAAGATAACTTGAGCGGGGCAGGGGACACAGAGAGACACCTGAAACCCTGCTTCACTGGTCATGAAGCATTCCCCACTCCCTTGAAGGTGGGGATCCAAGGCTTAAACCCTGGTTCTTGCACATGGTAACGTGTGTGCTCAACCAGATGTCTGATCCCCAGCACAAATCTATTCTAATTCTGCCACTACTGCCCTATTTCACATTTTGCAGGACTTGGAAAAGGCCATAAGGTAAAACAACATGGTCGACCAAATCCCTGCCAAGTCTGGACTTAGTAACCTTTCGAATTTGGTGTTATTTTTCCTCTGGCCCTCTGGGATCTCATGTCTGACTGGAATATCCTCAGTATTCCAGTATTCTTGATGACCAGTATTCTTGCTGGTTCCACTCACCACACAATATTTATATGTTCTGTTTTCTCTGCGTTGGAATCTCTCTCTTTGGATTTATTTTTTATTTTTTATGTTTTTATTAGTGCTTTAATATTGGTTTACAAAATTATAAGATAACAGGTGTATAATTCCACACCTTCCCACCACCAGAGATCTGTGTCCCCATTCCCTCCACTGGAAATTAATTACATTAGTTTTCCCAAGATCACAGATGTGGGTTGACTATCATTTCTATAACTATCTATCTATATTTATACATACTTGCCCATTTTTTTCTTTATGATCCTGCCTTCTCTTCCTTTCTAAGTCATACCTATTACTTTTGAGTATCTTTCACTCACCCACCCCCTCCACCCCGCCCCCGCCAACCCACCTCCTTCTCTCTCTGGGAAGTGATGGAAATGGAATTCAGGACCTTCTGGTCATCTTCCCCTAGCAGTTACCCCTCTAGGAGAATGGACCAAAATTCTTTTTAGGATGCAGAAAGTAGGAATTCTGACTTCTGTGATTGCTTCTTTGCTGGACATGGGCATTGGCAGGTTGATCCATACCCCCAGCCTGTTTTTAATCTATCCTTAGTGTTTTTTCTCTTTTCTTTTTCTTCTCTTTGTCTAGCTTAAGTCTGCCTTTCCTTCATATCTACTGCATATGCCAGTTCTTCAACAAAAAATTTCACCGATCTCTTTGATAGCCTCTTAGAGCATAATGCATCCCTCCTTTGTGTATCTGTCACATTGCAACGTTTCATTTGTTTCTTTATTTGATTAATGTTTGTGTTCAGACTAGACCTTACATTTTATAAGGGTAGTTACCATCTCTTGCTTAACTCATTCGAGTATGCCCTGGAGCCAGCCACAGTACTGAGGACATAGTGCATATTTGATAAATATTTAATGAAAGATCAAATATCTCATGAAGGGACTGAACAACTCAGGTAGTTATAAATGACGTTTCACAGCAAGGTTGCCTCGTTCAAATTCTGGAAGTTCCTAATTATATAATGTTAGGAAATATTTTGCACTGCTATTTCATAGGTCTATGCTCTGTAAAGTGGGTATAATAATTACTTAGAGAGATTGACAAAATTTAAATGAGTTAATATACTTAAGGAATTTAAAGTCATTTCTGACACAATAAGTATTATAAATAGCAGCTGCAATTATCATTATCATTAATGTACTTAATCATTTTGTCATGCTAACTTCTTAAGCCATGCCCATATGTACTTGGATAGATTCCTACCTTCCTTCCAGATGCTGAATTTTATTTTTTCTTTTCCTTTACCCTTTTCCTCTTCACCTCTCTCTCTCCCCCTCTCTTCCTTATTCCCTTCCTTCCTTTCTCTCTCTTCCTTCTTTCTTCCTTTCCACCTTCCTTCCTTCCTTTCTGTGTTCTCTCTCCCTTCCTTCTTTTGCATTTCTCTCTTTCTATTTTCCCACCTTCCTCCCTTCTTTCCTTCCTTCCTTCCTTCCTTTCTTTTCCTAGAGCACTGCTTAGCTCTGGCTAATGGTGGTGCAGGGAATTTAACAAGTGACTTCAGAGCCTCAGACAAGAGAGTCTTTTTCATAAACATTATATTATCTCCTCTGTCCTAGATACTGAATTTTCAGTCTCTGTAAAAACCAGAGACACATATCGGAGGTAGAGTGTATAAGTCTTTGAGTCTATCTAGTTTTAACCAAGGTATACTTATGCTAACATTAATCCCCATATTGCTGGTACTTACTTGGTGTTTTACAGTTCATACTAAAAGACTAAGAAAGCAGAGTTTGAATTAAATGAGAGACTCTCCAAGAGTGCTATACTTTTTATGCTGCTAAAAGGCACTGAGTCCACCATCTCTCTAAGTTTTTCTAGTGTCAGGCATTAAGCCAGCTCCCCCTGCTCCATGCTGCATTGCTGATAGTATGGCCTATTTGCATAATCATTGTTTTGCCTGATCTATCTTCTTTCTACCTGGAGACCTGCCCTGCCTGCAGGGTATACTAATCCCACCAGTTAAAACCATCACAACAGTTGCTAAGGACACTTCTACCTTCCCAGCATGCCTTTTGCCTCTCTCCACCCCTTTCCTAGCCATTTCCGACTTTCCACTTTCAGTTTTATCCCATAAAACCCACTTCTGTTCCTGGTTTCACTCTTTTTCTCTCCCGTCCAGACCTGGAGAAGGGCTGGTGTGCCGAACAGGAGGCGGCCATTGCTGTTTGGTGCCACATGGCTTAACCCTCTGTGCTCACGCCTGACTCTGGGACTCCTGCATCAATAAAGAACCTTATTACCATGCCGCCAGGAGTTCCTGGTCTTCCACCCGCCCATGACGTTAGCCCAGCATTCTAGTATTGATGCTTAACTTTAAATAATGACAATATATTAATAGATACTGTTTATCAATTTGGATTACAGGAATTTTGTACTCCAAAATAGTACTTTAAAATATTAAAGCTTCAGGCTTATAACTTTTCAATACCTTGCATTATAAACTGTTGAATTTATGCCTCTTATCTGTTCTTGTCCAGTCTAAAGGTAGTGATTTTTTTTTCCTCCACAGCTTTTTGTTTTTTCATTTTATTCAATAGGACAGAGAGAAATCGAGAGGAGAGGGGAAGATAAGAGAGGGAGAAAGATAGGCACATGCAGATCTACTTCATAGTTTGTAAAGCGTCCCTGTTGCAGGTGGGCAGTGGAGGCTCCCATCCTGGTCTTTGCGCAGGTCCTTGCACTTCGTATTATCTGCGCTTAACGGGGCGCACCACCGCCCAGCCCCTCAATGGTTGAACTTTGTTTAGCTGCTAGTGCTTTTTGCTGAAGTTGCAAATACTGGCATTATTTTAGATTCGGAGTTCTCACATACAGACAGTTTTGTTGGAAGCTGGTATTAATTTGGTCAGTAGGTCACAGACTGAAGGGTTGCTTTATGTAAGTGTTACTAGTGATGAATTCTGTTCTTTGTTTATTACTAGTCATGAAAACAACACTGTCATTTCCAGAGATACTGAGATCACCCAGTTCTTGCTACTTGGGGCATTTCAATCTAAGAAGGAAAAAAAAAGAAGAGGAATTCTTTTCAAATATTTGCTAGTGCTCGTTCCTCCTGCCTTTTCAAGATGAAGATACCTTTGAAAGAGTATAGATCAAAGTTATATGGGACTGAGGGCAAACCAGACAACTAGACTTTGTAATCTGTTGAAAACAGAAACAGATTTTACTGGAAAAGAAAAAAAAATAGTGATCATGTGTAATGGTTCCAAGAAACAGAGGAAAGGTTAGAAGAAAGGCCAGTAGTCTAAAATTCCACTCTCCACCCCTCTACCCTTGTATTCAACCTTAAAATCCTACCACTAGAAATTAATTTGTTTTTGTTTAAAAAATAACTTAAGACAGTTACCAGTGTGTAGGAAAACTAAAACAGAATTATTTATAAATTCTTCTTTCCTGCAAGTGATTTTGAAATCACTGAGATCAAGAAGTCAGACTAGACCCTGACAGCTCCATTTTGACAACAGAAAGGAAATGTTGGGAGAGTACAAGACTATATAATCTAGGAGTGGCTGGAGGGAAGTCTCTGTTCCTAGAAATCAGTGATTTCAGAGTGTCATGATAATAAAGAGAAGGGAGGAGGGGGGGGTGTTATTTTGCTACTCTGAGCATAAACAACAGCAGAAAGATGGCATGTTATACAATGGGATGGAATGAAAGTGACTAAGACAAAATAGGAAGGAGAGGCATTTCTTTGTCATGCCTAGAATGTAAGTCCAGCATCATTTCCCTTTCTTAAAAAAAATTATTTATTTTCCCTTTTGTTGCCCTTGTTGTTTTTTATTGTTGTAGTTATTATTGTTGCTAGTGATATCATCGTCGTTAGATAGGACAGAGAGAAATGGAGAGAGGAGAGGAAGACAGAGCGGGGGAGAGAAAGATAGACACCTGCAGACCTGCTTCTCTGCCTGTAAAGTCATTCCCCTACAGGTGGGGAGCCGGGGGCTCGAACCGGTATCCTTAGGCAGGTCCTTGCACTTTGCACCAAGTGCGCTTAACCCGATTCGCTACTGCCTGACTCCCACTGCCCCCTCCCCTTGTTTTTAAGACAGAGCAAAAGAGTGGTTGGGAAGGTGGCACAGTGGATAAAATGTTGAACTCTCAATCCTGAGGTTCTGAGTTTTATCCCTGGCAGCATATGTATCAGAGTGATGTCTGATTCTCTTTTCCTCTCTCTTCTTATGTCATAAATAAATAAATAATCACTATTTAAAAAATAAGAGTAGAGAGTGAGAGAGAGCAAAAGACAGATAAGGAGAGAGCTCTGTCATACATGTTGTCAGGAATTGAACCCAGGGCCTCATATATGTAAAGTATTTGACCTAACACTGAGCCATCTCCCTGGACACTTTCCTCCTTCCCTTCATTCTTACCTTCCTTCCTTCCTTCCTTCCATCCATCCTTCCTCCCTCCCTTCCTTTCTTTTCTTGTTTAAATTTTCTTTTTTCTTTTATTTGATTTTTATTTGTAATTTAACAGTGTTTTTACAAAAGTATAAGATCAGGGGTATAATTTCATAGCCACACATGATGTGTGTCAGTCACCACAGCCTCCACCAAAGTCATATGCCCCACCCTGATAAACAGCACAGTTTTCACATCACAGAGTCCGAGGTAATGCTGGGTCCTGAGTCAGGTGCGTGGAGGTGGAGGTAAATAATTAATTTTATCCACAGAATTTTTTTCAAGAATGGAGCTACTACTCTCTGCCCTAATTCCCAACTTTCTAGCTCTTTTCTCTACTCTGACACCACTTTCTCAGACAATATTTTTATTCAGCTTCATCCTGGCCATCAAACTCAAGCAAAAACTACCATAGTCATAGGTGCCTAGAATCATGTCTAAAATGGGCATCCTAGCCTTCTTCCATCCCAAGATCCCTAAGCTCATCTGCTCTGTTCCTACTTTTTGGTTCCTGTTAATTAACCATTTTGTTTCACTTTATGTCCTGACACCTTCCAGAAGCCAAGTTTCACTCACTACTATGATTCCATCCTGACTTCTCTGGGCAAATGACCTCACCAATGTGTTCTGGAACCTTGCCTATCCTGAGATCTACCCTCTAGGGAAAGATAGAAACAGGCTGGGGGTATGGATCAACCTGCCAATGCTCAAATCCAGAAAAGAAGCAACTACAGAAGCCAGAACTCCTACCTTTTGCACCCCAAAACCAATTTTGATCCATATTCCCAGTGGGGGTGAAGTGATAGGAGGTCTCTGAGTTCCAGCTCCATCAGGACCTGAAGAGACAGAGGAGGAAAAAGAGATCTGGAGGTAGTAAAAGGATCATGAGTGGTTTGGAGGGGAAGAGAGGACTGGACCTGAAAGAAAAAGGGGGCAATTATGTACAAATATAGACAAATATTTGCAAGGATGATAGTTAATCCATGTCTGCAAACTTGGGAGAACTACAGTGGTTTGCAATGGAGGGATTGGGGATTCAGAACTCTGGTGGTGGGGATGGTGCAGAATTATACTCCTGTTGACATGCACTTTTGTAAATCAATATTAAGCACTAATAAAAAGAGAGAAATGCAAATAAAGATAACAATGAGATACTAAAGAAAACAAAACAAAATATCATCCTTTCTTCTACTGACTTCTACCTTTATCCAAAACCTTTCCTTCAGAACTCTTTAAAGCTTGTCAATTGAGTAAATGCAATTGGTATTGTCAAGCATTTTTAAGTGATATATCAAAACAAATAAATGAAGAAAAATAATAATTAGAACTCATAACCATAGTGTATTTCAATTATAAAGTAATATCTGCTAGCTTGTAGAGATGACTCTCTAGAATGATATACTAGTAGGTCTGGTTTTTTTTAAAGATTTATTTATTTATATATTTATCAGAAAGATAGGAAGAGAAAGATAATGAACCAGACATCACTCGTTAGACATCACATGTGCTGTCGGGGATTGAACACAGGACCTCATGCTTGAGAGTCCAATGCTTTATTCACTGCACTACCTCCTGGACCCCAGTAGGTCTGTATTTCTTTGGTGGATAACTATTAGCTCTGTAGTCTACTACTGAGGGAACCATAAGAAGAAGTTTGTTAGAAAGTTCATTTTTGGAATAGTATTTAAGATGTTGATAAATAAAATAATATTTTAAAAAATGTGTGTACTTTTTGAGGGAGAATTATAAAGTCACTTTTTCTTCATGCTTTTTTGGAGTCTTTCTGATTTTTAAAATCAAATGTTTTAAAATAAGAATGAAGAATGGATTCATTCTTCTGGAATAAAAAGAACAATGTCCTCCTCAGGTTAACATTAGTAGATGAGTTCTAGACCTACATCACATTTTGGGACGGAATCACAGTTGAGAAAAACCAGAACTCCTTCAATATACCCAGGTGTTAAATCTGACCTCAGGGACTCTTGGAAAGAGACAATTTTCCTATTCCCTTCCTAACATCACTGAGGTACTCAAACTCTATAAAACTTTGTCCTTTCTTCTAAGGGGAAATGAAAGGTTTTACTTATTTTACAATATATCTTTCATTAGCCCCATTTGTGTTACCATCTTGACTTTTTTTAAAATTTGTATTTCTTTATTGGGGGATTAATGGTTTATGGTCGACAGTAAAATACAATCGTTTGTACATACATAACATTTCCACATAACAACACACCCCCCACTGACATCCTCCATCATGTTCCGGGACCTGAACCCTTAACTTTTTTTTTTTTCCTTATTCTGAGAAAAAAAAAATTCTGTAGTAAACCAAGGTTGAGGAAAGTTTATTCTGCTATGTGGATAAAACCAGAGGCTAAGCAAACTCTTCAACCCTTATTTCCTGAGGACCAAACCTAGCTCTGTATTCATGCCCTAGGGCTTACCCTTAATGCTTTCTAGGTAAAAACTACCTTGACTTCCCTCTCCTAATCAGGGAAAATATGATTGGATTGAGTCATGTTTCACTGAAGTATTTTGGCCCCTTATCTGAGCCAGTTGTTACATCTTGAGGCAGTTGTAACTAGGGCTGCTATAATGATCTGACAAAAGACCCATTCCTTTAACATTACCAGTCATTAACTCTCTAAGACAAGATGTGACATGCCACAACCCTCAGACAGTTCATCCAGTAGGAGTCTCTTCTTGACAAATATAATCCCTCTTCACCTTTGTTCATGACAATTTTATTCCCTTCACAGTGTCAAACTACCAATTTTCCAAGTCTGCACTCCCTAGCTAGACCAAGGGACTTTTCCCCTTACTTCAAAAAGATGTGCTACTATCTTTTGAGTTTTGATTATATTTTATTTTAGTCTTTCTTAAAATGGTAATTTTAAGTAAATAAGTATTTAAAGTAGCTGAGCTTGATACTAATAAATGTTTACTTTCATATTTTTGCAAATATTATAGTTTGAGATATTTTATTCTCTCAGTATGAATGATAAGTACTTGTTATACTGATACAATGTTAGAATAAATTCAGTTACTAGGATATTTGTGTGAAGTTTCTTAAAAAAGCAAAAAGTTTAAAAGTTACCTGTTACCTAGTCTTCACTTTAAGTAATTTCACTCACTCGGAATAAAATAAAATGAATTCTCCTATAATAATGAAATTATTGGCTCAAAATATCTCTATCACTTCTCCTTCAGTAGTGGCTAAATTTATACAGATATATAGAAGTGAGGTTGGGAAAAAACTTCAGCATAGAACTTGCGCACCTGGGGCCCGAGGTTTGGTCCATGGTCAGAACTGATACATTCTCTAGGTTCGCTCCTTTCACTTTCTTTCTCTCCCCTCCAACAAACGAACAAACAAACCTTTTTTTTTTTAAACCTAGTCTCTAGGTTCTGTTAGAATCTAGTAGTTTTCTAGTCTTTCTCTTATGCTCTCTCTCTTCTAAACAAACAAGTCCTTTGAAAGCAAAAACAAAAACAAAATGGAGAAGAAATACTTCTCTGAAAATCAAAATTCCCTCTAGAAAGTTAAGACTTCAGGTACAACTAGTGCAAAAAAAATCTGAATATTAATACATTGGGCAAACTTCTTTTTGTAATTTAAACTCTAGCTAGGCAAGCAATACAGAAGTTCATAGGAAAACTGAGATGATTTGAAAAGAACATGCTAACTGTGTTTACTTCTACCATGTATGCCCTTACTTCTGTTGTGGAAGATATATTGTATAGAAAATAATTATAGTGGTCCAGGAGGTGGCGCAGTGGATAAAGCATTGGACTCTCAAGCTTGAGGTCCTAAGTTCAAACCCCGGCAGCACATGTACTAGAGTGATGTCTGGTTCTTTCTCTCTCCTCCTCCTTTCTCATTAATAAATAAAAATCTTTGAAAAAATAAAATAATTATATATATTTTTGTTAGCACAGTTCAGGCTTAAATCGAAACAAATTTATGCTTGTTTTGGGGATGGGCTGACTGAAATTAAGGAATAATCACTCAGGGAAACTGAAACAAAGGCACAGTCAGAGAGTCACAGACTGGGAGGGCATGCCAGAAGCAATAAGAAGCTATGGAAGTTTTGATGCCCAGGAAGACAGAGACTCTTAAATGGCAGTTGATTCTCTCTCTCTCTCTCTCTCTCTCACTCACTCACTCTTGCTCTCTCTCATCGAGACACAGGGGAATTGAGAGGGAAAGGAGAGATAGAAAGAGGGAGACTTGCAGCACTGCCTAACTGCTCATAAAGTTGCCCCCTGTAGGTGGGGATGAGGGGCTTGAAGGTGAGTCCTTGTGCATGGTGATGTGTGCATTCTACAATCATTGGTGTGCCATCATAGGGCCCCGAATTTTTAACTACCTGTTTTCATATAAATAATTCTACATAGGTTTTTCTGAGCAAACAGGAATAGCATTCTTACGACAATACGTTCATTTAAGCACGTGAACACGAAAAGACGAGTTACTGATACATAAAATATTCATATTCAAATAATTGCAAGTAGGAAACCCTACTGATTACAGCTTATAACAAACCACTAGACCAAGCTACTAAGTAGTTTTCTGTGCTTCTAGAACCTCTGCACCATCTTCTCTTCTGCTGCTTCCCCAAAATGGTATAAACAACATGAAAACATAGCTGATTTTTAAGTTGAACTGTGATTAGGATAACCGATTCCTGGAATAAACTTTTTAAAAAATTGAGGGAAAAGGAAAGCATACTATAATTGAAGACATTTAACACTCACTTAATTTATAATATACTTTCTAAAACACATGTTAAGTATATGTAAATATAGACAAAATAGGCAGAAATATAGCCTCTATACGGTCACCGCTACAAAGCATTCAGGGCAAATCAGACACATTATAAAAATCTATCATATGCCATTTAATGCATCCATATGTCCTAGGTTTTTGTTTATTTTTTATCATTTTATTAGTTAAATGATGTACAAGCCCATCATCACATGAGTAGAGATTCTTCTCTTTCTCAGGATAGGTGTCTGCACAGCCATTCACACCTATGTTGTTGTTGTTGTTGCCACCAGGGTTATCGCTTGGGCTCGGTGCCTGTGCTGCAAATCCACTGTTCCTGGTGGCCATTTTTTCTTTTTCTTTTTCTTTTCCTTTTCTTTCTCCCTTTTAATTTTATTGGATAGGTCAGAGAGAAAATTAGAGAAGAGTGGAAGATAAAGAGGGAGAGAGGTAAATACCTGCAGACCTGCTTCATCGCTTGTGAGGTTTCCCGCTGCAGGTGGGGAAGTTCGACTGGGGGGCTTGAACTCAGGTCCTTGTGCATAACATATGTGCTCAACCAGGTGCGCCACCACCAAGCCCTGAGGTACATTTTTATTTATAGATTTATTTTTACTGCCACCAGGGTTATCACCGGAGCTCAGTGTTGGCCCTAAGAATCCACCACTTCCAGAGGCCACATTACACTTTCTTTTTTTTTTAATTTCTATTTTAAAAGATAGGACAGAGAGAAATAAATATGTGTACTCAATTGGGTGTGCTACCTACCACCTGACTCCCCTGAGGTACATTTTATTGTAATATTAACTACAGTTAAGCAAACGATTACATTTACTTGTTTTTCTCTTAACTTCCAATATGTTTTAGTAATCAATTTTCTTTTTTAAAAAATATTTATTTATTCCCTTTTGTTGCCCTTTCTTTGTTGTTGTAGTAGTAGTAGTTATTTTTGTTGTTATTGCTGCCGTTGTTGGATAGGACAGAGAGAAATGGAGAGAGGAGGGGAAGACAGAGAGGGGGAGAGAAAGATAGACACCTGCAGACCTGCTTCACCGCTTGTGAAGCGGCTTCCCTGCAGGTGGGGAGCCGGAGGTTGGAACTGAGATCCTTAAGCTGGTTCTTGCACTTTGCCCCACCTGCGCTTAAGGCACTGCGCTACCTCCCGACTCACAGTAATCAATTTTCTATGCATAATTTGTAGCTTATCTGCTTACCTCCATCTGGTAATAATTAAGGTTATTTGGATAAAAAAAAAAAGTCCTATTGAAAGAGGCTTATGTCTGCCTATATTTATAGCAGCACAATTCATAATAGCCCAAACGCAGTTAAGTGTATATTTCCCCACCTGCAAGAGGGGGAAGCTTCATGAGTGGTGAAACAGGGTTACTGGTGTCTCTCTATCTCTTTCCCTCTCTATCTCTCTCTTCCCTCTCAATTTCTGGCTGTCTCTATACAATAAATATATATAAATAAGTAAACTATCTTTAATTTAAAAACATGTACCTCATACTTTTTGAACTTTTAAGATTTCTTGGTTTTAAATAGGAAAAATAACTCCTCTAAATTATTTTTTACAATAAAGCCTAATAGTTATTAGTATAAACACCAGTGATAGAACTCTTTATGTTAGTCCCTTATTAAACTAATTTGTTCCAGTCATAAATAAATCATTTATTTGACATCTGTCAGGAGTACTAAACTTACATGCCTAAAAAGATAATCACTGTTATTTTCTTATGTGATTTCAGAAAGCAAACTAAAACTAGTGGTTTTACTAGACACTTTTTAGCCATATTACTCAGTCAGATTTCATGTTAAATATATTGTAGTGTTTCTTTCTGTGTATGGAAAGGTCAGCACAGTGATGACTAAAAAGAAAGAAAGAAAGTAAAAGGAAACAAAAGAAAAGAGAGGAAAAAAGACAGAAGAATACTATCGACTGTAAAACATTAATCCGCCAATAAAGAAATTAAGAAGAAGAAGGAAGAGGAGGAGAAGGAGGAGAAGGAGGAGAAGGAGGAGAAGGAGGAGAAGGAGGAGAAGGAGGAGAAGGAGGAGAAGGAGGAGAAGGAGGAGAAGGAGGAGAAGGAGAAGGAGAAGGAGAAGGAGAAGGAGAAGGAGAAGTAGTAGAAAGGGAGACACAGACAGACAGAAGGAAAGCCACATGATGCCGGAGCTAGAAACTTGGCTGTGCAGCTGGCAAAACAAAAATAAGTAATCTATCCAGTGTGCTATCTCTCTAATCCTCAGTGTTTTGTGTAGAAGAAAGAAGAAAAATAAAATACCTTTTATCTCTTATTTGAGTTTTTTGTATGTTTTGTTTTAGATTGATTGCTGGCAACTACTGGTGGGAAGCCTAACAGAGAATAGCAGAGTGTTGGCCCCTTGGTATTATTCCAATTCAGTATGTATGAGACTGCTTGGTCCCTCAGTCCTACTGCATTCTGGTTACCTAAAACAGGCAGTGTCAGATAGTTCTGGTGCCATGTGATTGAAAACTTCAAATGCCAGAGCTCTGAGATTACCCATAATTTAGTAAGTAGTAAAATAACACTGAGAGTTAAAAAGAGGGGAAAGGTTATGAATAGAAAAATAATTCATCTAGTATGAAGAACTAGAAACTAAAAGAATGTGTAAGACTTCAAAAGATGGTACTTAACCCAGGTGTGAGTTAGTAGTAATGTATTTCAAAAGTGGATTCCTGTTTGATATTTCAGATAATCTTTAGGTACAAGTAAAATTTTACATGGAGATAAGTGAGTATAGGGGTATCATCAATGATCTTCAAGTGTTTGTTTTTTGACTATTGATTACTCAGTTTTAAAAATAAAGAAACAATTGTCATGGCATTTCATGAAGAACAATGAGAGTAAAATTATTCTGGTTGACACGAGGTCTGGGTAGGCACATAACATGTCTCAATGTAGCCTTAAGATTTCTTTACGTAATTTTAGAAAGATGCCCAACACAAAGGGAGTTGATCTAGAAGGCTACTAAAAAAAAATCTTGATGTAGCCAGGGAAATAACTTAGCTGGTATCATTCAGAACTTGCCTGCCTGAGGCTCCCACATAGATCCATAGTATCTCATGTACTGGGACAGTGTACTTATTTCTCTCTTGTTCTCATGTGAAATTTTTATTTCATAATAAATAAATAAAATTAATCTTTTTTTTTTAGAGGAGTTTGGTGTGGAGTCTTTGTGTCACACTTGGTCTGCATTTTTCAAGTTTTCAAGCACTATGTTGGGGCATCTAGAGGTTTACAAACTCTATAGTCTATAGAGGCCACTGTGAGGAAACCCCAGAGAAAAATTTACCATTTTCATTAAAAAAAAAAAAAGAAAACAAACAAACAAACAAAAAAACAATAGGAAGTTATTAATTATGAATACTGTGTACTTTGGATCTGGATTTACTAGATCTTTCTTTGTAGGACATGACAGCTTAAGAAATAAAGATGTTAAAAGGCTCTTATCCACAAAATATGTATAAAGAGGAAAATTTTAAGAAATATAATCTCTGAAGAATTTTATTTTTAAAAATATTTTATTATCTTTATTTATTTATTGGACAGAGACAGTCAGAAATCAAGAAGGGAGAGGGGACAGAGAGGGAGAGAGACAGAGAGACACCTGCAACACTGCTTCACCACTTATAAAGCTTCCCCCCTGCAGGTGGAGACTGGGACTTGAACCTGGGTCCTTGCACACTGTAATGTGTGCTCTCAACCAGGTGCGCCACCGCCCGGCCCCCTCTGAAGAATTTTCTTAGCATACTAGTTATGGTTATCAATAAATGAATGACATGAAGTCTTAATGTCTCTTCTCTAAAAAATGAAACAATAAAACAAGAAATCTAGATTAGGTCACTTATTCTTGCTCTTTATAGTTCCTCATGATAATAAAGCAGTTTGGACTTTATAAAGATGTGTCTTTATAAATTTTTAAACAATTCCCCAGATTGCTCAACACTACCAAAGTATGCAATTATTCTCATCATCTCTTCAAAAAATCATAATTTGTGTTATAACAATGTATACTTTAAGCAGAAAACTACAAACTGTTCAGAAATGACAGCATTGGCCGATTTCTTTGGGTTTATATGTTGCCTACATGTTTCATTTCCTTAAATCAACCTTGCATAATAATATAGCCGTCTAAACTGGGATTTTTACTTTTTCTATATAACTCCAGTTTTGGTCTACTTTTGATGTAGTATTTCACTTCAAAGTATGCATAAGAATAATCAAAGCTAAATATAAGCCACAATTCCATTCTCAGTACTCAAAATTATCATGGAAACATAACTGATGATATTATGAAGTTCATGTTTCATTTCTATGTATTCTCTTATAGTATAAATTCTTATATCAATGAAATATCAGAATTAAAGAAATTAAAAATGCCCATAAGGAAGCCACACACTTAATATATACAAGCACAAACAAAGGCTTCTCTAAGGAATTCAGAATGTTTCACAGATGATTATCATTCATATTAATGAAAGACAGATGATCTTCATTTTAGTTAATGGTTCTGATTTTCCGCCCTGCCAAATTTTTTACTGACCCTACTGTTAAATAATTTAAGCTTTTGTGTCCTCTTTCTCTCTTTGTAACATCCTTTAAGAAGACTACTAATGAGCGATGTTTTTTTAATTGGCCAAAAGATCTAGAAAAGACAAAAAAAATCTGAATGGTTTATTATACCTTGTATAATCAATAGGTGACTACCCTATTTAATCTCATAATTCTCTAGTGAGCTAGAATGGGGAGGTACAATTTGCTAATAAAGAAATAGGCAAAAAGAATATATTCACTATGCTAATTCCACATGATTTATCCAATGTCACCCTGAGCTAAGGCTCAGCATAGAATTGAGTGATTATTGAGATAATCCAAACAGGGCCTTGGATTACTGAAGAAACACATGGGTCTCATAAAATTTAAAAATAGAATTGGTGCTCATGTTGGCTTTGTATAGAGAGAATTTGCCAAAAGACACAACTATTAACTCAGGAAAATAACTCGTTTTAATATAGCACTAGAGATTTCAATTCAAATTAAAAAAAAAACGTATTCTCTTTTATTATACTCTGCACTGTGCTGTGCTAGATAGGAGTTGAAGGGCATTTACACACAGTCTTTATTGAGGAACTTTAAGAGAATGAAAAAAAAATCCAATAGTTATAAAAATTCTCATAGCAAGGCTGAGAAGAAGGGTCAACACTAGAGTGTAAGACTTGCATGTGTGAGGTCTGTTAGCTCCCACCACATTTACCAGAACTGTGTGGTGATTTGTCTCTCACTCATAAACATGAACAAGTCTTTAAAATTACATTAAATGGGGCCGAGGTAACAACTTAATGTATTAGAACACAAGATTTTTTTTTAATCCTTATTTATTGACTAGAGACAGCCAGAAATAAAAAGGGGAGGAGGTGATAGGGAGATAGAGAGACACCTGCAACACTGCTTCACCACTCACAAAGCTTTCCCCCTGAAGGTGGGGATGGGGCTCAAACCTGGGTTCTTGTGCATTGCAACATGTGTGCTCAACCAGGTACGTCACCTTCTGGCCCTAGAGCACAAGATTTGTATGCCCAGAATTCTAGAGGTTCTAGGTTCAATCCTGACACCACCATCATTTTATTTTCTCTGTGTGTCTTCATAAAAATAGACCCCCCCTCCCCCTCCTTTTTACCAAAGCACTGCTCAGATCTGGCTGATGGTGGTGTGGAGATTGAGTTTCCTCTTCTTCTCTTCCCTTCTCTTCCCTTCTCTTCCCTTCTCTTCCCTTCTCTTCCCTTCTCTTCCCTTCTCCTCTCCTCTCCTCTCCTCTCCTCTCCTCTCCTCTCCTCTCCTCTCCTCTCCTCTCCTCTCCTCTCCTCTCCTCTCCTCTCCTCTCCTCTCTTTCCTCTCTCCCCTCTCTCCCCTCTCCCCTCCTCTGCCCTCCTCTCCCCTCCCCTCTCCCCTCCTCTGCCCTCCTCTCCCCTCCCCTCCCCTCCCCTCCTCTCCCCTCCTCTCCCCTCCCCTCCCCTCCCCTCCCCTCCCCTCCCCTCCCCTCCCCTCCCTTCTCTCTCTCTCTCTCCTCCCCTCCCTTCTCTCTCTCTCTCTCAACCAGACCACTGGCCAATTCTAGTTTATGGTGCTGGGAACTGAGACTGGGACCTCAGAGCCTCAGGCATTAAAGTTACTTTTGTACAACCATTATGCTATCTCCCTAGCCCAGATTCTGTTCTGTTCTTCTTAATGTATGACATGCTCACAAGTGTGAGGTGGCAAGCCTTTTTTGTCTTGATTTAGGTTTATCTGATAATCAGTCGTGACTTTGAACTTTTTTTTTTTAATATTTATTTTATTTATTCCCTTTTGTTGCCCTTGTTGTTTTAGTGTTGTAGTTATTATTGCTGTTGTCGTTGTTGGATAGGACAGAGAGAAATGGAGAGAAGAGGGGAAGACAGAGAGGAGGAGAGAAAGATAGACACCTGCAGACCTGCTTCACCGCCTGTGAAGCGACTCCCCTGCAGGTGGGGAGCCGGGGTTCGAACCGGGATCCTTATGCCGGTCCTTGTGCTTTGCGCCACCTGCGCTTAACCCTCTGTGCTACAGCCCGACTCCCTGAACTTGTTTTTTTTTCCCCCCATCACTGGGGCTTTGCTGCTCTAGGTTGCCTTTTTCAGATAGAAAGACAGAGACAGAAAGAAAACACCACAGCACCAAAGTTTCTTTCAGTACAATGGTAGCTAGACTCAAACCTGGGTTGTGCATATAGTAAAGCAAGCGCACTATCTAAGTGAGCTAGTTTGCCGGCCCGATATTTAGCATTTTTCATATGCCTACTGGCCATCCAAGAATCTTCTTCGGTGAAGATGCTGCTCATGATGTCTCATTTTTCAATTTTTTTGTTTTGTTACTGAGGCTGCTGGGATTTTTATATACTGTGGTTATAAGCCTGTCTTAGGTATAGTTTGTAAAGATTTTCTCCCATTCTGTAGGGTGTATTTGTTTTAATGATAGTTCTTTTTGTTGTGTAGATACTCTTCAGCTGGATATAAGTCCTGCTGGTTTATGTTTGCTTTTGCTTTTCATGTTGTTGCACTGGAGTCTCTGAGAACATTTCTGAAACAAATTTCATGCAGTGTTCTTAGCAGTGCTTTCTTCTATATATTTGATGATTTCTGGTCCCTGTACCATTTATTGAAATTATTTTCCTTCTTCCATTTGATGTTTTGTCCTAAATTCATTGTCTATAGGTATGGGGACTTATTTCTGGAATCTCAGTACTATTCCATTTGTCTGTGGTTTTGTTCTAATAACACACAGTTTTGATTATTATACTTCTGTAACATAATTGGAAGATAAAGCACAAACAGCTCCATTTTGTTCTTTTGTTTTCAGAATTCATTTTGGTGAGTTTCTAGTTCCAGATAAACATTTATAGTACTCGTTTGATTCCAATAAAGAAATTCAGTGGGACTTTGATTAGGGGTGGCACTGAATCTGTATATTGTTCTGGGTAGGGTAGTAATTTTTAACAATGTTAATTTTTCCAACCCATGAGCATAAAATAGCCTTATGTCTTCTATTTTCTTTAGAAGTGACTCACAATGTACAGGTCTATCGTCTTTGCTAGATCTATTCCTTGGTAGTCGATTTTTTCCCCCCTGCTATTGTAAAGGGATTGATTTCTGGATTTTTTTTTTCTTCCAGATAGTTATTTGAACAAAAGAAAGCCACTAATTTTTGGATATTAATTTTGTAGCCTATAACCTTATTATACTGTTTAATAATTTCTATGTATACAATCATATCATCTGGAAGTAATGACTGTCATTATTTTTCTGGGTTAAATGCCTGAGTACAATTACTAGAAAATATCTGCATATTTCATTCTGAAGAAAATTTAATACTATTTTCCAAAGCACCATTTTTTACTATTGAGATTTGACACATCTTTAGGTACTTTAGATAAATAATATATTGTCAAATATACATTTTTCTTTTTCAAATATCTCTGAAAAAATATATCTAAAGAAATTCACTCTTCAACTATTTTTTTAAAATTTTTTTGTATTGTCTTTATTTATTTACTGGTTAGAGACAGCCAGAAATCAAGAAGGGAGGGGGTCACAGAGAGGGGGCGAGAGACCTGCAACACTGCTTCACCACTCACAAAGCTTTCCCCCTGCAGATGGGGACTGGGGGCTTGGGCATTGTAACATATGCGCTTACCCAGGTTTGCCACTACCTGGCCCCTTCTTATCATTATCTTAACAGATTTTGTTGGCCAAAACTTTCTAATTTTAGTCAGCTCAAGTTATCATTTTTTAAAAATCTAGACATAATGGGTTTTTTGGTTTGTTTTTTCTCTCATTTATTTTTTGTTTGTTTTTATAAAAGTTTTGGAAGTTGGGCGGTAGTGTAGTGGGTTAAGCACAGGTGGCACAAAGCGCAAGGACTGGCATAAGGAAACCGGTTCCCCACCTGCAGGGGAGTCGCTTCACAAGCAGTGAAGCAGGTCTGCAGATGTCTATCTTTCTATACCTCTCTGTCCTCTCCTCCTCTCTCCATTTCTCTCTGTCCTATTCAACAACGACGACAATAATAGTAACTACAGCAATAAAACAACAAGGGCAACAAAAGGGAATAAATAAATATTTTTTTAAAAAGTTTCATTGCTTTACATTTGGTTTTGTTATCTATTTAAAACTGATTAGCCTTACACGTGAAACAAGGAATGTGGGGTTTTTTTTTCCCCCCTACGGTTGCACCAGCACCATTTGTTTAAAAAGCTATTTATCTTCCATTGAATTTATTTTGCACCTTTGACAAAAATCTGTTTGACATATTTGCATCTGTCTATTTCTGGGCTCTATGTTCTGTTTGATTGAGCTCTGTGACTAGCTTTCTGCCAAGGCACACTGCCTTGGTTACTGTAGCTATGCAGTAAGTCTGGAAATGAGATAGACTGAGTTCTCACAATTTATTTTTCTTTTTCAAAATTAGTTTAGCTTCTTTTTTCTTTCACATCAATTTTAGAATAATGTTCTCTATAGCCTAGAAAATTTTGCTGAGATTTTGATAGGCATTGCATTAAAACTTGTGTATCACTTTGAGAATTTAGGGACAATTGATAACTTCACTAAGATGAGTGCTGCAGTTCACACACACACACACACACACACACACACACACACACACACAGTAATTTTTTGTTTTGTTTTGTTTTCTTTCATGGGTCCATTGTTTTTCCTGCACGTATGAAAGTCCTAGATACTATATTCTAGTAAGAATTACATTTCTATCTCATTCTTTTAGTACTTATAACTAGTAGTGTATTTTTAACTTCAGTTTCAATTTGTTGACTGTTAGTATAAATCAAAATGCAATAGCTTACTCTGTTTGCCCAATATAAGACAGTATTGTAACCATATTTTTTCATTTGTTAATGCCAAGTGTTTATTTTTGTAGATTTCTTTTGGAATTTCCTATCTTTCCAGATGTCGTTTACATCTCTTGAACTTATCCTTTGTTGCACTGGTTGAAGATAGCACTATGTTGAAGAAAAAGGTAAGAATACTTGCGTTGTTCCCAATATTAGGGAGAAAACATTCATGCTTTCACTATTAAGTATGTTAGCTTTATGTATTTGTGTGTATGTGTGTTCTTCATTGAGCTGAAGAAACTTTTATTCTCAAAGTTTTTTTAATCATTAATTGATGTTAGAGACTATTTTTTTCTATGCCAGTTTGTGTGACTTTCTTCATTTGTCTGTTAATATGGTGGATATGTTGATTGATTTCTAGTTACTGAGTCAGCATTGCAGCCATGAGGTAAACTGTGCTTGATCTTGGTGGATTCTTCCTTTTGCGTGTATTTCTGAATTCCATTTCCTAATATATTAAAAGACTTTTTTTCCACTTATAGGGAATATGGCCTGTAACTTTGCCGTTGTTTTCACTGCTTTGGTGGTGATGGTTGTGGTGTATGTGTGTGTTTTAGACTTTTTATACTGTTTTTGTCCAGTTCGGTGTCAGGATAAATTAATTTATAAGATAAATTTAGGGAGATGGCAACCTGTCGCATAAAGTCATTGAAATCTGTAGAAGACACCACAGCAGGAGCAAATCCTAATGGTGTTTCTGTGTCAGCACGGGTTCATCAACTGTGTCAGGATAGTGGAGGATGTTAATAGGTAGTCCTTTTGAGTCTCTGTACCTGCACTCAATTGTTCTGTGAACCTGTGATTCAAAAATAAGTTTTATTTAAAAGTGTATCAGAAAAGACTGTTATAATAAACTTTACATAGCATACTGCAGTGTTTGAGGAATAACTCTAGCATCTTCCCGTGAGACAGCCTATGAAACCTCCAGTCAGGTCTACCCCCAATCCCAGCCACCACCACCCCCATTTTTCTTCTAATGGATGTTGAAGCTTTGATGCTCCAAACTGATTTTTTTTCCTCTTTCAGATAGAGTGTGATTGTCTACAGCCATACCACCCGGAATGCTCCCATTCTTGTTCAGAGAGAGACAGAGATAGAAAAACCTAACAAGGCAGCCTGGGAGGTGGCACAGTGGTAGAGCTCTGGACTCTGGAAGAAAACCCTAACAAGTAGGGGCCAGGCGGTGATGCAAGGCGGTGGTGCACCTGGTTAAGCACATACATCACAGTGTACTAGGACTCGGGTTCGAGCCCCTGGTCCCCACCTGCAAAAGGGAAAGCTTCATGAGTGGTGAAGCAGAGCTGCAGGTGTCTATTTTTTCCCTCTCTATTTCCCCCTCCCCTCTCAGTTTCTCTCTGTCCTAACTAATAAGAATAGAAAGAAAGAGAAAAAGGAAAAAAAATGTCACTGGGAATAATGTATTCATAGTGCAAGCACTGAGTGCTAACTCTGGTGGCAATAAAAATAAATAAATAAATAAATACACAAATTAAAAAGAAAGAAAGAAGAAAGCAAATCTTTCAAAAGATTGAAAAAAAGCCTTATAAATAGCAAATGAAATTTCATGAGGGTTAAAAGATGGCAAAAGTACAATCATGAAATAGTTCTAAAGGTACATAACATAGTCTTTGAATTTGGGGAGATGGGAAGATTTTCATAGTAAAGTATAAAAAACTATGCTATGTGGACTTTGTAAGCCTGAGAACTCTCTCACTTGTTCTTTTTGCTACGCACTGATGAATGGAAGACCTTCCTGGAGGACTCTGGCATGTGCCACTGTGAGAATAACATCCATGGTGCATACTACCTGGAGAAATTGTGTGCTGTGAAATGGTTTGAAAGAATCCTTCTGGGACTACCTTAGAGATTTATTCTTTAACTATTTTATGCTCACAAGATATGGCCGTCAAAAGGATATGGCTCTTCAAATTGCTTATGCACTTTAATACAGTCACCACAATAGAATTATTCATGTGGTATTTAAAATCTGGTGGTGTAATCCTCTCATATGATAGTGTGCTTTTGTGAGCTAGAAGTCAACATGAAAAAGGTTCATGGAGTTAATTTAGGTTCAGTATGATTCATTACTCAGCACGTCATTGCACACTAAACTGTCCCTGGAAGGAGGGGGCTTAAGTAGGAAGAAAAATGCCAGTTTTTTTCCTTTTAGATAAAATTAAAATCTTAAAGCTTTAAGACTACCCTGCTCAAAACATATATCCTATAGTGCAAATTCAAGATTAAAATGCTGAATTTAAAGGATGAGGACAGCTTCATTTATTTTATTTTCAGATGTGAGAATTGATGATAAAACTAAGTCTAAATATTAAGAAGGGAAAATGCTTTCCATTTTTTTTCAGTCAGAATTTTAGTCTCATATCTATTCCTTGTGTTGATCTGTGTTGATATGCAGTTCCCAATTTTTTTATTTCTGCTTATTTCTCCTCTAGTTTCTATCTCAGATACCACTTTATTTCTTTTTAATTTTTTATCCCGTCTATTTGAAGAAACAAAGAAAAAAGGTCACTGGAAGAAGGGAAGTTATGCAGGCACTGAGCTCTAACAATAACTCTGATGGCAAAATAAATAATACAAAATTAAGAAAACATGATTCTAGTATCTCAAACTCAATATTTTGAGATGCACTGTTTTTCCAAATATTATGTTAAAATAAAAATATTTTATGTTATATGAAATTTTATATGAGAAGGCATTGATATACTGAATTGGACTAATGTATCGTAAAATGAAAAAGAATATTTGAACTCTGATCTAGTAAGCAATTTCTAACACAAATATCATATTCTGAATATATGATCTCTACAGGCCTAAATTTTAATGGATGAAGTTTGAATGTTAAGACCTTTGAATATACTGGGATAATATAGAAGAAAGAGTATTAAGAGCCTTTCAGCTGACTAAACTGTGAATTGTATTGGCTGCAAAAATTGAGCTAGTAAAATAATTATTGTATGTAAAGGTAAACAGTATTATGCAACAAATCTCTCAAGAGAAAAAAAGTGACTATAATAATAAGTTTTTTAATTTTATTCTTGTCAGTACCTTGTAACATTTGGAAGCAGATACATACTAGATGTAAATTCCGTGGACACATTTTTTTTTTAAATTTTTTACTTAAGAAAGGATTAGTGAACAAAAGCATAAGGTAGGGGGGGTACAACTCCACACAATTCCCAACACCCAATCCCCATAACCCACCCCCTCCCATGGTAGCTTTCCCATTCTCTATCCCTCTGGGAGCATGGACCCAGGGTCGTTGAGGGTTGCAGAAGGTAGAAGGTCTGGCTTCTGTAATTGCTTCCCCGCTGAACATGGGCGTTGACTGGTCGGTCCATACCCCCAGTCTGCCTCTCTCTTTCCCTAGTAGGGTGTGTCTCTGGGGAAGCTGAGCTCCAGGACACATTGGTGGGGTCTTCAATCCAGGGAAGCCTAGCCAGCATCCTGGTGGCATCTGGAACCTGGTGATTGAAAAGAGAGTTAACATATGAAGCCAAACAATTTGTTGAGCAATCATGGATCCCAAGCTTGGAATAGTGGAGAGGAAGTGTTAGGGAGGTACTCACTGCAAACTCTAATGTACTTCTGCTTTCAGGTATATATTTTGCAGTAGTTTATGGATACGTGTGAACATAAGCTCTCTCTCACAGAAACTGGTGTATATCTAGGTTATGGGACTTTGTTAGAAAGTGAACTACCTGAGATGAAATTAGAGTGTACTATTAAAGGAAAGGTCTCACCCGAGTAATGAAGCTGAAGGGTTGTCATTCCACACGTGAAGTCTCTGGACACAGTCTGAGGTGAAGCATGTTGAGGTGGCAATCGTTGCTTTGGTTAGGTTGTGATCGGCGGATGCAATATTATTTGGTTTGGATTGGGAGATGCATACGGGAAAGTGGGCCCTATCCAAGGGTTCCAGGACTGGGGGGAGTAGGGGCTCTATAGTCAAGATGTGAGGTTCCTGCTGTCTTAGGGTTCAAAAAGACAATCGATAGTTAATATTATCATCACATTATTTGTTAATTGGGTTAACTTTGAAAAGTCCCTTTGTTATGGTTTGCTGTACAGTACCCAGTATCTTGTATATAGCTGTGCTATTGGAAGCTTCTAATCTACTTGGTCTAGGCTTTTGAGAGAGTCCGCATATCAAATACATAGCCTATATATTAAAAAGATTCAGTTTGTCTTTTGAGAAACTTTGAGACATACAATTGATTTCCCCCTCTCATATTAATTAACTACTGATTTATATGTCTACATTTTGCTAGGAGTGTACATAAACACCATTCCCACCACCAAAGGACTGTGACCCATCCCTCCCGCCCACTCCCACCCCCCACTGGCCCAGGAAGCTACATGTCTACCCCTCACCACTGGGTTTTTACTTTGGTGCCCTACTTACAATTTGATCAGGTCCTGCTTTTAGTTTCCCTTTCAGATCTTCTAAGTCAGCTTCTGTTGATGAGTGGGATCATCCCATACTCATCTTTATCTTTCTGACTTAGTTCACTTAACATAATTCCTTCTAGCTCTGTCCAAGATGGGTCAGAGAAGGTGGGTTCATTGTTCTTGATAGCTGCATAGCCGTGGACACATTTATAAGCACCAAATATGTTGTTTTATCACACAATTAAAAAATAAAGTAGAGAGGGAGTCGGGCTGTAGCGCAGCGGGTTAAGCGCAGGTGGCGCAAAGCACAAGGACCGGCATAAGGATCCCGGTTCGAACCCCGGCTCCCCACCTGCAGGGGAGTCGCTTCACAGGCGGTGAAGCAGGCCTGCAGGTGTCTATCTTTCTCTCCTCCTCTCTGTCTTCCCCTCCTCTCTCCATTTCTCTCTGTCCTATCCAACAAAGACAACAACAATAATAACTACAACAATAAAAAAAATAATAAAAAATAAAATAAAGTAGAGAAAGGAAGAGTTGTATCTGATTAGCACCAATGCGCCCTTAGAAACTTACTGTTGAATAGGGCTCTCAAAGGTGCTCCAGACTGTCATTAGCATAGCTCCACACTTACTGCCTGACTGTGTGCTGTGTGCGGTGTGACTTAAACCTCGGCTGTCACCACTGTATTCCTTAGTTCTGACTTCCCCAGCAGTTAGATGGATGGGCTAACTAGATAATGCTTAGGAGTAGGTACTCAGTGATGGCAGACTTTATCAAGAGGATCCAAGAACTGTTACATGACTTCAGAAGAGAACATAAGTTTTTCCCCTGACCCTAGTTTTCTGTTTAAAAAAGCATGGTCTGACTTTTAGCATACCAGCAAAACTGATTTTCATTTAAGAATGAGTGCATACATAATACTGCTATAAATTTAATCTTAAAATGTGGAAAGGCCTATTTTAGTTATATTCCAAAGGGCCCAAGACTATACTAGTTTTTTTTTTTTTTTCCTTCCTCCTGAGCATGAAACCTGATATATAGGTGAATCCAAGTTATTGGTTGGGGAGATGCTACTAGCTATTTACAAAACGGAGACCCCCCCCCCCCACACACACACACACACAACTCTTCATCTGTACTATTCCAACCTTTAGGTTCATGATTAGTCAACAACTTGTTTGGCTTTATATGTTAACTCTCTTTTCAGCCACCAGGTTCCAGATGCTACTATGATGCCAATCAGACTTCCCTGGACAGACAATCCCACCAATGTGTCCTGGAGCCCTGATTCCCTAGAGCCCCGCTCCACTAGGGGAAGAGAGAGACAGGCTGGGAGTATGGATCAACCTGTCAATACCCATGCTCAGTGGGGAAGCAATAACAGAAGCCAGACCTTCCACCTTCTGCACACCATAATGACCTTGGGTCCGTACTGCCAGAGGGATAAAGAATAGGGAAGCTATCAGGGGAGGGGATGGGATACAGAGTTCTGGTGGGAGTTGTGTGGAGTTGTACCCCTCGTATCCTATGGTTTTGTCACTGTTTCCTTTTTATTAAAAAAAAATGGAAAGGAGGAAAAATAGAATCTAAAAGAGTATATGTTTAATGATGAAAGCCTGTAACATTTAACATTATGATACATTGTAATTTCAATAAAAAGTGAAGAAAAATTAATGAGTAAGTAAACAGATAAAGAAGTTATTTGAGAGAAAAAATGGACATTATCAAATGGGTGAAAAGAGACGTCAGGGAATGATAGCAAAAACGTAATTGTCTGATGTCTATTATTCAAGGACATAATTTTAAGGAGGTGTAAGCATACAAACAGAAGCGCTTGGGAAGAATTAGCAGTGTGTTCATGGAAAACTGTGCAAATAAAAAGGGAACAATTATTTAATTCACAAACAAAACAAAACAAAACAAAAAAAACAAGTAACAATGTACCATGAAGGGAAGGTAATCAGAGCAAAATTCAGCTCAACTGTGAATAAGATTGAATAACTATAACCATGTGTTAGTCAAGAGTTATAATATAAATATCAATATAATGGGGAGAACGGACATAATAGAAAACAGCTCAGTTCTTCCTCTCCTAGTGATTTAAAAAAAAAAAATTTTTTTTTCGGGGGAGTGGGGTAGATAGCATAATGATTATGCAAAGAGAGTCTCATGCCTGAGGCTCCAAAGTCCCAGGTTCACTCCCCTGCAACACCATAAGCCAGAATTGATCAGTGCTCTGGTAAAATAAATAAATAAATAAATAAATAAATAAATAAATATCTTAAGGTTATAGGGAGTTTATTATTAGAGAAAACAAGTTAAGAAATAGTCACCAAAAGAAGGGCAGAGAGGACAGAAAAAAGGGGCCATCTGCTTCCCAGGTGAGACAGAGAGAGGACAGTCAGCAAGGAGAGAGGCAGCTGACTGCTGCTAGGCAGGAAAGCATTGGTTATTTGTTTCAGCTGAAAACTGGGTGCATGGGAAACGGTAAAGGAATGTGCTGATAGCCACTCTGGCATCAGGGGCAGATTTCTGTCACATTCAATTGCCTCCTGTTCATTTCCAGGTGTGGAAACCTTATCTTTTGATAATCAGAATGACTAGAAGCTGACTGCTTGTTTTTGCACTTATAAGTGTCTTAAGCCTGGGGGTTTTCACTGGCCTACTTCTGAACTCTTCTTATTTTTTCACCCTGCCCAAAACTTCCTTTATAATTTTATAATTTTTTATTTCTCACTCTGGGAGATGCAATGCAAATCTTTGAATATGGATGATGGTCTCTTCTTCTGTAACAGCTTCCAGTGCTGGTATATGGATGGAAGAAATGCCTCCACCTATCAAATTGCCATGTTTCAGAGGGGAGTCTGTTCCCCAAAATGTGGAGCAATAACTTTCAATTGACTAGTGATGGCTGAGCAACTGTTTGGGAAAGGACAGGAGATCTGTACATAGGTAACAGACAGAGTCAACATGGGTTAGTGGTTTATTGTACTTTGTTTCCACATGGGTATAATTCCTCATTCCCTCATGATAGGTGTCTACAGCCAAGTTCAACATTTATCTGTCATCACAGGAATTCAGGGGATAAAGTCCAAATTTTTCAGAAACTTTTATGAAAAAAATTTATGAAAAAATATTGAAATATAGGGGCCAGGTAGTGGAGCACCTGGTTGAGCGCTTGTATTACAATGCTCAAGGACCCGGGTTCTAGCCCCCGGCCCCCACCTGCAGGGCAGGAAGCTTTGTGAGTGGTGAAGCAGGGCTGCAGTTCTCTCTCTCTCTCTCCATCTCTATCACCCCCTTTCCTCTTGATTTCTGGCTGTCTTTATCCAATAAATAAAGATAATAAAAAATATTGAAATATAGTGAAGATACTAGAAAAGAATTGAATAAAAAAATGGCTGTGAAAGGCAACCTTTCCATTTAGTAATTTAACATTGGTTTATAGTTTTATAAGATACTTAAGAGTATATTTTCACTTGTGTGAGTGTGTGTGTGTGTGTAAGTATGTGTGTGTGTGTGTGTCAACCAAATGGAATTCTCCACCTAATCCTTTTCTCTTTCTCAATCCTTGCCTCCAATAACCACCTTAGATTTCACAGTCTAATTGTCAGTATGGCCAAGTAGCCAGTGAGAAGCCATCATAAGTATGGAGAGAACTGTTCATAAGATAAAGTCAAATAGACAATGGTAAGCCATTATGAGCTGTCGTAAAACCATTGTCAGGTTCAGGAATAGCTATGGATCAAAGATGCATGGCTGAATTAAAGGTGGACAAGAATTAAATGGTGGTTACAGGTGGGGGCAAGGAGGGGGGTTTGTAGAACCTTGGTGGGGGTATGGCCTGGAACTATACCCCTTTAATTTTAATTGAGTGTTCTTATGAACCACTGCTAAGTCACTAAAATGGGCAGGTAGTTTCTAAAGCCCTGGATAGTGAGAATTGACACAGACTAGGTTGCCATGAAGCACTCGGGTGAATGTAACAGGTTCATAGGCAAATCATTTGAGAATCAGAAAGGCAGGGATCTAACTAAAATTATGAATGGGTAGGAGTTTAGGCAAGGAATCTGAATGATAGTGACAAAAATACCCTTGAGGAAAAAAAGGAAACAAAGCAAATTGTGACATTTGCAAAAGATTTTGACTCAGGTCAGGGACTATATCTAAACATAGGAGCCAGCTTTCTTTATTGTCTACCTTGAGGCTTTTAGCTGGAGTCCTTGAGGCTAGGCTGGATCTCTTGACTGGATTGGGGAATAAGGAAGCAGCATTTCTGGTGTAATATAAATCTTATCTTGGTGATGTATGTCATAAAGGTTCAATAAAATGACACAGTTAACATTTTATGTGTTTGATAAATTGAAACTGGTATTCCTTCCATCTCCAGAAGTGTATAAGTCACAATTTTGAGCCAGAAGGAATAAAAAAACCCATTTTCTTCTGGGATATTTTTCTAGAACTGATGGCCTCTACAACAATAATCAAAATTGCTTTCCCACATAGTTTTATAAGGAACAGTGGAGGGTGGCAAACCTTTGTCTAATCTAAATCACCCCTTCTGGGCATGAATGCTATTCCTATGAAGAAGTAGAAGAATAATCTTTGTGGTCTCCCCTCTCTCACCCCCCGTTCATTTATCAATGGAATTGACTGACCAAAAATGGGTTCTCAGACCAGTTGTTCATCTTCACAGGAATAAAAGGTAGTTGTCAATTTAATTAGGCATCAAAGTACTTAAGTCTTTTTTGTTTTTAAGATTTATTTCATTTATTTCATAGAAGATTTTGAGGGAGTTTCACATGAGAAAGGAAGAGACAGAACCCAGAGCTCCACTTTGGCATGTGTGCTGGTACTGGGGATTGAACAGGGAGCCTTAGGCAGGCAAGTCCTGCCCTCTGATATTTGAACTACTTCCTCGTCACTTAAACTTGCCTTAGTTGCACTTCTAAGAAGCCCTGAAACACTATGAGTAATAAAGACTGAAATGTGAGTAGTACAGAAACTGCCCTCAAGAAGCTCACCTTCTAGTGAGGAATCCAAACAAGACCACAGTCTTGCTACCCTGTGTTATCTCTACCCTCACTAGAATAAAGATATGATTGGTGGGATCCTTTGAGAAATATCTAACCAAATCTTGAGCCTAGAAAATATTCTTGGAGTAATAACATTGTAAAAGAAGACAAATCTGTCCTTAGATAAGGAGAAATTCTACTTGTAAGATCTTCTTCTGTAGTCAGGGAGAAAGGGAACTATTGTAATAGGGAGAATGCATAGACTATAATATTTGTAAGCATATGGAAAGACATGGATTTTTTTTCTTCAGAGGGAAAGAAATGGCAGCAAGAATCAGATATGAGAGAATGGGGTAAATAGATTCAGGATTAGCTACTTGATTCAAGAAAATCTTTTCTTATGGTCTGCTGATCATCTGAAGAGGTTGTTACAATGATACTATTCTGCTCCAAAATTCAATGTGAAAGAAATCTAACTGAAGTTAGTAAAGTAAATTATTTTGTTTAGGTTGATCAGTGAGGAAAGTTTAATTAATAATTTATAAGAACAATGAAAATTGCCAAAGGTAAACAGTTATTAAGTCTTATGTAAGACAGCTAAGAGCGGTTTTTTGTAGTATGTCTTTTCCTGGAAGCACAAAAGTTAGAGTCATGGAATTCATAAATTATACTTTTTCAAAGAGCACAGGGCTCTGTTAAAGTTTAACATTTTCAATATCTAAAATGACACGACTAAGTAAAGCAAGATGGCTTTTGAGATATTCATGAGGCATGGTATGTCCAAAGAACATGAAGAATTGGTACGGTTGAACCTACAAGTAGGTGATTGTCAAGAGGCTATGGTAGCAAGTCAGAAAGACAGGTTCACTTGATCAAACTTGGAAGCAATAATCTAGATGTCCATTAACAGATGAGTGGCTAAGAAAGTTATGCTATCTCCACACAATGGAATAATACTCGGCTTTTAAAGAATGATGAAGTCGGAGGCTAGGCAGAGGTGCATCTTGTAGAATGCGCATTTTATCATGTGCAAGGAACCTAGTTAAAGCTCCTGGTCCCCATCTGCAGGGAGGAAGCTTCATCAGCAGTGAAGCAGTGCTGCTAGTGCCTCTTTCACAAGTGGTGTTAGAGGTCTTTTCACAAGCTTCACGAGTGGTGTTAGAGGTCTCTCTCTCTTTTTCTCCTTTCTTCTTTCTTTATCTTCTCCTCCCCTCTTAACTTCTCTCTGTCTCTACAAAAAAAAAATTAAAGAGAGACCCCACATATTGGTGAGGGTGTGAGTAAAGGAAATCTTTTATACTGTTAGTGGGAATGTAAATCAATACTGATAATATGAAAAGAGTATAGATGCTTCTCAAAAATTAAAAATGCTACCATATGATCTAGTATGTGAATATGTGTCCAAAAAGAATAGAAATCAAAGCTTTTGGAAATCATCAGACAATACAGTAAGCTGTCAGGCTACAAAATTAACATTCAAAAGTCAGTGGCATTCCTCTATGCAAACACTAAGTTAGAAGAAGTTGAAATCCAGAAATCAATTCCTTTACTATAGCAACAAAAACAATCAAATATCTAGGAATAAACCTAACCAAAGAAGTGAGAGACTTGTATATACTGAAAATTATGAGTCACTACTCAAGGAAATTGAAAAAGACACAAAGAAGTGGAAAGATATCCCACGTTCATGGGTTAGAAGAATTAACGTCATCAAAATGAACCTACTACTCAGAGCCATCTACAAATTTAATGCTATCCCCATCAAGATCCCAAGCACATTTTTTAGGAGAATAGAACAAATGATATAAATGTTTATCTGGAACCAGAAAAGACCTAGAATTGCCAAAACAATCTTGAGAAGAAATAACAGAACTGGAGGCATCCATCTATCAATAAGATGATTCAGTATTTGTTTCTCTATGTTTGACTTACCTCACTTAACCTGATGTCAAGTTCCACCCAAGATGAGGCACAGGAGACATCTTAATCACTGTTAAGACAATGGAATGCATTCCATTGTGTATGTGTATCTACCACAATTTTATTTATCTGTAAATTTGCATAAGTGACTTAAAATATCTTTATTCTATTATTTATTTGTTTGAAGAATAGTGGATTCATAGCGCAGGCACAGAGCTCCAGCCATAACCCTGGAGGCAAAAAAAAAAAAAAAAAAAGGAAAATCCATAGCCATACAGTCACACATCAGAAAGCAAGAAAAAACTTAAGTAAACACTGTGACCTCTCATCTGAGGTATTTGGAAAAAGAAGAACAAAGGCATCTGAAAGCAAGTAGAAGGAGTGACATAACATAAATTAGAACCGAAATCAACAACACTGAAAACAAAAGTACCATACAAAAGACCAATAAAGCTAAGAGCTGGATATTTGAAAAGGTAAACAAAACCCTTGGCCAAACTCACTGAATCAATCAATCAATCAATCAATAAATGGGGTGGGGGAGAAAATCCAAAAAATAATTGTATTGTAAATGGAAGGGGAGAGATCATAATAGGCACCGCAAGAATCCAAAGTATCAAGTATCATGTGAGACTTCAATAAACAATTATGTGAGACCAAACTAGAGAAGCTGGAAGAGATGGATAAGTTTTCAGAATCGTGTATCCTCCTGAGACTATATACCAGAAGGAACTGGAAAAACAGGAACATCCCACCTGCCTGCCCCAGAATCCTTTACTGTGGTACATACAATACACTGAATACAGTCCAAGTTCTGTTCTGTATGGGAAATTAAAATGTTAAAAGGACTTATTTTAGACTATAAGCCCACTATAGCCTGCCACACTTCATCATCGTGCTCACATTCCCAATATTAATAGCTTTAGATTAAACAATATTATTTATGTGACCAGTCATAGTTAAAGACTGTTAGTACATTCAATACTAATCCAGAACATTAAGTACATTACATAACCCGGTGTGCTGGTTAACTTTTTTTTAGTATGGTTTCACCATATTTGAAATATCATTCACTATACCATTATGTCAGTTTCAATGTGCATCACTGAAAATCAGCATGTGTGTCCTCTTTGTCTTGATTTATACCATCCCCCACCCGCTCCCTTGGCCTTTTCCTCTCACTATGGCAGCCAATAGTTATTCTTACAGTCTAAAAGCTTATTATTATTGTATTTTGTTTGTTTTCTCTAAATATCACAAATGAGCAAAATCATGTGGTGTCTGTATTATTTCACATTTATACATATACATATACATATACATATACATATACATATACATATACATATACATATACATATATATATGTTTTTTTGTGCCTGTCATATAAGAACAAAGACAATTCCATGGAAGGCAGGCCCTCACCTCTCTAGAGCCCTGCTCTACTAGGGAAATACATAAACAGGCCAGGGAGTAAAGATTGACTTGCCAATGCCCATGTCTAGCTCAGAAGCAATTACAGAAACCGGAACAACTTCCTTCTGCACCCCATAAAGAATTCTGTTCCATACTCTCAGATGGGGGGAGCAGGGTGGTGTGGAAATGACAAGGGAAAATGACTAGAGCGTTCTGAACCTTAATTTCACTAGAGACCAAGACATTTGTCACCAGGAATCCTAGTTGTTATATCATCACTGAAAGGGAAGCAAATCTGGGAAACAACAGAAGAAAAATGAAGCACTGTTTCTCTTCTCTGAGAGAGAAGAGGAAGGGCACTTGGAAGTAGTGATAGGCATAGGTGTGACTTAGAAAGGAAGTGAAGGTAGGACCACAGAAGTGAATAAAAATGGATATGGATATATAGATAGATAAATAGATATAGGTGATAGATGATAGATAGATAGATAGATAGATAGATAGATAGATAGGCAGATGGATAGATAGGGATAGAGATACATAGTCATCCTGGGGACAGCTATTGCAGTTTCTGTTGGAGAGGGATGGGGTCACAGAAGTCTGTAAATCAATATTAAATCACTAATAAAAGTACTAAAAAAAGAATTCGGTGTATGGTAGAGCAGTGTTTCTCTCTTTTACACACACACACACACACACACACACACACACACCAAGAAATAATGGGGCCAGGGACATGACTCAGGTGTGCAGCACATGTGTGAGCAAACTATTACAGTTTGATTTCCAGCATTACATGAAAGCACAGGTTCAACATAGTTAATGTCAATTAATAATAATAATAATAATAATAATAATAATAAGTTGGTAGATTTAAGTGGGTTAATGTTTATGTTGATGAACTGAATTGAGAAATATCACTTCTCTTTTCATTGGTTGAATTCTGCAAATGCTATAGTCTCTAGCATTAATCTTTCTTAATAGACCTTTCTTCTGTTCATCCACTAAGCAATTACTGAGTGGCTGCGAAGGGCTAGCAAATGTGTTAGGTTCCAGGAACATAGAAATAAATAAGACAATGCTCTGTACTCAAACATTTCATGGTAATGACGAGGCTATGCACTGATGAAGCTGTGGTATATTATATAGACTATACAAACATACTACACACATGTATGTGAGATGTACTAATTAAAGTAACTGCATTATGAGTAGTTTTTTTATTCTCTAAAAACTAATTTTGCCACTGGTTTGTTTTTGTATGGTTAGAAATAAAGTGACTATTTTATTTATAGGATTGTAAAGCAGCAGCAGGAGGGTAAACAGACACCTAATGTTCTTGGAGAGACTGATGGTTTTTTTATTGATTTAATAATGATCAACAAGACCATAGGATAAGAGGGGTACAATTCCACGCAATTCCCACCACCAGAGTTCCTAATCACACCCCCTCCATTGGAAGCTTTACTATTCTTTATCCCTCTGGGAGTATGGACCCAGGGTCATTATGGGGTGCAGAAGGTGGAAGGTTTGGCTTCTGTAATTGCTTTTCCGTTGGACATGGGCGTTGGCAGGTTGATCCATACTCCCAGCCTGCTTCTCTCTTTCCCTAGTGGGGAAGGGCTCTGGAGAAGTGGGGTTCCAGGGTATGCTGGTGAGGTCTTCTGCCCAGGGAAGCCAGGTTGGCGTGATGGTAGCATCTGCAACTGGAAATGAAGGGTTGACATCCTATGCCTGGTGTCTCCAGACACAATCCTAAGTGGAACATGTGGAGGTGGTTCTGGTTGCATTGATTTGGTTGAGATCAGCAGATGCAGAATCAAATGGCTGGATCTAGAAAAGCATGAAGGAAAATCAAGCCATATCCCAGAGGTTCCAGGACTGGGAGAAATATGGGTTTTACAGAGAATGGGAAAGCTTTCTGCTGTCTTAGAATCTAAGAAGATAATAGTTATTGTTATAACCAAGTTATCTGGGAATTTGTTTCACTTTGAAAATCCCATGGTTAACATTTGCTTTATCATACAAGATGACACCATGATTTAAGTCATTTAATGCTATTTATAAGTAACTGTATCTTATATACTGACAAGACCAGTTGTTTCTGGTCTCTCTGGTCTAAGATTATAGGTGATTTTATACTTCAAAGAAAAAAAATCACTAATAGAAATGTATTAACAATTTAAGCCAACTGTTAAAATTCAATCAGGTTACCATTTTGAAACCTTAAGTGCTTAGATTAAAGGAATATATACTCAGAACTGCATTCTATGCGTCATAAAATTTGAGACATTCAATCTATTTTCTCCCTCATATTGACTATATAGTGATTTCTAAGACCACATGTTAATAGGATTGTATATTAACACCATTCCTGCCGCCAAAGGTCTGTGTCCCTACCCCACCTCTCTATAGTGAAACTGAAAATCTTCACTAATGACTAGTGACTTTTACAGAAAATGCCTGATTAGCCCTGCTCTCAACTAGTGATTTTTAAGTGAGGCTATTCCTCAAAATCTTTTGTTAACTGTTATTTCAAGTTCATGTTCGGCAGCTAGAGAGATAGATAGCTCACCTTGTACATGACTTAGGTGAGTACTAGGTACTAATACTACGAGAAGCTCTGAGACTGTGGTGTCTCTCCTTTATTTCTCTGCCTATCTGAATGAAAGTTTTCCAGGTGATTTTAGTGAAATCACACATGCTCCAGGTCTTGACTCTACAAAATAGTAATCATGTTCTAGGATCTGAACCCTTCCCCACTCCCCAGAGTCTTTTTAAAAAAATTTTTTATTGGGAGTCGGGCTGTAGCGCAGCGGGTTAAGCGCAGGTGGCACAAAGCACAAGGACCGGCATAAGGATCCCGGTTCGAACCCCGGCTCCCCACCTGCAGGGGAGTCGCTTCACAGGCGATGAAGCAGGTCCGCAGGTGTCTGTCTTTCTCTCCTCCTCTCTGTCTTCCCCTCCTCTCTCCATTTCTCTCTGTCCTATCCAACAACAACAACAATAATAACTACAATAATAAAACAACAAGGGCAACAGAAGGGAATAAATAAATAAAATAAATATTAAAAAAATTTATTGTAGGATTAATGATTTACAGTTGACAGTAACATAACAATTTGTCCATGCATAACATTCCCCAGTTTTCTACATAACCATACAATTCCCTCTAGGTCCTCCTTTGCCATCATGTTCCAGGATCAGAACCCTCCCTCCACCTGAGTTTTTTTGGTGCAATATACCAACTCCAGGCCAAGTTCTGCTTAGTGTTTTCCCTTTTCAACTTCTTCCTATGAATGAGATCATCCCATATTCACCCTTTTGTTTCTGGTTTATCTCACTTAACATGATTTCTTCAAGCTCCAACAAAGATGAGGTTAAGAAGGTGAATTCATCCTTTTGCCTATTTTCACTTGTTTTTTTTTTTTGTTCCCTACCTCCTAGATACTAACATTTAAAATTATTATCACTCTCTGAAAGACAGAAAGCACACTCACATCGTGTGTGTGTGTGTGTGTGTGTGTGTGTGTGTGTGTGTGTGTGTGTGTGTGTGTGTTTATTGTCAGGATTTCTCTCTATTTTTTAATTGCTGCCTGGGTTATTGCTGTGTCTTAGTGCTGGCACTGCAATTCCACCACTCCCAGAAGCCATTTTTCCCTTTTTTTTTTTCTTTCTAATTTTTATTAGATAACACAGAGAGACATTGAAAGAGGGTGGGGAAATAGAGATAGGCAGAGAAAGATAGACACCTGAAGACTTGCTTCATCACTTGTGAAGCATAAGCCTTCAGGATCTGAGCCTGATACTTGTACTTGGTAATAGGTGTGCTTAACCTGGTGTGCCACTGCCCAGCCCCCAGGACTTCACCTTTCTGGGCTGACATTTTCAGAAGGAGCGATGGAAAGACATCACAGCACAGAAGCTTCCCTGGGTTGCATGACAAAACAGGCGCCTCCCAAGGTGAGCTATCTTGCTGGCCCTATTACATATTTTCATCCTAATAATAATAATATGGTTTGGAATTACTACTTTGCAGTTAGAGGAATTAAGGGTTAGAAAAATCAAGTGCTCAAGGTCATAGAGAGCTTCTGACTACCTACTTCATTGCCCTTTCTCAACACTGTCCCCTACTTACTTTTTTCTGATTATCCATTGAAATAGACTATGCAGTCTATTCTTACTACCCAGTAGCAAAAACTTCATTACATTCCATAAATCTGCTAGCTAAAGAACGTAATTCCTGTTTAACTTGAGAGCCTGTATGTCTTAAGGCAGACTTGTGTTACAATAATTCCTCTAATTTGCAAGCACTTTTCCACATATATTATGTACTTGAAATAAACTAGAAGCTAGCTCCTAGTCGGGTATAAATGGAGAAAAAAGTATCTCTCTAGAGCATTATTCAACATAAAGCTCATGAAATAATTTGCAGAGGCACAAGGTTCATTCTGCCTAAGCAAATTAAACAATTTTGTTAACCCTGATTTCTTTTGTTAGAAGTGAAATTTATGATAACTGTATTGGCTCTGTGTTATATAGCACATAGAAGCCTTTGTTTGCTCTCAGCTAGAGCTATTTATAGCCCAGGATACTGATACTTTTCTACTTCATCGAAACGTATTACAACTAAAAATAAGTATGATGTCACAGTCTCTTGAATATGCAAAGCAAAAAACAAAGGAAAATAATAATCAAGGAATTATTTACAAACATTTTGGATGTATTCTTATTTTGTTCTTTATACAAGCCTCTTCCTCTCCCCCCTCCCTCCAATCATTATATTCAGAAAGTCTCAAGAGAACAAAAACTCCAACACATCTATTATTAGATTGTGTATTTGTCCAGTTTCACTGAAATAAAAACTTAAGAATAAAGTGGCAATGCATTTTAAACCTATATTGGCATAGCTCAGGGAGAAATTTAATATTGCTTGGCAGGCAATCTCATGATATCCATGCTGCTGTTCAAAGCTGGGGAAGGGTTGTTCCGCCAGGGATCAATCTGGCATGTTATGGAAGGTAGAGGGAAACACATTCTGGGGCATCAAGTGCAAAACACAAACACAACTGATCGTAAGGTCCTCAATAGTCTTAAAAAATAAACCAAATTTTAGAGCACTTTCACATTTACAGAAAAATAATTTGATTTATCCCAGTTTTTATTATTATTTTTAAGCATTTATTTATTTATTTATTTATTTATTCCCTTTTGTTGCCCTTGTTGGTTTTTTTTATTGTTGTAGTTATTATTATTGTTGTTATTGGTGCCGTCGTTGTTGGATAGGACAGAGAGAAATGGAGGGGGGGGACAGAAACGGGAAGAGAAAGACAGACACCTGCAGACCGGCTTCATCGCCTGTGAAGGGAAGGGACCCACCCTGCAGGTGGGGAGCCGGGGGGCTCCAACCCGGATGTTTACGCCGGTCCTTGCTCTTTGTGCCATGTGTGCTTAACCCGCTGCACTACCGCTCGACTCCCCCCAGTTTATTATTAACACCGTGCATTAATGAGAAACATCTGTTACAATTACTAAAATAATATTGATGTGCTACTAAACATAATTCCTAGAGCAAGTTCAAATTGTGTAGCTACAAAGAAAAACTATTTGGGGTTAATAAGTAATAAATAATAGGTAATAAATAAATAATAAATAATAAATAAGGGTTTTGTCCAGAATAATGAAGGAGATAAAATATTATAAAAGGTTAGGGGCCAGGCGGTGGTGCCCCTGGTTAAGCACTCACATTACAGTGTGCAAGGACCCAGGTTCAAGCCTCCAGTCCCCACCTACCAGGGGAAGCTTCACGAGTGGTGAAGCTTGGCTCCAGTTGTCTCTTTCCTTCTCTATTTTCCCCTCACCTCTCCATTTCTCTCTGTCCCTATCCAGTAATAAATAGAAATATAAAAAGAAAAATACATAAAATCTTTAAAAAAAGAAATAAAATATTATAAAAGGGTAAAGCCAGTGAGAATGAACTTCATTTTTCCTCCTCTGGCCATCTTTATTTTTTTCAAGATAGATAGATAGATGATAAATGTCTAAAACTCGCAGGAATAACTAAATGGTAAAGAAGCACTTTATTAGGGCCAGATGATGGCACACTGGGTAGAGAACATATATTACTGTGCTTGAGAACCTGGGTTCAAGCCCCTGGTCCACATTTATAGGGGAGAAGTTTCAGGAGCTTCAGTAAGAAATTTAAAGCTAACTGAGAAAAAGTGTAAAAAAATTATTCATCTTTTGACTTATTTATTAGAATTAGAAAATTTCAGAAATTCAGTACAATTTATCAAGAAAGGGGTTTAAGTACTAGGCATCTATTTCCAGGCAAGCTTTCAAATTAGTTCTCTTTTCAGGTGATTGTGCCTTCTTCAATGGTAGATTTTAAAGTGACTTTTTTTTTTGGCAAGAGACTGGCTCACTTAATGATGTCCATTTTGGCCAATTCTAAACCACCTCATTACCTGGGGTCCTAGTCAGGGAATCGTTGGATTCCCCCACAGATACTATGGACATACACCTCTAACAGATCCGTTCTTTACCTCCATCAGGAATGTTAGCATAAGCCCTTTTGTGGGCCTCTCCACAACCTTACCCTTACTATAATCTAGCAATGATAAGGACTGCTTCACTTTCTGAAGGGAGGCTGGGTCATCCTATCCTGCCACTTGATGAAAACTCATTCTGTCATGTGTACAGCCTACAATATTCCCAGCTGTGACTGTGGACTGTGTGCTCAGACTGATAGGGACTCAGAGGTTATGCTGACTCCTATACTAAATAAATGTTCACAGGGCTCTGGTCAGATCAATATGGTAAACAGTTATTGTATTTATATATACATTTGTTTTTCAACTTTGGGAGCTATTCTTTGTTTTAGTCTGGATTTCTAGTTCTATTCTCAACTCTGAAACTATCATCCCAGAAATATTTCTATTCTATCTCCATGTTAGCTATCAAGTTCAAGCAAAGATTACTAAAGTCATGGGCCACTAGGAATATGCCTAAAATAGACATGCTAGCTCCTTTCCGCACTAAGGTTCTGTTTTCATCTGATCTATTTATACTCTTTGGTGCCTATTTGATAAACATTTTGTCTTACTTAATATCTTACTGCATTTCAGCCACGAAGTTGTAGAGGCTACTGTAATTCCATCTTGATCTCCCTGGGCCGATGACCCTGACCCTCAGCTCTCCAGAAGCCTACCCTACCAGGGAAAGAAAGGGAAGAATGATAGGAGAAGATGACCAGAGAGCTCTTTACCCCAATTCTGCCAGGACTCCAAACATTTGTCACCAGGCATCTTAGTTTTTATACCATCCCTGAAAGAGAAGAAAATCTGGAGAACATCAGAGGAAGTCCGGCGCTGTTTTGTTTATCTGAGAGAGAAGAGGAAAAAAGGAAGGACACTTAGAAATAGTAATATTAAGTAGGACTCCTATCTACAAAACAGAGACCCCCGAACTCTTCATCTGCACTATTCCAGCCTTTAGGTTCATGATTAGTCAACAATTTGTTTGGCTTTATGTGCTGACTCTTTTTTTTCAGCCACCAGGTTCCAGATGCTAAAATGATGCCAACCGAATTTCCCTGGGCAGATGACCCCACCAATGTGTCTTGGAGCCTCGCTTCCGCAGATCCCCACCCTACTAGGGAAAGAGGCTGGGAGTATGGATCGAACTGTCAATGCCCAGGTTCAGCGGGGAAGCAATTACAGAAGCCAGACCTTCCACCTTCTGCACCCCATAAAGACTGGGTCCATACTCCCAGAGGGATAAAGAATAGGGAAGCTATCAGGGGAGGGGATGGATAGGAAACAGAGTTCTGGTGGTGGGAATTGTGTGGAGTTATACCCCTCTTATCCTATGGTTTTGTCAGTGTTTCCTTTTTATAAATAAAATTAAAAAAAAAAAGAAATAGTAATAAGCATTGGTATGACTTAGAAAAAATGTGAAGGTAGGGGATATATATATATATATTAGAAATATATAGTCCATCCATATCTGTGACCTGGGAAGAGCTATAGCAGTTTCTTCTGGAGAGGTTGAGGACACAGAACTCTGGTAGTGAGAATAGTGTAAAACTATACCACTGTTATCCTATAATTTGTGAATCAATAGTAAATCACTAATAAAATTTTAAAAAAAGAAAGTACCTTTTTCACTGACAGTTAAAGACTTTAGTCTACCCATTTGCTTAAGTTTGGGCTGGAAAGGAGATGGCAAATAAAGTTATTCAGATTAATTCTGCTTTCTTTCCTATTCTATTGTTCTCCAATGAGACTACAACACACACACACACACACACACACACACACATATTTTAGCAGTTTCAGTGGTCTACTCAGGTTGCCATAGCAAAATACCCCACGCTGAGTGCCTTAGGCAACAGAATTACCTTCTCACAATTTTGGAATTTAGAAAGACCCCAATGTTTACTTCCCAGTGAGGACTCTGTGATTTGCAGGTGGCAGCCATGGAGAAAGAAACCCTCTTCCTCTTTTAAGGTTGCTGGTTCCATAGGATTGGATCCCCACCCTTTGACCTCATTCAGTTGTAATTCTTCTATAAAGGTCATATCTCCAAATACAGGCACATTGGAGGTTAGAGTTTCAAGAAATGAATTTTGGTAAGACAAAAATTCTGTTTGTAACCATGAATAATTCTCTGAGAGTCTCTATTGTTCTTGTCAAAACTAATCTTGTTACCTCAGTCCTTTAAAACTATGAATTATAAATAGCTTCTTCATATTTTAGTATACAAAGCCAGGGGAAAAATTACAATAGTTCAGGTCACAAATTTTCAATCAGCTCAGTTTATTTATACAGCAGGTTAATAAAAATGAAGAACATACCTGGATGTCTGCCAGTCTGGTCGCCCTAGAGATGGGACATGGATGTCAGAATGCCCTGTCATTTGGTGTAGACAGAATCTAAGAGGCAAAGACACAAATAGCTGCAGGAACTACTAGTAAAGAGCTGTAGCCACAAATCAAGTTTTAGTCATCTACACTTTGAAATATGTTATGAAATAACCTTTTCAGCAACATCTGCATATGAGGATAATAACATATTAGTTTATGTTTCTGCTAATGAAACAGCTATATGTGTACATGTCACAGCATACAAGTTAATAAATACATTTTTAAAGTATTTATTTAGTTTCCCTTTTGTTGCCCTTGTTTTACTGTTGTAGTTATTATTGTTGTTATTGATGTCATAGTTGTTGGATAGGACAGAGAGAAATGGAGAGAGGAGGGGAAGACAGAGAGGAGGAGAGAAAGGTAGACACCTGCAGACCTGCTTCACCGCTTGTGAAGCGACTCGCCTGCAGGTGGGGAACCGGGGGCTCGAAACAGAATAAATAAATTTAATTTGTCTCAGAATCATCTTGTTTCTTAATCTAGTCATTCTTCTCTTGCGACTAAAATACCAACAACTCTTCATAAGTCCAAACAAACGGGTGTTTTCAAAATCGGTGGGGGGGGGAGGCAGGAGGCAAAGGAAGTAATCTTTACAGTTACCTGAAATTCAGCTATTTATGTCTCGTATGTGAAAAAAATTTTTTTTTCCTCCTCCAGGGTTATTGCTGGACTCGGTGCCTGCACCATGAATCCACCGCTCCTGGAGGCCATTTTTCCCCCTTTTGTTGCCCTTGTTGTTGTAGCCTCGTTGTGGTTATTATTATTGCCATTGTTGATGTTGTTCGTTGTTGGATAGGACAGAGAGAAATGGAGAGAGGAGGGGAAGACAGAGAGGGGGAGAGAAAGATAGACACCTGCAGACCTGCTTCACCGCCTGTGAAGCGACTCCCCTGCAGGTGGGGAGCCGGGGGCTCGAACCGGGATCCTTACGCCGGTTCCTGCGCTTTGCGCCACATGCGCTTAACCCACTGCGCCACCGCCCGACCCCCTCGTATGTGAAAATTTATAAGATAACATTAGAGGCCAGGTGGTAGTGCGCCCAGCAGAGTACACGTGTCACCATGCACAAGGACGCAGGTTCAAGCCCGTTGTTCTCACCTACAGACCTGCTGCAGGTCTCTCCCTCTCTATTTGTTTTTTAATGTTTAAATTTTATTTATTTATTTATAGATTGATTGATTGATTGGATAGAGACTGTCAGAAACTGAGAGGGAAGGGGGGAGAGATAGAGAGTTAAGAGACACCTGCAGCCCTGTTTCACCATTCATGAAGCTTTCCGTCTGCAGTGGGAGTGGAGGGGTTGAACCTGGGTCCTTGCTCACTGTAACATGTACACTCAACCAGGTGGGTCACCACTCAGCCCCTCACCCTCTCTATTCCTTTCTTTCTCTACTTCTCTCTGTCTCACTCTATCAAAAAGTAAAAAATAAAAGACAACCAGGAGCAGTGGAGTTGTGCAGGCAAGATGTCCTGAGGACAATCCTATTGGTCAAATAAATAAATAAAAATTATCATAGATTGTAGGCAAACAAATGGCAGACATAGGACTTATCTTTTGACACCCAAAGGGAAACATTTCCTTTCAGGATGAAGTGGCTGCTGCTCTTATAAGCCTAACTTTTAGTGTAGTTATCAGTGGTAGAATCAGTTCTCTTTTGTGAGTTCTGAATAAAGTTATTAAGTCAAAAGTGAATTCTTGCTGAACAGTATGATATGTACAGGGAGAAGTGCTGAGTGTTACGATGTAGTTTAACTGTTAAACATTAATATAGTTTCAACAGTAACTCCAATTTAATTTATTTCTTTTTAAATACATCTAAAAATTTGAATGTTTTTTTCACATATCATTTGAGCTGATGATTTTATTTTACAAATATTTATAGGTCAGGTGCATTCAGACCTTTTAAAATTGGTATGACAGGTTTGAGCCCCCATCTGCAGAAGGTCGTTTCACAGGTAGTGAAGCAGGTCTGCAGGTGTCTGTCTTTCTCTCCCCCTCTCTGTCTTCCCCTCCCCTCTCCATTTCTCTCTGTCCTATCCAACAACAACAACAGCTATGAAAACAATAACAATTGCAACAAGCACAACAACAATGGCAACAAAATGGGAAAAATAGCCTCCAGGAGCAGTGGATTCGTAGTGCAGGCACCGAGCCCCAGCAATAACCCTGGAGGCAAAAAAAAAAAAAAAATTGGTATGACAATAAATTAAATGTCTTTTTTTCTCATTTGATGCATATATACATGTGTATGTACATATATATATGGAAATCTTAGCCTGAAATAACCTAAAATCAGGAAAACTATTCTAGATGTGCAGCAAAGAAAATTTAAAGTCCTTTCCAACTCATCTAGTTAATAGATGTGAACAACAGACTCATATCTGTAGTGTGTGAAGGGGAGAGTAGTTTGGACCAGGGTGCACGGACAGGATCACCCAAGGTCTTGTGAGTCAGTTTTGGAATTTTATTTTATTTTTTAATTTTTTTACTTTTAAGATGGAAACACCAACAAGACCATAGGATAAGAGGGGTCCACACAGTTCCCACCACCAGAACTCTGTATCCCATCCCCTCCTCTGATAGCTTTCCTATTCTTTATCCCTCTGAGAGCATGGACCCAGGGTCATTGTGGGATGCAGAAGGTGGAAGGTCGGGCTTCTGTAATTGCTTCCCTGCTGAATATGGACGTTGACAGGTCGATCCATACTCCCAGCCTGCCTCTCTCTTTCCCTAGTGGGGCAGGGCTCTGGGGAGGCGGGGCTCCAGGACGCATTGGTGGGGTCCAGATCTGGAATTTTAAAGCCCACTCCATTACTTCACCAGAAACCTGCGTGAAGAATGAAGTCAGTAGTATGGCATGCTATGAGGCTAGGGAGCCAGTTAACAACCTGATGGTAATTCCCTTCACTGTGCACAAGTGAACACTGCCGGGTTTGTAATGTATTCTAAGGTCAGTCGTGGCATCCCCACCTACTAATGCTCAGTTCGGAAAAATACAACCAAAAGACTTCGCTGACCCCTCCACCAGCAGGGGAGTCTCTTCACAGACAGTGAAGTAGGTCTGCAGGTGTCTATCTTTCTCTTCCCCTCTCTGTCTTCCCCTCCTCTCTCCATTTCTCTCTGTCCTATGCAGCAACAGCAACAACAACAATAACTACAACAATAAAAAAAAAGAACAAGGGCAACAAAAGGGAAAATAAATAAACATAAAAAAACTTCCAGCAGAAAACTACTGGAAGTTATTAGGCAATATAGCAATGTATCAGGCTACAAAATCAATGTACAAAAATCAGTCGCATTTCTTTATGCAAGCACTAAATCTGAAGAAGAAGACATCCAGAAATCACTCCCATTTACTGTTTCAGCAAAATCAATCAAATACCTAGGAATAAAGCTGACCAAAGAAGTGAAAGACTTGTATGCTGAAAACTATGAGTCGCTACTCAAGGAAATAGAAACTGATACGAAGAAATGGAAAGATATCCCATGCTCATGGATTGGAAGAATAAATATCATCAAAATGAATATTCTCCCCAGAGCCATATACAAATTTAATGCAATACCCATCAATGTTCCACCAAGCTTCTTTAAGAGAATAGAACAAACACTACAATCATTTATCTGGAACCTGAAAACACCTAGAATTGCCAAAACCATCTTGAGGAAAAGAAACAGAAATGGAGGCATCACACTCCCAGACCTTAAACTATATTATAAAGCCATCATCACCAAAACAGCATGGTACTGGAACAAAATAGGCACACAGACCAGTGGAACAGAATTGAAAGCCCAGAAGTAAATCCCAACACCTATGGGCATCTAATCTTTGATAAGGGGGCCCAAAGGATTAAATGGAAAAAGGAGGCTCTCTTCAATAAATGGTGCTGGGAAAACTGGGTTGAAACATGCAGAAGAATGAAATTGAACCACTTTATCTCACCAGAAACAAAAATCAACTCCCAATGGATCAAAGACCTAGATGTCAGACCAGAAACAATCAAATACTTAGAGGAAAACATTGGTAAAACACTTTCCCACCTACACCTCAAGGACATCTTTGATGAATCAAACCCAATTGCAAGGAAGACTAAAGCAGAAACAAACCAATGGGACTACATCAAATTGAAAAGCTTCTGCACATCCAAAGAAACTATTAAACAAACAGAGAGACCCCTCACAGAATGGGAGAAGATCTTCACATGCCAGACATCAGACAAGAAACTAGTCACCAAAATATATAAAGAGCTCAGCAAACTTAGCACCAAAAAAGCAAATGACCCCATCCAAAAATGGGCAGAGGATATGAACAAAACATTCACCTCAGAGGAGATCCAAAAGGCTAACAAACATATGAAAAACTGCTCTAGGTCACTGATTGTCAGAGAAATGCAAATTAAGACAACACTAAGATACCACCTCACTCCTGTAAGAATGGCATACATCAAAAAGGACAGCAGCAACAAATGCTGGAGAGGATGTGGGGACAGAGGAACCCTTTTACATTGCTGGTGGGAATGTAAATTGGTACAGCCTCTGTGGAGAGCAGTCTGGAAAACTCTCAGAAGGCTAGACATGGACCTTCCATATGATCCAGTAATTCCTCTCCTGGGCTTATACCCCAAGGACTCCATAGCACCCAACCAAAAAGAGGTGTGTACTCCTATGTTCATAGCAGCACAATTCATAATAGCTAAAACCTGGAAGCACCCCAGGTGCCCAACAACAGATGAGTGGCTGAGAAAGCTGTGGTATATATACACAATGCAATACTATGCAGCTATCAAGAACAATGAACCCACCTTCTCTGACCCATCTTGGACAGAGCTAGAAGGAATTATGTAAAGTGGTAAACTAAGTCAGAAAGATAAAGATGAGTATGGGATGATCCCACTCATCAACAGAAGTTGAGTAAGAAGATCTGAAAGAGAAACTAAAAGCAGGACCTGATCAAATTGTAAGTAGGGCACCAAAGTAAAAACCCTGTGGTGAGGGGTAGACATGCAGCTTCCTGGGCCAGTGGGGGGTGGGAGTGGGTGGGAGGGATGGGTCACAGTCTTTTGGTGGTGGGAATGGTGTTTATGTACACTCCTAGCAAAATGTAGACATATAAATCAGTAGTTAATTAATATGAGAGGGGGAAAATCAGTTGTATGTCTCAAAGATTTTCAAAACACAAACTGAATCTTTTTAATATATAGGCTGTGTATTTGATATGCAGACTCTCTCAAAAGCCTAGACCAAAGGATGAGAAGCATCCAATAGCACAGCTATATACAAGATACTGGATACTGTACAGCAAACCATAACAAAAGGACTTTTCAAAGTTAACCCAATTACCAAATAATGTGATGATAACATTAACTATTGATTGTCTTTTTGAACCCTAAGACAGCAGGAACCTCACATCTCCACTATAGAGCCCCTACTTCCCCCAGTCCTGGAACCCTTGGATAGGGCCCACTTTCCAGTATGCATCTCCCAATCCAAACCAAATAATATTGCATCCGCCGATCACAACCTAACCAACGCAACAATTGCCACCTCAACATGCTTCACCTCAGACTGTGTCCAGAGACTTCACGAGTGGAATGACAACCCTTCAGCTTCATTACTCTGGTGAGACCTTTCCTTCTATAGTACACTCTAATTTCATCTCAGTTAGTTCACTTTCTAACAAAGTCCCATAACCTAGATATACACCAGTTTCTGTGAGAGAGAGCTTATGTTCACACGTATCCATAAACTACTGCAAAATATATACGGAAAGCAGAAGTACATTAGAGTTTGCAGTGAGTACCTCCTTAACACTTCCTCTCCACTATTCCAAGCTTGGGATCCATGATTGCTCAACAAATTGTTTGGCTTCTTATGTTAACTCTCTTTTCAATCACCAGGTTCCAGATGCCACCAGGATGCTGGCCAGGCTTCCCTGAATTGAAGACCCCACCAGTGTGTCCTGGAGCTCAGCTTCCCCAGAGACCCACCCTACTAGGGAAAGAGAGAGGCAGACTGGGAGTATGGACTGACCAGTCAACGCCCATGTTCAGCGGGGAAGCAATTACAGAAGCCAGACCTTCTACCTTCTGCAGCCCTCAATGACCCTGGGTCCATGCTCCTAGAGGGCTAGAAAATGGGAAAGCTATCATGGGAGGGGGTGGGTTATGGAGATTGGGTGGTGGGAATTGTGTGGAGTTGTACCCCTCCTACCTTATGTTTTTGTTCATTAATCCTTTCTTAAATAAAAAATTAAAAAAAAAAAAAAGACTTCGCTCACCCTGCAACAGGTTTCTTCAGGGGATGCCTGAGGTTAAAGTTCTAAGTCTAGACACTAATAATCAATGACCTAGGCTTTGCAAGCCAGCATTTTTGCAAACTGTAGCTGGCTGTCTTTGATGCCTTAATTAAGGGTACTTCAACTGCAGGCAGCCTTACTTTATAAAAAATGTGAATGATTGGTGGTTAGGCCATGGCGCACCCGGTAAAGCGCTCTTGGTACTAAGCACAAGGAATGACCCACGTAAAGACCTCGGCTCCCCATCTGAAGCGGGCATGCTTCATGAACATTGAAGCAGGCCTGTAGGTGTCAATCTCTTTCCTTCTTCTCTCTCAATTTCTCTGTCCTATCCAATAAAATGGAAAAAAAAAAATCCTTCAGGAGCAATGGATTCATAGTGCAGGCACCATGCCCTGAGATAACCCTGGGGGCAAAACAAACTAAAAAGTGACGACCTTATTTCAGATTGACTTTTCAGAATTTCTGAGACCAAATAACATGGTCATGTTTATGAAAGTAAACTTTCTGTTGAACGATGAAGGATCTCTTTTCTTCCAAATAAATAAATAAATAAATAAATAAATAAATAAATAAATAAATAATTGTGTTGTGCACATAAATTATTCAAAAGATTTTACCTCCTTAGTAGGATTTTGTCCCACATATGTTCAAAATCATTTGCATGCCACACTTTTAACAGTTAGTGGGCCGATGGCATCAAATAGAATAGTTTTTAATAAACAAAGCCACTGAAGATTTGAGTTGTTTTCACATATTTCTAGTTTTCATGGATTGGTACGAAATTAAAGGAATAGGTTATCCTTTAACTTATAAGTAAGACTAAAATTGTCATGGGGTGAGGGAGATAGCATAATGGTTATGTAAACAAACTCTCATGCCTGAGGCTCCAAACTGGCAGGTTCAACCCCCCCCCACCACCATAAACCAGAGCTGAACAGTGCTCTGGTGTTTCTCTGTCTCTGTCTCTCTCTCTCCCTCTCTCTCTCAAAAATAAAATTTAAGAAATTGTCTGATGTGGATTGTCTAATTAGAGATAAAGTTTTAGATAGCAAAATATGCTGAAGATAAGATGAGGAATTTAGATTTTTTTTAAATGACTAAAAAAAAAAAAAAAGTAGTCACTGTAAAATTATCCTCAAAACAATAATCTAAGGAAATAAAATATTTTCCAAGAGTAACCATTAGCTACTGGCAAAAACGAATAGCATAATCTAGTTTCTGGCAAAAGAAACTCAAGCAGTTGATATTTTCATGAAAAAAAAAACACTCATTTCTGGATTACAACTGAGTTTGGAGATACCTTTGAAAAAGCATAGTGCTTTCAATCATGCCTTGGTATGTTATTTTGATTAAAAAAAATAGTCCTTTGGGTATGATTTAAATATATTTTCCCCAAAAAAGTCATGTTAGTGTATTTTGCAGCAAATTTAAACAATTGTTCTTAAGTACACTCATCAGCATTAGCAATTATTAGTAATAACAGCAATTAAATATTAATATGAAGAATGAACACAATTATTTCCCTTTAAATTTGCTTTGTAATCAAGCACGCATACTCTCGACCTGATATTAAACTGCACTGGTGAGCGAACATTTTTTTTCATTTAATATCCTTATTCATATTTTTCTTGATGCTTATTTGTATATTTCTATTGATGTAATAGTTTGTGAAAAAAAAAAGGAGCTCATGTCTCTGCTTGAAGGTGGAATCTTATGAATATGCAAATAATGTTTTGATGTGATGAAGTTTTTCTTTGGAATGGAACTGTGCCCTCTTAAGTTACATTCAATATTAGCCATAGCTTAGAAGAATACAAAGCATGGGAAGACTTGAATTTCTACAGAAGAAAATTTCTGAGAAATAGTTGCATTTGGGTTATAAGTTATCATAATGTTGAATCTGGTCTTCTCAATTTAGGCTAAAGCTTTAGTGTTAAAAAATAAAATTGCTATTTATTTTTTATTGTCTAGAAGAGTAGTGAGCTAGAATATGAAAAGATGTAAGGATTGTCTACCTGGCGAAAGTGAACTTCTTAACATGCAGGCTCTAGGGTGCATCATTTAATAATTTAACCGGTGTGATGTGTCCAGATGGTTTAAAAACATTCATTTAATAAACATTATAGAATAAGCAAGTTTTACAAGTATTTTACACTGTAGGAGTACTCTACTAATATTTAGTTTCAACACTAAGTAGAAATCTTGCACACAAACCTAGTGAAGGTTGGGACTTAGCAAGATGGCCTTGTCCTTTGAAGTCATTATCACTGTCTAGACAGGCTAATTGTATGCATTCTACTTGAGGATATTCAGTTCTTTAACTCCAGACACCAAACCAACTATTCTCAAACTTTGATGGCTATCAAAATCACGCAGGGTTGGTCTTGGTAAAAATATAAAGGTTCAAACTCTCTCGTGATTCTAATTTTTCCCCTGATATTCTGACACACTTCAAAGTTTGGGAACTACTACCCTAAACAAAACTTTAAGGAAGATTTCAAAATAACATAAGGAGTGTGGTGGAGATAGCACAATGGCTATGCAAAGAGACTCTCATGCTTGAGGCTCCAAGGTCTCAAGTTCCATCCCCCACATGGCTATGGCTATAAACCAAAACAGCAGAAAAGAAAGAAAGAGAGAAAAAAATGAAGGGAAAGAGAGGGGGGAAGAATGGAAGGAAGGAAGGAAGGAAGGAAGAGAAAGAATAAAAGAAACCTGTGAAGGAAGGCTATCAGCTCTGGCTTATGGTGGTGTATTAAACCTGGGACATTAGAGCCTCAGGCATGAGAGTCTCTTTGCATAACCATTATGCTACCTAACCCCACCCCAGTTGTTAAATATTTTAGTTTACCAGCTAATTTAGAGAATAAATCAAGAGTCAAGGGGCTAGGCAGTGGTGCACCTGGTTGAGAACATCGATTGCCATGTGTAAGGAAGTTGTTCCCCTGCAATGAGGGACTGGAGGCTTGAACCCTGATAATGTGCACTCAACCTGGTGTGCCACTGCTTAGCCTCCCCATTCACTTGCTTTTTAACCTATTGGTTGTTTTGTTCCACATTCCTGTTCTCTGTCCTTGCTGGTATGCAATTAAAAAAAAAAAAGCGTCTTTCTGACATTTGGAGGGTTTGAGGAAAAGTAAAAGCAGACAGATTTGCCACATTTATCACTAAGTATGCTTTGCTGAAAAAATTGTATGATTTTTGGAAGAAAATACATTCTAGATATTTGTTCTTTTTTTTTTTTTAGTTTATTTATTTATTTATTTATTTTTAACAAAACCATAGGGTAGGAGGGGTACAACTCCACACAATTCCCACCGCCCAATCTCCATATCCCACTCCCTCCCCCAATAGCTTTCCCATTCTCTAGCCCTCTGGGAGCATGGACCCAGGGTCATTGTGGGTTGCAGAAGGTAGAAGGTCTGGCTTCTGTAATTGCTTCCCCGCTGAACATGGGCGTTGACTGGTCGGTCCATACTCCCAGTCTGCCTCTCTCTTTCCCTAGTAGGGTGGGTCTCTGGGGAAGCTGAGATCCAGGACATATTGGTGGGGTCTTCAATCCAGGGAAGTCTGGCCGGCATCCTGATGACACCTGGAACCTGGTGACTGAAAAGAGAGTTAACATACAAAGCCAAACAAATTGTTGAGCAATCATGGACCCAAAGCTTGGAAAAGTGGAGAGGAAGTATTAGGGAGGTACTCACTGCAAACTCTAGTGTACTTCTGCTTTCTTACTTTGGTGCCATACTCCAAACTCAGTCAATTTCTGCTTTGCGTTTCTACTTCTTTTTTTTTTTTTTTTACATGCATAACATTCCTCAGATTCCCATTTAACAATACAACCCCCACTATTTCATTCATCATTTTTCATGGACCTGTATTCTCCCCACACACCCACCCACCCCAGAGTCTTTTACTTTGGTGTAATACTCCAATTCCATTTCAGGTTCGACTTGTGTTTTCTTTTCTAATCTTGTTTTTCAACTTCGGCCTGAGAGTGAGATCATCCCACATTCATCCTTCTGTTTCTGACTTATTTCACTCAACATGATTTTTTCAAGGTCCATCCAAGATCGGCTGAAAACGGTGAAGTCACCATATTTTACAGCTGAGTAGTATTCCATTGTGTATATATACCACAACTTGCTCAGCCACTCATCTGTTGTTGGACACCTGGGTTGCTTCCAGGTTTTGGCTATTACAAATTGTGCTGCCAAGAACATATGTGTACACAGATCTTTTTGGATGGATGTGTTGGGTTCCTTAGGATATATCCCCAGGAGGGGAATTGCAGGGTCATAGGGTAGGTCCATTTCTAGCCTTCTGAGAGTTCTCCAGACTGTTCTCCACAGAGGTTGGACCAATTGACATTCCCACCAGCAGTGCAGGAGGGTTCCTTTGACCCCACATTCTCTCCAGCATTTGCTGCTGTTACCTTTTCTGATGTGTGACATTCTTACAGTAGTGAAGTGATATCTCATTGTTGTCTTGATTTGCATTTCTCTGACAATCAGAGACTTGGAGCATTTTTTCATGTGTTTCTCGGCCTTTTGGATCTCTTCTGTGGTGAATATTCTGTCCAAGTCCTCCCCCCATTTTTGGATGGGGTTATTTGTTGTCTTTTTGTTGAGTCTGGCAAGCTCTTTATATATGTTGGTTATTAAATTCTTATCTGATGTATGGCATGTAAAGATCTTCTCCCATTCTGTGAGGGGTCTCTTGATTTGGGTAGTGGTTTCTTTTGCTGTGAAAAAGCTTTTTAATTTGATGTAGTCCCATAGGTCTATACTTGCCTTAGTCTTCCTTGTAATTGGATTCATTTCATTGAAAATGTCTTTAAAATTTATGCGGAAAAAAGTTCTTCCAATATTTTCCTCTAAGTATCTGATAGTTTCTGGTCTAACATCCAAGTCCTTGATCCACTTGGAATTTACTTATGTATTTGGTGAAATACAGTGATTCAGTTTCATTCTTCTGCATGTTTCAACCCATTGTTTCCAACACCATTTGTTGAAGAGACTCTGCTTCCCCCATATAATAGTCTGGGCCCCTTTGTCAAAGATTAGATGTCCATACGTGTGGGGCCTCATTTCTGGGCTCTCAATTCTATTCCACTGGTCAGTGTGTCTGTTCATGTTCCAGAAAAGACCTAGAATTGCCAAAACAATCTTGAGAAAAAAGAACAGAACCGGAGGCATCACACTGCCAGATCTCAAACTGTATTATAAGGCCATTGTCATCAAAACTGCTTGGTACTGGAACTAGATATTTGTTCTAATGAAAAACAAATACATCAAAAGCCCCCCTGCTTTATCTTTTCTGAGATCTAGCTGAGAATGGATTCTCTCTCTCTCTCTCTCTTTTCCCACAAAAGCCCTGACTGAGGTCAGTAAATTGATTAAATAATTTTAGAGAATAACTCCTGCCTCTGGGGAGATGAGGAACATTTATTTGTCAATAAATATGTGGACGCTGAATAAAAGTAAATGCTTTTTCATTGATAATTAATTTTTCATGCTCACATAAAACCAACAACTTCTACCTGCAAGAAGACCATTACTTGAAGCTGAGGTTTCTTCCTGTGCATGCTGGCTGGCTCTTTTCCATTGTTGAGAGCCTAGTCCATCAAACCAGAAGAGCTTCCGACAAATTGATAAAGAGCCAACACTGCCTTTGTCTTCTTCATTTTTATTTTAGGACTTGCTCACATGGCAACCAATCAAAACAAAATTTAAGCCAATTCATAGTTGTGAAAAAAATCTTCATCATATAATGAATGATCAATTAGCTTCCTTAAAAATGAAGTTATATATATTTGACTAGTGTATGGTGGAGAACATGATACAAAAAAAGATGGTCACACCAGACTATTTAAAATTCTTTGTTTCAAAGCAAGGGAACAGGGAGGCCAATCTCAGACTAATCCTTAGATTCAGGATGCAGAGCTAAATTTGTCTAAGGGGTAAGTCATGAGGTCCACAAAGTTGGAGTGGGTGGGAAGGACTTTTGCACTCTGGTGGTGGGTGTGGTGAACAACTGACAACCTGTCCGGGAGGTGGTGCAGTGGATAAAGTGTTGGGGCTCTCAAGCATGAGGTCCTGAGTTCAATCCCTAGCAGCACATGTACCAGAGTGATGTCTGGTTCTTTATCTCTCCCCTTCTACTTTCTCATTAATAAATAAAATATATATAAAAAACCCTGACAACCTAGTTTTGAAGTAGGTTGACAAATAGGTTGAAAAGTGCTCTTAGTGAAGTAAACCAGTACCCTTTAAACCAAAATCTCTTGTCTTTGGAGGCTTTTAACACCTATTGAATTCTCTCTACATTCCTATTGTTGTCAAAGATGGACCTAAAATATTTGCTTTTATTTCGGAAGCCTTATGAAGCTAATTTCCCTGAGCAACATGTCCTCAAGCGCTCTCAAGGGACCTTTTCTAAGTCATAATAAATTCCTGTATTTCTATATATTGTCACCTCATCAGACAAGACTTTCCTGCTCACCATATCTAAATTAGCCCCCTGCCTACAACTTCCTCCCTCCCTCCCTCCCTCCCTCCCTCCCTTCTTTCCTTCCTTCCTTCCTTCCTTCCTTCCTTCCTTCCTTCCTTCCTTCCTTTTTTTCTCTTCTTGGCCTCTAGGGTTATCACTGGGGTTTTGTGCCAGCACTATGAATCCACTGCTCCTAGTGGCCAGTTTTTCCATTTTCTTAGAAATAAAGACAGAGAAATTGAGAGGGAAGAGGGGAAAGGGGAGTTAGAGAGAGAAAGACAGATATCTGCAGACCTGCTTCACTGCTTGTGAAACTTCCCTCCTGGGTGGGGGGGGTGCTTACATGGGTTCTTGCACAGGTCCTTGCACTTAGTACTATGTGCACGTAATCATTTTCTTTATATCAATAAATCATGTTATTTATTGTTAGTTCATATTTATCTGCTTACCATACCCCAACAGAGGTAAACTCTACCAAGATGATGGCTTTCTTTATCTTGTCCATCTCAAAGCTTAGTCTTAGTTACATCTGCAAAGTCCCTTTTTGCCAAACAAGGTAGTCTATTTGAAGGGTTTTAGTGAGTAGACTGGCTAGCTCTTCATAGGGCGCGAGCGCTTCCACACTACGATCATCATCTCTGGCATTACGCTATTCCACTGCAGAATACTGTGCCCCAGGATGGTTCCGTAGCCCCCATGTCCACTTGGTCGATTCCAAATTATATTCCTCCATGAGGATAATTTCTGGCACCATCCGTTCCACCCCGGCTCCATGGCTGCCAGTTCTTAGCAACATCGCCCCGCCAGATATTCATCGGGATGTGGCATCATCTAAGTTCATTTCCCACGTCTACGCTCGACCGGACCTGACAATATACGCGGATATCTTCGCCCACCCTGTCCAACGCTTGACGTCTCGTCACCCAATCTGGTCCCCTACGCCTACACTGAACTTCTCTGTTCCAGTCTCTTGGAAACAGAGTTGCCAGTCAGCTGAGGTAAAGAACAAACACCTCATCACAGACCCCTGCGAGCGTCAACCCGGCTTTGACCTAGCATGTTATGATTGGGCCCTCCTCAATCGCTATCGAACAGGCCATGGCCGGTGCGCCGCTATGTTCCATCGCTGGGGAGCCAGAGACGACCCGAACTGCCCCTGCGGCTCCAGACGGACTATGACCCACATGGTCAACGACTGCCACCTCTCCAGATTCAAAGGAGGTCTCAAAACTTTACATCAGGCTCAACCTGACGCTGTTGACTGGCTACGGAAGAAGGGCAAACGCTAGAAGAAGAAGAAGTGAGTAGAGCATTGAACAACTCCTGAAAACAGTGTTCTGCACATCACTGAGGACACCATCTGTTGACTGTTAAGTCTCAAATAATGCCTTCCACAGACTCAGTAAATCTACTGACGGTTCTTAAACTCTAAGACAGCAAGAATATTCCCCATTCTCTATAAAACCCACATTTCTCCCAATCCTGGAACCTCTGGGGCATGGCTTGTTTTTCTTCTTGCTTCCCTCAATCCAGACCATTTGATGCTGCATCTGCTGATCTCAACCAAATCAATGCAAGCAGTACCACCTTGACATGTTCCACACCGGACGGTGTCCAGAGACACCAGCTGTGGGATGTCAATCCTTCGGCTCCATTACTCTGATGACAACTTTTCTAGCTCATAGGACTCCTTAATTCCATTTTGGGTGGTGCACTTCCTAACAAAGCCTCAGAACCTAGATATAGACCAGGGCCCATGACACAGAGCACATATGCAGGTGTATCCATAAGTTGGGGGAAAATATATACCATAAAGGAAAAGTACATAATAGTTGGTAGTGACTCAATAAGTGCAGCAAGCAAGTAGAAAGACTTAAAAAAGACACCATGAAGTACTTAATCAGATAGTTTCTACTTAGACCTAGATACCATCCTCACCTGCTTCCTATTTCATTTCCTTCAATTACTCTAAGGCTAACCTTGTCAGATTACATAAGGACTACAAAAGCTGGATAAGGGCGAGAGACGAGCACATTTTAATAATGTTCATGACTAGGTCACCCCATTATCCAAGGTCTTAGTCAGGAAATAATGGGATTTCCACATAGATATGATGGGCCTAGACCTCTAACAGATCTCTTTCTCTACTGTCGCTGGTCATCTCCATCGGGAACAGCATCGTGGACCGTCCTGTGGTCCTCTACAGGACCTTGCCCTCAAGTGTGGAAAAACAACGGTAGGGACTGCCCCACTCTCCAAAGGGTCAACATACTCTGCCACTAGAGTAAGACTGGTCCTGAAATGAGTGCAGCCTAAAATGCAGCCTAATAACTAGATATGACCATAGAAAGCAAACTCAGACCTACAGGGATGCAGGGGTTACATAGGCTCCTGTGCTGAATATGGGCCTCGGATACAATTGATGGGGCTTACAGTTAGCAATATTTATACACTTCCCCCATATTTGGGAGCTACTCTTTGCCCTGATCCAGCTTTCTAGTTCTATTTCCAACTCTGACACCATCTCTCCAGACAATACCTTTAGCCCACCTGCATGTTGGCTGTCAAAAATTAGTAAAGTCATGGGTCCCTTGGAATATACCTAAAATAGATGTCCTAGCTTTTTCCAAAATGGAGACCCTAGATCTCATCTGCTATATTCTACCTTTAGGTTTCTGATTATTAAACAATTTGTTCTGCTTTATATCTTAATGTTTTTCAGCCACCAAGTTGCAGATGCTACCTACCATGACACCAACTTGACTTCCCCGGGCAGATGACCTCACCCAATGTGTCCTGAAACCCCACTTCTCCAGGGCTCTGTCCCATTAGGGAAAGATAGAAACAGGCTGGGAGTATGGATCAGCCTGTCAATGCCCATGTCCAGTGGAGAAGCAATTACAGAAGACAGCCCTCTCACCTTCTGCAGCCCATAATGATCCTGAGTCCATACTCCCAGAGGGATAAAGAATAATAAAGCTTCCAGTGGAGGGGCTGGGAGACACAACTCTGGTGGTGGGAACTGTGTGGAATTGTACTCCTCTTACCCTATGGTCTTGTTGATCATTATTAAATCAATCAATAAAAATATCTACTGGTGGAATGGCAGAGTTGGATCAGATTCTTTGCTTACTATTTCACCCCTACTCTGCTTTACGAAGTTTTGAATAGCAAAACTCTATCAATTGCTCTAAGAGGGACTGGAGTGACAAATATGCTTCACCTAGGATCATTTTCTAAATGAGGAACTACAGTGTACAGAAAGCTGGATTTTAGTGTGAAATTCTGGACTGCTTGTTTTCTTCCTTTTCTGACTAGCTGAGCCCATGCAATGAATGGTTACATATACATGAGACAAAAATCCTTAAAAGGTTGGAAGTCTCCACATATTGAGCCCTGCAGATGGTGTTGCTGCAGTGGTGGCATCATGATCTCCGGTCACTCTATGTAAGTTTCTTGGCTTTGCTGCAGAGGGAATCCACCACTTTACTCATGTTCTGAATTGCTTCCGGAGCAACTTCCTAAATTTTATGTACTAGGGGGTTCGAATAATCAAGACACACTCCCCCTGGTCCAAGACTCTATGAAATTTCTTGACAGAAATCATTTATGATAGTTTCCTTTCCATGTCAGTCTTGGAAAGTTTGGTGAGAGTAGATATGTGTTTAGTCTGTACTTGAGAAAAGGGTTCAATGACTCCGATCAGATTCTGTAATCCATACAACTTGGCCACGTGTGCATTGATGATTGGGTCACCTCAGACCTCTGCCCAGTAATCTGTAAGGATCGGCCTCCCTCATAATGAAGAGCAAGCTTCCTGCTCACTAATGCCTGGACACCTCATGGGGTGTTGAGCATGAGTTTGCACAGCAACATGCACTTCAGAGTTGTAATGATCTTGAGGCTATCGATGGAGGTATAACCCTCAAATGCCTCATAAAAATATGAGTAGGTACAGTCAACAATATTTATACCCCTTTCCCATATTTGGGAGCTACTCTCTTCCCTGATCCAGCTTTCTTTCTCCTTTTCCAGCCATGACATCATCTCCCCAGACAATAACTTGGGTCCACTTGCATATTAGAGGTCAGGCTTAGGAAAAAACTAGTATAGTCATGAACCCTTTGGAATATAACTAATATAGGCCTACTAGCTCTCTTCAAAATGGAGACCAGACCCCAAGTCTTCATGTGGAATATTCCAGCCTTTAGTTTCATGATTCATCAACAATGTATTTGGCTTGATATGTTAACTCTTTTTTTCAGCCACCAGGTTCCAGATGCTACCATGATCCCAACTGGACTTCCCTAGGCAGATGACCCCACCAATGTGTCCTGAACTCCCACTTCTCCAGAGCTCTGCCCCACTAGAGAAAGAGAGAGACAACTGGGAATATGGATCGAAATGCCAATGTCCATGTTCAGCAGGGAAGCAATTACAGAAGCCAGACCTTCCACCTTCTGCACTCCATAATGTCCATACTCCCAGAGGGATAAAGAATAGGAAAGCTATCAAGGGAGGGGATGGGATACGGAATTGTGGTGATGGGAATTGTGTGAGTTGTACCCCTCTTATCCTATGGGCTTTGTCAGAGTTTTCTTTTTATAAATAAAAATAATTAAAAAAAAACAGAGTATGGGGTTGGGTCACAGTGATGAAGCTAGTTAAGTACACATAGTACCATATACAAAGTACTGGGTTTGAGCCTCCGGTCCCCACCTGCAGGGGGAAGTTTCATGAGTGGTGAAGAAGGGTTGCAGGTGTTTCTCTGTCTCTCTCCTTTTCTGTCTCCCCCTTTCCCTCTTGATTGCTGGCTGTTTCTATTCAGTCAATGAAAATGATAAAAATTTTCAAAAAATAAGAGTATGCATTTTTCCAATCCTTCTTTTCTGCTACATGGATAACACCTGACTGCAAATCCAAGGAAGTCTGCAGTTGAAGGAGGTAGTAGACATCATTTTCTGTGGTTTGAGCAGAGGTTAAGGCTGCTCAGGCTTTCGGCAGGTTGCTCAGGGCATGGTATATTTGACTTTTTAAAAGCTATACTTCCATCAGAAGGGATTTATCTTTTATTATTATTGTTTTCAATACCCAAAGCATCTGAGAAGCCAAATGCAATGCATCCTGGTACTTCTTGGTATGGAAGTACAAAGACACTAGTCTTGCTTCCAAGACTTGGAATAAGAAAGTTCTTTTCTCTGATTTGCCCATTCAGAGCATTCTAAACACAATTCCACCTGCAGCTTGCCCTGTCTTCGCCAGGAGAGACTCCAGTCCCAGGATCCTTTGCTATTTGGCCTGCACTGCCTCCTCATCATTCTCCTGAATGTCACGCTTCACCATGGAATGGAGCATGTCAATGGAGACCTCCCGCCCAGTGCTGAGCAAACTGGAGTCTCTGGAACTCCACCACTACAGCCACTGCTGCCATCTTACTGATCTCCAATATATATTTTCCCTTTTGTTGCCCTTGTTTTTTTATTCTTGTTGTAGTTATTATTGTTGTTGTTAATGATGTCGTCATTGTTAGGAAAGAGAGAAATGGATAGAGGAGGAGAGAGAAAGACAGACATCTGCACACCTGCTTCACCACTTGTGAAGCGACACCCCTGCAGGTGGGCAGCCAGAGGCTGGAAACCGAATCCTTAGCCAGTCCTTGCTCTTCGCGCCAACGTGCGCTTAACCTGTTGCGCTACTGCCTGACTCCCTTCAATTTCTTAATATATTTTTAATTTTTATTATCATTTATTTATTTATTAGATAGAGACAGAGTGATACTGAGACGTGAAGAGGGAGATAAAGCAGGAAAGAGACATTTGCTGCCCAGCTTCGCCACTTGTGAAGCTTTACCCCTGCAGGTGGGGGGACCAGGGGCTTGAACCCAGGTCCTTTGTGCACTGTAATGTGTGTGCATAACCAGGTGCGCCACCCCCGGCCCCAAATTTCCTCATTTTTAAGGAAAACAATCACAATATTTTAAAGATATTTGAAGCCTGTGGCTTCTGGCTAACACTGGTATCATTCAGCTGCTAGAATCTCACTATTCAAAGCATCCTTCTTTTATACTAGCTAGAGGGGTAGTTTGTGGAAAATATCAAGAAAACCACCTACCTCTGATACCAATTATCTGATTTATGACATTGTACAAAAGCATGTAATAGGCTTCCTTTCATCTTTCTGGGGCTAGTACTCATAAAGGATGACTCAAAGGTGATATTTTGCAGATATTATCAAGTTAAAATAACTTCAGACTTCTCTAATACAACTTTCTTTTCTTTAAATTGATTTAATTATGATTGACAAGTCCATTGCATAAGGGGGATACAATCCCACACAATTCCCACCACCAGAGTTCTGCAGCCCATCCCCTCCAGTGGAGGCTTTCCTATTCTTTAAAAAAAATTTTTTTTAATATTTATTTATTTATTTATTTAATTTTTTATTTAAGAAAGGATTAATGAACAAAAACATAAGGTAGGAGGAGTACAACTCCACACAATTCCCACTACCCAAGCTCCATAACTCCCCACTCCCCTGAAAGCTTTCCCATTCTCTATCCCTCTGGGAGCATGGACCCAGGGTCATTGAGGGTTGCAGAAGGTAGAAGGTCTGGCTTCTGTAATTGCTTCCCCGCTGAACATGGGCGTTGACTGGTCAGTCCATACTCCCAGTCTGCCTCTCTCTTTCCCTAGTAGGGTGGGTCTCTGGAGAAGCTGAGCTCCAGGACACATTGGTAGGGTCTTCAATCCAGGGAAGCCTGGCCAGCATCCTGGTGGCATCTGGAACCTGGTGATTGAAAAGAGAGTTAATATAAGAAGCCAAACAATTTGTTGAGCAATCATGGATCCCAAGCTTGGAATAGTGGAGAGGAAGTGTTAGGGAGGTACTCACTGCAAACTCTAATGTACTTCTGCTTTCCGGTATATATTTTGCAGTAGTTTATGGATACGTGTGAACATAAGCTCTCTCTCACAGAAACTGGTGTATATCTAGGTTATGGGACTTTGTTAGAAAGTGAACTAACTGAGATGAAATTAGAGTGTACTATAAAAGGAAAGGTCTCACCCAAGTAATGAAGCCGAAAGGTTGTCATTCCACATGTGAAGTCTCTGGACGCAGTCTGAGGTGAAGCATGTTGAGGTAGCAATCGTTGCGTTGGTTAGGTTGTGATCGGCGGATGCAATATTATTTGGTTTGGATTGGGAGAGGCATACAGGAAAGTGGGCCCTGTCCAAGGGTTCCAGGACTGGGGGAAGTAGGGGCTCTATAGTGGAGATGTGAGGTTCCTGCTGTAATTTGATCAGGTCCTGCTTTTAGTTTCTCTTTCAGATCTTCTTACTCAACTTCTGTTGATGAGTGGGATCATCCCATACTCATCTTTATCTTTCTGACTTAGTTTACCACTTTACATAATTCCTTCTAGCTCTGTCCAAGATGGGTCAGAGAAGGTGGGTTCATTGTTCTTGATAGCTGCATAGTATTGCATTGTGTATATATACCACAGCTTTCTCAGCCACTCATCTGTTGTTGGGCACCTGGGGTGCTTCCAGGTTTTAGCTATTATGAATTGTGCTGCTATGAACATAGGAGTACACACCTCTTTTTGGTTGGGTGCTATGGAGTCCTTGGGGTATAAGCCCAGGAGAGGAATTACTGGATCATATGGAAGGTCCATGTCTAGCCTTCTGAGAGTTTTCCAGACTGCTCTCCACAGAGGCTGTACCAATTTACATTCCCACCAGCAATGTAAAAGGGTTCCTCTGTCCCCACATCCTCTCCAGCATTTGTTGCTGCTGTCCTTTTTGATGTATGCCATTCTTACAGGAGTGAGGTGGTATCTTAGTGTTGTCTTAATTTGCATTTCTCTGACAATCAGTGACCTAGAGCAGTTTTTCATATGTTTATTAGCCTTTTGGATCTCCTCTGAGGTGAATGTTTTGTTCATATCCTCTGCCCATTTTTGGATGGGGTCATTTGCTTTTTTGGTGCTAAGTTTGCTGAGCTCTTTATATATTTTGGTGATTAGTTTCTTGTCTGATGTCTGGCATGTGAAGATCTTCTCCCATTCTGTGAGGGGTCTCTCTGTTTGTTTAATAGTTTCTTTGGATGTGCAGAAGCTTTTCAATTTGATGTAGTCCCATTGGTTTGTTTCTGCTTTAGTCTTCCTTGCAATTGGGTTTGATTCATCAAAGATGTCCTTGAGGTGTAGGTGGGAAAGTGTTTTACCAATGTTTTCCTCTAAGTATTTGATTATTTCTGGTCTGACATCTAGGTCTTTGATCCATTGGGAGTTGATTTTTGTTTCTGGTGAGATAAAGTGGTTTAATTTCATTCTTCTGCATGTTTCAACCCAGTTTTCCCAGCACCATTTATTGAAGAGAGCCTCCTTTTTCCATTTAATCCTTTGCCCCCCTTATCAAAGATTAGATGCCCATAGATGTTGGGATTTACTTCTGGGCTTTCCATTCTGTTCCACTGGTCTGTGTGCCTATTTTGTTCCAGTACCATGCTGTTTTGGTGATGATGGCTTTATAATATAGTTTAAGGTCTGGGAGTGTGATGCCTCCATTTCTGTTTCTTTTCCTCAAGATGGTTTTGGCAATTCTAGGTGTTTTCAGGTTCCAGATAAATGATTGTAGTGTTTGTTCTATTCTCTTAAAGAAGCTTGGTGAAATTTTTATGGGTATTGCATTAAATTTGTATATGGCTCTGGGGAGAATATTCATTTTGATGATGTTTATTCTTCCAATCCATGAGCATGGGATATCTTTCCATTTCTTGGTATCAGTTTCTATTTCCTTGAGTAGCGACTCATAGTTTTCAGCATACAAGTCTTTCACTTCTTTGGTCAACTTTATTCCTAGGTATTTGATTGATTTTGCTGAAACAGTAAATGGGAGTGATTTCTGGATGTCTTCTTCTTCAGATTTAGTGTTTGCATAAAGAAATGCGACTGATTTTTGTACATTGATTTTGTAGCCTGATACCTTGATGTATTGCCTAATAACTTCCAGTAGTTTTCTGCTGGATTCTTTGGGTCTTTCTATGTATACTATCATATCATCTGCAAATAGTGAGAGCTTGACTTCTTCCCTTCCAATCTGTATTCCTTCGATTTCTTTCTCTTGCCTGATTGCTATGGCAAGAACTTCCAATACTATGTTGAAGAGTAACGGTGACAGTGGACAGCCTGTCTAGTCCCTGATCTGAGGGGGAATGTTTTCAGCTTCTGTCCATTGAGTATGATGTTGGCTATAGGTTTGCTATATATAGACTTCACTATCTTGAGGAATTTCCCATCTATTCCCATTTTTTTTGTAGAGTTTTGAGCATGAATGGGTGTTGGATTTTGTCAAAGGCTTTCTCTGCATCTATTGAGATAATCATGTGGTTTTTGGCTTTGCTTTTATTGATGTGGTGAATGACATTGATTGACTTACGGATGTTGAACCAGCCTTGCTTTCCTGGGATGAATCCCACTTGGTCATGATGAACAATCTTTTTGATGTGTTGCTGTATCCGGTTGGCCAAGATCTTGTTTAATATTTTGGCATCTATGTTCATCAGAGATATTGGTCTGTAGTTTTCCTTTTTTGTTCTGTCCCTATCAGCTTTTGGTATCAGGGTGATGTTGGCTTCATAAAAGGTGGAAGGGAGTATTCCTGTTTCTTCAATCTTATGGAATAGCTTAAGAAGTATGGGTATTAACTGTTTCCTGAAAGATTTGTAGAATTTGTTTGTGAAGCCATCTGGTCCAGGACTTTTGTTGTTGGGGAGATTCTTAATAACGGTTTCAATTTCTTTGTCTGTGATTGGTGCATTTAGATTTTGTAGTTCTTCTTGGTTCAGTTTTGGAAGTGCATAAGTTTCTAGGAATTGTTCCATTTCTTCCAGATTCTCTAGCTTGGTGGCATATAGTTCTTTATAGAAGTTTCGCAGGATTCTCTGGATTTCTGTGGTGTCAGCTGTGATATCTCCTCCATCGTTTACAATTCTATTAATTTGAGTCTTCTCTCTTTTTTGTTTGGTGAGTCTGGCTAGGGCTTTGTCAATTTTGTTTAATCTTTCAAAGAACCAACATTTGGCTTCATTGATCTTTTGTATGGTTCTCTTATTTTCGATGTTGCTTATTTCTGCTCTAACTTTAGTGATTTCTGTCCTTCTGGTTGCTTTAGGGTTCCTTTGTTCCTCTTCCTCTAAGTCCTTGAGGTGTGCATTAAGGTCGTTCATTTGAGCTTCTTCTTGGTGTTTAATATGTGATTGTATGGCTATAAGTTTCCCTCTCAGTACTGCTTTAGCTGTGTCCCAAATATTTTGATAGGTTGTGTCTTCATTTTCATTAGTTTCCAGGAAGATTTTAATTTCCTGCTTGAGTGAGTCTCTGACCCAGTGGTTCTTAAGGAGCATGTTATTTAGTTTCCAAATTCTGTGTCTTTTAATAATTTTCTGTTTGTTTTTAAATGTTAGTTTTACTCCACTGTGGTCTGAGAAGATACTTGGGATGATTTCAATGCTCTTGAATTTATTGATGCTGTCTTTGTGGCCTAACATGTGGTGTATCCTTGAGTATGTGTTATGTGGATTTGAAAAGAAGGTGAATTCCAGTTTTTTGGGGTGGAGGAGTCTGAAAATGTCCAAGAGGTCTAGTCTGTCGATCTCTTCATTCAATTCTCTTGTATCTTTATTGGTTCTCTGCTTTGTTGATCTGTCTAAGTGTGAGAGTGGGGTATTGAAGTCTCCCACTATTATTGTATTACTATTGATGCATCTATCAGTAGATGCTTAGTGTATTTAGATGGTCCCTCGTTGGGTGCATAGATGTTAATAATTGTTAAGTCTTCTTGGCTGATTGATCCTCTAATCATTATGTAATGTCCTTGCCTATCTTTTATTACTTTATTTAATTTAAAATCTATCGTGTCTGAGATGAGAATGGCTGTTCCTGCCCTTTTTTGTGGTCCGTTAGCCTGTATGATAGTTTTCCATCCTTTCACTTTAAGTCTGTGTTTATCTTGTTGTGACAGATGGGATTCTTGTAAGCAGCATATGGTTGGGTTATGTTTTCTGATCCATCCCACCACCCTGTGCCTTTTGATGGGTGAGTTTAAGCCATTGACATTTATTGATATTATGGATTTAATGTATTGTAGTGCCATTGTTCTAAAAAAAAAGTTTTTGCTCTGATATATTGCAAGTATTATAGTGATGTTCTTGTTTATAAGAGGTCTTTTAGTACCTCTTTCAGGGCCGGCTTGGTGATGGTTGCCTCCTTTAACTGTTGTTTATCTAAGAAGGTTTTAATCCCTCCATCTAGTTTGAATGAAAGCCTAGCAGGATATATTATCCTTGGTTGAAACCCTTTTTCATTCAGGGTTCGATAGATATCTTGCCACTCCCTTCTGGCTTTTAGAGTTTGAGTGGAGAAGTCTGCAGATAATCTTATGGGTTTTCCCTTGTATGTGACTTTTTGTTTCTCTCTTGCAGCCTTTAGGATCCTTTCTTTATCCTTACTTCTTCTCATTGTGACTATGATGTGTCTTGGTGTCTTCAGGTCTGGGCTGATTCTATTTGGTACTCTCTGGGTCTCTTGAATCTTGATATCCTTTCTGTTATTCAGGTCTGGGAAGTTTTCTTCTATTATTTCCTCTAGAATGTTTGCTTCCCCTTCCTCTCTTTCTTCCTCTGGCAGGCCAATTATACGAATGTTACTTCTTTTGAGAGCATCCTATATGTCTCTGTTGTTGTTTTCAGTGTCTCTCAATCTCTTTTTAAGCTCTTTCACCTCTTTCTTAGTTTTCTCTAACTCATCCTCTGTCTGACTAATTCTGTTTTCTGCTTCTGTTAGTCTGCTTTCCCTTGCCTCAGCTTCTTTCTTCATTACAGCTATTTCAGCTTTCAGTTCTCTGATTGCCTCAAGATAATCAGTATTTTCCTTGGGGGTCTCAACTGTTGTTTCCCTAATACTGCCATTCCTTTCCTCCAATGTTGTTTTCATTTCTGTGATTAATAAGTTTATTATTGCTTGCATACTTTTCTTATCTATGGTTACTTCTGGCTGATTTGTAGTTTCTTCTGGGCTCTTGTCTTCATTCATTGGGGTAGCAGTTTTATTTGTTTTTGATCTACCCATTTTTTTTATTTATGTGTTTCTTTTTTTTTTATGCTCTGTTGTTCCTCAGTTGTTGTGTCTTGAGTACAAGTACCACTGTTCTAAATACCTTTATGACAATTGCACTCACCAACCTCAGGAATTACAGTAGCAACTGAAGTAAGTATTGAAGTAGTTTAATCGTTACCAGTTAGCCAAACAATTTCTCCAGTCCGTGAAATAATAGTAACCAAATCCCAGTGAAGAAAGAGAAAAGAAAGACAGGATAGCAAGAATAGACAGTTATGCAAATCTACTATCCACTGTATATTCTAGGGGTAACAAGAGGGGAAAGGGAACTAGAGCAGAGATACACACATAGAGAGTCCGCTCTGAGTCAGATTTCTTCCCCAAAGTAATTCACAAATTCAGAAAGGCAAAGAAGAAGGAAGAAGTGTATGACAAGATTAAAAAAAAAAAGAGAGAGAGACAAGAGAGAGAAAAGGGAGAAGATAAGTAAAAGAGTTGTAATTAAAGAGCAGTGAAAGGAAATTCCCAAATGTGTATCAGTGAATTCAAAAAAGCACCCTGTTTGGTGGTGTTAGGTATCCTGCTAGGAGCTGGTCCCCAGGGACTGCTTATGGGGGGGGGGCGGGAAGGAGGTATGCTTGAAAATTAAAAGGAAGAAAAAAGAATTTTTTCCCCTTTTTTCCCTACTGTAATTCTTAACCCAAATTAAGTTATAGTCACCTCCTTGGTGTCTAAGGACCCCTTATTGGCTGGCCTGCTAAAGGTAGAAAATCCTGTTGTTTCCAGGAGATGTGTTCGGAGCTCAGTGGCTAGCAGCTTCTCAGTCCGCCATCTTCCGGGAAACCCCCCCCTCCAGACTTTTTTAAAGGATTTCTCAAAAATGAAAACTAGATCCAAGTCCTTTGATCCAATGAGAGCTATACTCAAGAAGTCTTTGGATCCGCCCTCAGGTTCGCGGTGGTCCCTGGAGACTCCCAAGAGAAAGCCCCCGAGCTATAGTGCTCCCTCCGGGTCCTCTGCCGGCCGCCCAGCAGCGCTCTGCAACCGGTGGAGGAGCCACCTTCCCGGGCGGAGGACAATGCCCAGCGCACCCGCCTTGCCCGGCGCCGCCTGGGATGTCTGGAGCAGCCCGCCCACTAGTCCACGCCACCTTTACTCTAATTCTTAACCCAGATTAAGTTATAGTCACCTCCTTGCTGTCACCGATAGGGCCCCTTATTGACTGGCCTGCTAAAGGCAGAAAATCCTACCGTTTCCAGAAGATGTGATCAGAGCTCACGCCGCTAGCAGCTTCTCAGTCCGCCATCTTCCAGGAACCCCCCATATTTATTTATTTATTAGAGACAGCCAGAAATTGATAGGGAAGGAAGTGATAGCAAGGGAGAAAGACACCTGTAGCACTTTCCCCCTGTCGGTGGAGAGTGGGGGCTTGAACCTGGGTCCTTGTGCATTACAGCATGTGTACTCAACCAGGTGCACTACCACCCAGTTCCCTTTCCTATTCTCCAACTCCCTGGTAGTATGGACCCAGGATCATTATGAAATACAGAAGGTGGGAGGGCTGGCTTCTGTAATTGCTTCTCCACTGGACATGGGCATTGATAGGTTGATCCATACCCCCAGCCTGTTTCTGTCTTTCCATAGTGGGGCTGGGCTCTGGAGAAGTGGGGTTCCAGGACACATTGGTGAGATAGTCAGTCAGCCCAGGGAGTTTACAGTGACATCATGGTAGTATCTACAACTTGGTGGCTGAAAAGCATTCAGATATAAAGCAGAACCAAGTGTTTAATAATCAGGAATCTAAAGGTAGAATATAGTAGATGAGATCTGGAAAAAGCTAGGAAGCTTATTTTAGGTATATTCCAAGGTATATTTAGGTATATTCCATGACTTTATTAATTTTGACAGCCAACATGCAGGTGAGCCAGAGGTATTGTCTGTTGGACAATAGTTGGAGATAGGACTAGAAAGCTGGATCAGGGCAGAGAGAAGCTCCCAAGCATGAGGAAAGTATAATAAATATTAATTGTGAGCCCCATCGATTTGATCTGGGGCCCATATTCAGCACAGGAGCCTATGTAACCCCTGCATCCCTATAGGTCTGAGCTCACGTTCTGTGGTCATGGCTAGGAACATTCTAGGCTGCAATAAACTCAGGACCCAACTTCCTCCAGTGGCAGAGTAGATTGACCCAGCCTCCCTTTGGAGAGTGGGGCAGTACCTACCATTGTTTTTTTACACTGAGGGCAAGGTCCTGTAGAGGAAGCTTTTTTTTTTTTAAAGCCTTATTTTAAAAAACTTAAATTGTCACCAGTCTCAGTGCCAACACTACAAATACAGCATTTCTGGAAGATAAATTTATGGAAATAGAGAGAGACTGGGTGGGAGAGGGTTAGAGAAGGAGACGGAAAAAGAGACACCTGTAGCATTGGGATGCATTGGATCGACCTTCCCGTGGTGCATCCCGTGAGTACCCATTCATTGGGGAAACTGACGATCCTTCCTAGCCGACGGCAAACGCTAGAAGAAGTGCTGGTGAAGTTGCCCCCCCACCACCACCCCCGCCACCAGGGAGTGTGAGCTTGAACCCAGGTCCTTATGCATGGTAATATGTGCTGCTCTACAAACACCACAGCTCAACATCCTAAACATGTTTTTCTTTGTTAATATTGTGCTAAAGATTGTACTCAGGCATCGATAATGCAGTTTATGGCTGAGTAAACTTCTCAACCCAATTTATTTAATTTTTTTTTTTTAGCAGATTGTGGGGAGCAAGAGAGATAGTGAAAGAGGGAGAGAGGATAAACGTGCTGCCTCATCACCCATGGAATTTCTTACAGGTTTTGTCTTCATTTTTCCATATAGTGCTAGGGCCTAACCCAGGCCTTCATTCATGTAAAGTAACCCCATGGATGCCTCCAATGAAGTTGTAAAGATTATAGATCTCTAAACTGCCATCAAAATACTTCAGCAAAAAAGGAGGTGACATTCCACAGTGGAATACTACTCAACTGTAAAAAATGGTGACTTCATCGTTTTCAGCCGATCTTGGATGGACCTTGAAAAATTTATGTTAAGTGAAATAAGTCAGAAACAGAAGGATGAATACGGGATGATCTCACTCTCAGGCAGAAGTTGAAAAACAAAATCAGAAAAAAAAAAAACCCAGTAGAACCTGAAATGGAATTGGCGTATTGCACCAAAGTAAAAGACTCTGGGGTGGGGGTGGGTGTGTGGGGAGAATATAGGTCCAAGAAGGATGACAGAGGACCTAGTGGGGCTTGTATTGTTATATGGGAAACTGGGGAATGTTATGCATGTACAAACTATTGTATTTACTGTTGAATGTAAAACATTAATTCCCCAATAATGAATTAAAAAAAAAAAAAAAGGAAGTGATGCCTGGCTTATTTTCCTACCCAATTTCCTTAGACATAGAAAGCCTTAAGGCAACCACAAGCTTTCTGCTTTGTAGCACACGCTGGCCTTCCTGAATCTCTCATACTCTAATATTATATTTCTATTGTTCTTCCTCTGTTTCCTGTCCTGCATCTCTATCAGAAACAGTTAAACTGAGCCATTATTGGTTAATGTCCTCCTAAACCCAGGAGCCGAGAGAATTTAATATTCATCTAAAATAATTCATATAGAAGTATGATTGACTGATTAGTATGTTGCTTATAGTAAAAAAAATATACAGCTATATATGCATTAGTTGTTTCTAATTGTTTAAGAGGTGATTCTCATACTTTACAAAGCTTATTCATTTGTTTATTGGGTAGACGCAGAGAAATTGAGATGGAAGGGGAGATAGAGAGGGAGAGAGCAAGAGAAACACATGCAGTAATGCTTCACCGCTCATGAAGCTCCCCTCTAGGTGGGGACGGGGGGCTTGAACCTGGGTCCTTACACATGATAAAATGTGTGCTCAACTGAGTGTACCACCACCTGGCCCCTCCCATACTTCTTATAAGTTAATTTTTCTTACTCTTGAAAGTTTAATAAAAATTTATTTATTGTTTAGAGACAGAGATAAGTTGGGGGGTAATTAGAGAGGGAGAGAGAAAGAGTCTCACCTACAGCACTGCTTCACCACTTGTGAAGCTTTCCTCCTGCAGCTGGGGACTAGGGATTTGAACTGGGGACATCACATACTCTAATATTTATGCATAATCAGAAGGCAATAATCATCTTCGGTGCAGCATTTCCTGCCCATCCAAGGTTTTTTTTTGTTTGTTTATTTTATTAATTTTTTTCTTAAGTTATACTTATCAGTGAAGTCATCTGGTGGTTATCCTCTTTTTGGCTTATTTCATTTTGCATTAACTTTAAGTTCCACCCAGGATGAAGTAAAGGGGATGACTTCATTGATTCTGATAGTTGAGTAATATTCCATTGTGTACATATACCACATCTTTCTTAGCCATTCACTTGTTGTTGGACATCTGGGTTGTTTCCAGGAATGGACTATTATAAATTGTGTTGCTATGAACATAACTATACATAGATCTGTTTTTTTCCTCAGGACAAGGACTTACGGATCATAGGGTAGGTCCATTTCTAGTGTTCTGAGAAGTCTCTAGATTGTTTAGTAAAAATGTATTTAACTGGCATTTTTGAACAAGAAAAATTTTTTGTTTTGATTGTTTATTTGTTTTCTCATTGGGACTTTGTGCCTGTGTGATTCCATTGCTCCCAACAAGTTTTTAAATAAAATTTTTCTTTTTAAAGAGTTTTTATCGGGAGTAGCGCAACACGTTAAGAGTACGTGGAGCAAAGCGCAAGGACAGGTGTAAGGACCCTGGTTGGAGCCGAGGCTCCCCATCTGCAAGGGAGTCGCTTCACAGGAGGTGAAGCAGGTCTACAGGTGTCTATCTTACTCTCTCCCTCTCTGTCTTCCCCTCCTCTCTCCATTTCTCTCTGTCCTATCCCACAACGACAACATCAGTAATAACTACAACAATAAAAAAAAAAACAAGGAAAAAAAGAGTTTTTATTATCTTTATTTACTGGGTAGAAACAGTCAGAAATCAAGAAGGAATGGAGAGAGAGAGAGAGAGAGAAGCAACAGAGAGATAAAGAGACACTTGCCTCACTGCTCCATGACTTACAAAGCTTCCCACCTGTAGGTGGGGACCAGGACTTGAACCTGGGTCTTTGCCCAGCAGGATCTTTTATATTATTTTTTTCTTTCAACCTCAGAGAGAAACAGAGAGAGGAGGAAAGATGCTGTGGTACTGTTCCACCACTCATGAAGTTTCCCCTATACATGGTGCTCCCATGGTGCCAAGATTTGAACTCTGACCCTTGTGCATGGTAAAGCGTGAACACTCTATCAGGTAAATGCTCTTCCATGCCAAGAAAGCTCATTTGATGTCCTTGCTGTTCTTTGACCACCTAGCTTCTTTCTTATTTCCACAGGCAGAACAATAAGGGCAGTGTTTTTGTTTTTTTCTACTACTTAAGGCTAAATGTTTGCCCAAGTCTCATCTATGTTGCTGCATAATTACAAATACATGGTCATGTTGCATTCAGTTTTTTTCTTTTCTCTTTTTTGCTGGATTTCAACCTTCCTTTCTTTCTTCCTTCTTTCTCTCCTTCCCTCCTTCCTTCCTCCCTCCCTTCCTTCCTTCCTTCCTTCCTTCCTTCCTTCCTTCCTTCCTTCCTTCTTTCCTTTCTTTGTTTCTTCCTCTTCTGCACAGCCTTGCTTTATTGTGCCTTCTTTGGTAGATACTTCTTTTGCCCCAAAATATGTTTTAGTATTTTTTTCTTTCTAAAACTGTTTGGGACATAGAAAATAAAAAAGTTCATGTGTGTGTGCACCCATGTGTATTTTTTTCTAGGTGAGTGTTCTAATTTATCTCACTGTAGTACTTTGCACTGACTGAAATTAATCAAGAGTATGCAGAGCCTAGAACAACAGTCTGTTTCCCTAACTCATGCTCATCCAGTTGTTTGATATCATGTAACAAATCTGATGTATTATTTTCTCCCACTATTTCTTTTCTTTTTTATTTTCTAAAGCTTTTTTTAAATTTAGTTATTTATGAGAAAGATAGGGGGAGAGAGAGAGAAAGAACCAGACATCACTCTGGTACATGTGCTGCCAGGGATTGAACTCAGGACCTCATGCTTGAGAGTTTAGTGCCTTAGCCACTGCGCCACCTCCTGGATCACTTTTCTTTCTTTTTTTTTTTTTTCTCCAGGTTTATTGCTGGGACTCAGTGCCTGCACTACAAATCCCCTGCTCCTGGAGGCTATTTTTTTCCACTTTTGTTTCCCCTGTTGTTTATCATTGTTGTAGTTATTACTGTTGTTATTGCTGTGGTTATTGTTGGATAGGGCAGAGAGAAATCGAGAGAAGAGGCGAAGACAGAGAGGGGGAGAGAAAGACACCTGCAGACCTGCTTCACTGTCTGTGAAGGGACCTTTGCTCGCCCTCCCACCTCCCTCCACAAATGGGGAGCTGGGGGCTCCAACCAGGATCCTTATGCTAGTCCTTGTGCTTCGTGCCATGTGCACATAACCCAGTGTGCTGCCGCCCAACCCCCCTCCTATTACTACGTCTTGCTCTACACTTGCTAACTTGTGAGGCTTAAGATCTTTAAATGAAGTTATGATGAATAGCCTTCAAAGAAAATAAAAATGTCAGTGGTGTTACAGACTATACATATTATGAACATGTTACATTATCAGGAGATTTAAGATCCGATATGTAAAACACTAGCTATGTGGTTGTAATGAACAACCTTAGAATTTAATCTTGCTATATTTTTAAGCAAGTTCATACATGTTCTGGGTGAAAAGTAAATACAAAAAACAACATGGCCTTATGCTTAATGGAAAATGCATAATAATGTCCACTAGGGAAATAGAACAATTGAGATGTAGTTCTAACGATACTGCTTACCAGACCTCTTCTGCTCACCTTCTCCCTTTCGTCATCCTCTTCTTCTGGGGGTGCACTTTCACTGGCAAGAAGTATAAAAGCTATTACAAAAAGAAACTGGTAAAGTGATAGAGTATTGACCCAGTGGACAAGGAAATGAATTATATAATTATAGACTGGTGTGTGGAAAAATATGTACAGACAGGAGATGAATAAAAAGAGGCACTGTGCATGTTATTAACTTGGACAGGAATCAAAGAAAAAAAATCTTATCATCTCACTTTTTCCCTGTCTTATTTTTCTGGATAGATTTGACAGCTCAGAATCCCTCAGTGACTCTCCCTTCTTTGTTTTACATCTTCTTCGTTTATCTTTCTTTCTTTGCTTTTGCAGTATTCAAGCCTCCATCCCAAACACAAAAAGAATTTCGTAAAAGGGGCTAGGGTGGGGGAAGACTCACAGATCTGGGGTTCTGGGGTTTGCACACAGCTCTGCATGACTCAGAGGAGTCTATTTCATCTATGGGGTGCGGATACAAATGCGTAAAGGAGCTGTGAGTGAGGTGCACAAGTTTCCGTCATTGCTATTTCTTCTCTCAAATGTCTTCTTAACCCGATTAGAGCCTTGGAGAATGTGTACTTCCAGAGCCTCATGGTTTTTCACCCATTTTGGTGATCACAACTTTTAATTAATTTATTTATTTTATTATCTTTTAAAAATATTATTTATTTATTTATTGTTGGATAGGAACAGAGAGAAATTGAGAGGGGTGGGGAAGATGGAGAGAGACACCTGCAGCCCTGCTTGACCACTTGTAAAGCTTTCCCCCTGCAGGTGGGGATCAGGGGGTTGAACCTGCATCCTTGCGCACTGTAATGTGAGCGCTTAGCCAGGTGCGCCACCACCTGGTCCAGATCTTTATTTATTTATTGGGTAGACAGAAATCCAGAGGGAAGGGAAAGATAGAAAGGAAGAGAGATAGACACCTGCAGCACAGCTTCACCACTCTCCAAGCTTACCTCCTGCAGGTGGGGACCAGGAGCTAGATACTGGATCCTTGTGCATCATGTGTCTGCTCAAACAGGGTCTGTCACCACCCAGCCCCATGACGACAAGTTTTTTATTTGCTCATCCTCATAAAAGTTATTTCTTTTTCTTTTAATTTTTTTATATTTATTTATTGATTGATTTTCTCTTTTCTTGCCCTTGTTTTTTATTGTTGCTGTAGTTATTGTTGTTATTGATGTCGTTGTTGTGGGATACAACAGAGAGAAATGGAGAGAGGAGGGGAAGACAGAGAGGGGGAGAGAAAGATAGACACCTGCAGACCTGCTTCACTGCTTCACTGTGAAGCGACTCCCCTGCAGGTGGGAAGCCGGGGCTCAAACCGGGTTCCTTACGCCCCCTTGCGCTTCACGCCATGTGCGCTTAACCTGCTGCGCTATCACCCGACTCCCCAAAGTTATTTCATATACTTATACTGCACCTCATTTTTATTTTTCTGTTTCTTTCACATACTTAGTTCATATTAATTAGTTCTTGGCAAACGCTAGAAGAAGAAGTTCTTGGATATGTATAATCTGTCTATCTATGATTTTTAAAAACCACTGGAAATGCAATTCATCATATCAAATTGAAATAGCAGTTCTAATTCTTACTTACATTGGAAGCTTGTGACCATTTTCTGAAAAAGCAATTAATCAGAAGACTGGAATGTGGCACACCTGGCTATGTGCACACATCACCATACACATGGACCTGGGTTCAAAACTCTAGTCCCCACCTGCAGAGAGGAAGCTTCTGAGCAGTGAAGCAATGATGCAGGTCCCGCCTCCTCTCAGTCTCCCCCTCCCCCTCTCAATGTCTCTCTGTCCTATCAAGTGAAAAATAAAAAGTAAATAAAAAAATTAAAAAATAAAGTGAAAAAAGAAAAAGTAAATAAAACCTCTAAATCTTATTTACAAATAAGAAACATTTATGTGAATATCATTATTTACTTAGGTTTTTTATTTACTTGCTCTGTCTGATGTCTTTTGTTATTTTTAAAAATTATTATTATTATTATTTTGCCTCTGGGATTATTGCTGCTTCTCGGTGCCTGCACTATGAATCCACTGCTCCTGGTGGCCATTTTTCATTTTTATTGGATAAGACAGAGAGAAATTGAGAGGGGGGGAGAAGAGAGAGGGAGAGAGAGACACAGAGACATCTGCAGACCTGCTTCACTGCTTGTGAAGACTCCCCTGCAGGTGGGGAATCAAGGGCTCGAACCTAGATCCTTGCACTATCCTTGCACTTCCTGCAATATTCGCTTAACCCGGTGCACCACTGCCCAGCTTTCTCTTCATATATATATATATATATATATATATATATATATATTTTTTTTTTTTTTTTTTTTTTTTAATTGAGAGGGAGAGACCAGAATACTATTCAGCTCTGACTTATATTGATGCTGGGGATTGAATCTGAGAACTTGACACTTCAGGCATAAAAGTCTTGCATAATCATTATAGTGTTTCCCCAGCCTTGATGGCTTCTTATTATTCTTTATTTTGTGTGTGTGTGTGAGAGAGAGAGAGAGAGACAGAGAGACAGAGAGACAGAGAGAGAGAGATTATCTACAGCGTTGCTTGAGTGTTTTATGTGGCACCTAGGATCAAATCCAAGGTCTCACATATGCAAAGCATGCTCTCTACTGCTGAGCCTCCTTCCTGGCTCTCAAACTGACCTCTTTTGAAACAGACATTTAAAATCCCTCTTTAATGTTTGCAAGAATAAAGTAAGATAAGTGTAACAAGTTCCCAAAGTTGCTAAAACATTTTTGTAGAACATATTGGGCGGGGAGACAGCATAATGGTTATACAAACAGACTCTAATGCCTGAGGCTCCTAAATCCCAGGTTCAATCCCCCATACCACCATAAACCAGAGCTGAACAGTGCTCTGGTGTTTGTCTGTCTTTCTCTCTCTCAAAAATAAAATTAATTTAAAAAAAAGTTTTTTAAAAAAGAACATAAACATATTTCACCGACACTGTTCACTCTTAAGTCAATACCACAAACAAAAAATTTTCAGTCTGATATTTTTTCCAGAATAACTTTTTTTTCACCTGTGTGAAATGGGATTCTGTAACACTGTATATGGTATAGTCCATATTTTTCCTTGTTTGATTTTTGTAAATAATGATTGTTTGACAGCATACTATACAAAGCAAATGGTGACACTTGCTTGGATGAAAAATTATGGATCTCATAGGATCTTTTAAATATGCCTTTCAGAGTAGCTATTTATCATCAAACATCCCCACATATTTGTTATGTATAAATGTTTTAAAACAAACCTATCACAGTCTTTTAGTACAGACTTAAGTCAACAGTTTGCAAACATCCCTTTGTTTCTTTATATCGATTTACCTACTGATGTAGCTTTTTCAATGAATGAAGTGAACTTGAGCACAGACAATAAAGGAAAGCAAAAATGACCAGGTTTGGACTTCTGTTCACAAGCAGAAAGAGTCTGTTGAGTCTGCCAGCAGGGGATCTTGTGTATTAATACCCTACCTGGAAGAGCTGACATGTTGAAAATGAGATTAACACCTTCCTGTTTTACATTAACTAAGGCTAAAGTGTCATTTGCCTTATCAAGAGAAAAAAAATTCAATACTGAAATGATAGGGTTGCAAACAAAGTATGGTTTTATGAAAATGTTAAAATATTAAGTAAGATTTTTTTTTTTATGGTGGTGGTGGTGGTGAATCTTTGAAGATAAATACCTTGTACAAATAAAAGCCAAAACAATCAAGATAACTTGAAAGCTAAATGTAAACACGTGTAATACAGTAACTCCTTTTTAGGCCAATGCTAATTGACATTTGGCTCACAGTAAACAACTTGTCAGAGCACACACAGAAAAATAATAATATAAATGAATATACTATGACAACGAGTACTGATGGCTTGGTATTTGTTGCCAATTCCAAACCAATCTTGAAACAGAAGAGCTAATATAAGTGATTTATTCATTCAGATATAAGATAGCACTTTCTAATTCTCTCACTTCACAATCCATCTAGCTATGTATTTACTAAAGATGAACATTCAGATGAAAATATATTAAAATTTCTAATAATGGCAAGCCTTAACATTATGGTAAATCTTTATTTATTTATTTATTTAACATTTATTTATTTTTTTATTTTGCTGCCCTTGTTGTTTTTATTGTTGCTGTAGTTATTATTGTTGTTGATATTGATGTGGTTGTTGTGCAATATGACAGAGAGAAATGGAGAGAGGAGGGGAAGTCAGAGAGGGGGAGAGAAAGATAGACACCTGCAGACCTGCTTCACCGCCTATGAAGTGACTCCCCTGCAGGTGGGGAGCCCAGGGCCTGAACCCCGATTCTTATGCAGGTTGTTGTGCTTTGCACCATGTGCGCTTAACCTGCTGCGTTTACGCCGGACTCCCATTATGGTAAATCTTAAGTGGGAATGGAACGGGAAAAGGGAACCAAGAGTGGCCTGATGTCCTCCTCACCCAGAAGGGCCCCTCCAAGTTGAAAGCTTTTCTCAGGCTTTGGTCTGGTTATATTCACAGACATCTGTAATAGCTTGATTGCAAAGTCAACTGCAATCAAAGCTAAAGCATAAACACCCTCAATGGAAGCCTAGCAGGAGGATGAGGGATTCTCATGGGAAGGTCTGGGGCATAGCCCTATAAGAGCGTTCATGGGAGCTGGTTGGCAAACGCTAGAAGAAGAATGGGAGCTGGGTGATGCAGGTGGGCAGGATTAGAACAAATGGGAAGAGAGTGTGGTGGAGAGGGCTTTCTGGATGGAATGAGTCATCCATCATCTTGGGACACACCATGTTCACGTAAAACTTTCTGATTAAGTAGACACCTACGTTATGTCAATGGGAAATATGTTATTAGAGAAAATACTGCCAGTTATCCACTTTAAAATACTCCCTATATGCTGAACATACAGACAGTAAGAACAAGAACAAAATGAGACTTTATTCTGCTTGTTAAGTGTCTGCTATGCAGATCTTAAGAATAAAACATGCTAGTAGGCATTGTTTCTATTCATCTCAGAGCTTCTAATTGCAGCTATCTTATGGGCATCTCAATGGCAGGGTGGTTGGTGGGGGGAGAAACATGAGATTTCTAGGAATGCCACCAATGCGAACTTGGAATCTTACTCTAACTACTTTCATTTGTTGTTTCAAAAAAAAAAAAAAATGACACTAGTCCTTATACTCAAAGGAAACTGGAGAAGGTAGCACAAAGAAAAGCAACTTAATGCCTCCCCAAGGAGATGCCTGCAGAGTGCTGGTGGAGAGAATGATGATAGCAATAATAACAATAAAATAAAAAAGGGGGGGTGAGGTGGTGTAGGGTATGTGGGGGGAAGGAATCCTGAGAAGTTGGGATGAGGCTGTTGCATTGTAGTTCTTTCAATGAAACTGTTTTTTTTTTTTTTGAAGAGTGCTATACCCGTTCTGGAAGAATGTGGGCATTGTGAACAAATTGACTGTCTCAGATGATTTGACACATTTTGATTTCTGCTTAGGAAAATACCTGTTAATCTTACTAGAAAAGAGTAGAAGGACCTGAGTAGAAATGTAAGAGATCAAATCACTCACCATCTTCCTTTCACTCTGCCAGTGCCAAGGTCTTTAGGTATCAGCTATTTGCACAAGGCCTGCTGCCTCACTTCTTCTTGCTTGGCATTCCCTCAAAACCCCTCTTCTCCCTTCTCCTCACCCTTATCATGGCACTGATTAAAATCAGAGCAAGACTGGAGGGCTGCCCCCTCTCTGGCAAACTAAAGCAGAAAATAGATCTTATTTTAAGCTTTCTTTTCCTGTCATTTTCCTTCCTTTTTTCAATCCTTCCTCCTATTCACTTTTTCTCCCAGCTTCGCTCACTCTTTCTTCTCTATCAGCTTTTCTGTTTGCTAATAGCTAACTCCAGGCCATTCTTTGTGTTTGGCAAAGGAAACAGTTTTATTGTTTGGTAACTCCAGGGGGGATATGGTGTCTATGATGTTGTCTAGGCCAAGCCTCCCTGAGGAAGGCTAACAACCTCTACCCTACTCCCAAGGGGCAGGGAAGGCAACAGCACACATAAGTACCAACCATCCTCGTTAAGAAGAAAGTGGATCTGTCCTAGCCCAGAAGGACCCTTGCTTCTCACATTGGTATATCTCAATGTTGGAGTGGGACTCATCGGGCCTGGTTATATGGAATCTGAACCTACAGAGCACACATTTAGGATCCAGGGAAATAGCAGACAGTCTCTCCTTCCCCCTCCCCAAATAGTTTCTGAAGAAGGTTTTCTCCTGGAGCAACATCCAAGTCTGATCAAAGGACCTGTTCATCTGTCTCAAGAACCAATGCTAGAGCCCAGCATGTAGGTAAAAATATGCATTTACAGTCCTAGAAAATTGTATTCATTAAACTCTACCTACGGGTCCTCACCCAGAATCTGCTCTATGCCAAAACAGCATGCAACTGTTAATCCTCCTTTATAGATTAGGCAGTAAAATAAAGAGGGTGGGGCTGAAATGCAGGGGAAGTCTGCACACGTGTCTGGAAAAGAAGAAAGGGGAAAGCACCAGGATTTCTTGTTCTCTCTCCTTCATGTTCTTAGTTGCCAGGGTTGTCCAGACTCCACGGTGAGATGCAGGGGTTTTTTTTTCCACATACACAGTCTTTTCACTTCTGTAGGGTAAGTGCTACGTGTGAAATGGGAATTTAGCGGCAGATCAAATAAATGCCTTTCAGAAAACTGCGGCCCATTGTTATTTCTAGATCCTTCTCTTTTACCTTTGTTTGTTAAAGAGGAAATAATAATAATAACACATTACATTAGTGAGTGTTTGCTATGTGCCAAGTACTATTGCTAGTGATTATATATATATATAACCATATCTCCATAATCACGTATCTTTCTTCTAAGATCCCAATGAGGTAGGTCCTTGAGTCCCCACTTCATTTTTAAAAGATGCTAAGATGATAAGGTAACAGAAAGGTAAAATAACTTGAACAAGTGACAAAGCTAGGATTTGAACTTCAAGTTTTCAAAGTCTTGCTTTTAATGTCTATCTCATAATGTTATCTCCAGGTAGTTTCCATGAGAATATGTTTTCTAGTTTTCATGTAAGGGTCTGATGATTGCACTTAAATAATAATTCTGTTATCTTAAACTTTACAGTTTTCTGTCATCAAACAGTAGGGTTCCTTGCAGGTGAGGACTATGTCTCTCTCACCTTTGCATCTCCTACTGCCCTTAAGACAAAGTATCTTGTCCAGAAGGGAACCAAATAATTATTTGTTGAATTGCACTTTCCATGATCTCTGTATCTAAATAAAGCCCATCTAAGCAAAACCATTTCCTAAACATTGGGGGTTTCTTCTTTGTAGCTGTCCTCTTCTTGTTTTGTTTTCAACGATTTTGAACTGGAGGGACACTGCAGTTGTCTTGTCACTTAGCGTGATTTGAAAGTGAGAGTCTGTGTAGTGCTTTAGCCTGCCCTCAGCAATCAGGCCTCACACTTGTGAGGCTCTGATTGTAGGAGTTGCCTTATTTGCATTGATGAGGATGAGCCAGCTGCTAGAGCATACAGAACTGCACCTGACACAATCACCGAGTTCAGGATTAGTGTGTGTGTGTGGGGGGGTTTGGGGGGGGGAATCAGGAACCCACCGTGCTGCGTGGCAATCTTAGCCCTACATTAGAGTCACTCATGCAAAATGACCCAAATTTGCAGTGAACACAATTAGTAATCCAAAGATGCATGTTAATTTGGAGGCTGATATTTTCTTCCATTTCCCTAAGATATTTTCTTCCATTTCCCTAAAGTAAAAATAATAAATATGCTTTTTTCTTAGATGTCTCGACTTAAAAATAAGGGATTGTGGGTCACAGAAGAAAAATTATGTGTACACCTCACAAAATGTGGGCTTCTCTGGGTAACTAACCCCCCCCCCCCCATCACCTCAAGGTGCTACATCTGTTTCCAGAGTCAGGGTTGGTGGTGGAGTCCTCCTTTTTGAACCAGAAGAAAATAAGACAAAAATAATTTTAAAATAACCATAGCTATGCAGTGTGGAAATGGAAAATTAAAGGTCGAAGGAGAAATTTACAATTTTCTATTAGGTATTAATATTTTTGAGGTTATGTTTGGGCCACACAAGAACCACAGATACACTCAGTGATTCCAGGATTTTCTAAAAGTACAAGGTATTACGTCGATATATATATATTTTTTTAAAAAAACAGAGTTTATAAATCAAATTGATATTATCAAACCCTGGGCTGTGTTTCCAGATGTCTACAGTCTATAGAAATTGAAATGCTTACCTATACTTTAGGAGGAAAAAAAAAAGCACAACATTTTGCAAAAATTGAATAAATGATCATTCGAAGCAAAAGCATGCAGTTCAAAAGCTAAACCTCCCATTGGAGAACAGAAAATTTAATGAGCTTTTAATGGAATGCAATGCTCAGAGTAGTAAATTATTTGTTAGTTGACGATGCAATCAGCATGCTGATTAAGGTTGCTTGGTTTTTTTTTTTTTTTTACTAAACATTAACTGAATGAAAACGGTAGTCCTTGTTCTGCTTGGGGGGCTCTAAGGAAGCAAATGGACTTTCAGAACAGAGATTGTCAATAAAGGTGAGTGCACTCCAGGTGTCATTTGACTATGATGATAAAATACTTCTGATAAATATTTAAAGCATTTTAAATCCACAGTGTTGGGCTAGTGTATTGTGGACTCTGTTTAAAGAAACAGTGGGCCTTAGCAGGCCTAACAACAATCCCTCTATTTCTCTCTAGAAAGAAATATCTAGATCTGTGTTCTTTTCTCGCAAAAGAGAGAGAGAGAGAAAGGGGGGGGGCATGCTTTGAAAATATAAGCCAGGATGGATTCTGGAGCTAGAAACTGTTGGGGAATATACACCTAAAAAAGACATAAAAGGATCAAAACCAAAACAAAGGAAAATATTCTGACAGCAACTAAGAGGCAACTGTTCCTCTGAATAGATTAAGATGAAAATTTAATTAAATAATTTCAGTTTTCTGATGCTTTAAAATAGTGGCTACTAAATATATTTTTTAAATGTGTAAATTATGATAGCACTCTGAGAGTAAAAAAGTATTGTGAAACCACAGTCACAGACTGTCTGAATAAAAGGTCTGAAAATAAGTAAAAGAGGAAAACAGCAATTAGAAAATTTTGTAATGTCGACTTTGTTGTTGGGTTGCTAATACAAAGTTGATAAGGTTATTCTTTAATTGATATTCATCATTATGTACATAAATTATAAATTATTTACTCCTGAGAGAGATTTTGAAACAAAATCTGCTTAAACTGTTAGATTTATTTCCCCTCCCAAAGAAGGGTTTTTTTGTTTGTTTATTTGTTTGTTTTTTAATCCCTTTCAATTTAAGAATTATGGGTTTGTAGGTTAATTTTCTTTAAGCAGTCACAGAGCTTCTTTTCTATAAATCCTAATTAGTTTCATCATCGGTGATTCTCTGGCAATGATCAGGTACCCTTAAAATCCAATAAATAACTACCTCTCACTTTTAACTATTCCTGTTTATGACCCAAGAGGTTAAAAGCCTTTGACTGGCATTTGACTTTTGACCTCATATAAATGTTATCTTATCAGTTCCTCCTTGTTAACTTGTATTGAGTGCTTGTCCCTGATGGCTTTTAGATAAAGGGTTGTGGGGTTTTTTTTTTTTTCCTTCTTCTTCTTTCTTTTTTTCTTCCTATTTAATATATTTCCTTTAGGAACTAAACCATTTGCTTTGTTCTATGCTTAGTGCACTTCAGTCTGTACAGTAATCTGTTCTAAAGTCCCAATATATACTTTATCTTCTATATTTATCTTCTGCTTGATGTCAGTTTAGCTTTATGGGTAGGATTTTTATGATTGACAATATATATGGACTATAATGAATAGCAGTAGTTGTTAGTGATCTTTATCCTTTAACTTATTAGCTGAGAAACTGGTTAAATTTGTATTCTCTCTTAAAAAAAATACAAAAAAAACCCTAGAAAAACTATTTTAGCTTTGCATTTTGTGGCAGCAGGAGATGAGTTAGAGAGATAATTTATGGAAATCTTATCTCCCAAGACTTCAGAAGCCTGCCTAATGAGAGAGTCATCAGTAAGATATATCTTTTTTTAAAAAAAAAAAATCGAATCCAGACCATGAACAGGGCATTTTCAAACCTTTGGGGAGGAAGGTGGTGGCCTGACGCCCTCCTTTGCCCTTCTGTCCCAAGAATTAAGAAGGATTTCAGTCTTTTATTTGATTTGCAGCTGTGTGTGTCGTTCACACATTCAAGTGTGTATTTGTGTGAGTCCAGTCATGTACAAATCTAAATACATTTGAATGTCTGCATTTGAATCTCTGTCTATACCTCCATAGCATCATGAGAGAACTCTAGGCAGATGTTGGTACCTCATTTGCAAATGACCTACAATGTGATTTCTAAACAAAATATCACATTAATTTCTATGTGGGAAACAGACAAGAAGGGAGAAGAAGGAAGAGGCAGCCATCTTGGTGTCATTTTGCCTTGTAATCTCATGCTTTCCCGTCCTAAGTCTCAATAGTTAGAATATTATCGTTACATTTAATTGGTTTTCAACATAATGGAGGAGGCATATACAAGAGACCTTTGTATTCATGTTTGGAGCAGAAAAAAAGTTGTAACCTTTTTGGACTTTAAATAATAACTGTGACTATAGACAAACTACACCTATTATTTTCTATCCTTCTAAATAAATATACATATAAATGAAGCATATGCCACAGCTTGTGAGAGACCTGTACAAAACCTATTAAGGGAAACAAATGTCTATTTGGACCATTCATTTACTGCTACATAAAGAATTAATATGTCAGTAAAGTTATCTGCCCTTCCTCCTCCCCTATTCTTTCTTTTCTCCCCAAACACATACATGCACCAACACACACATTCAGACACCCCCACCATAGAGAAATAGAAAGTCTGGAAACTCGGGTTTTTTTTTTTTTCTTTCTGTTTGTTTGTACTTTGTTTTGTTTTTAAACAGGAATTCCCTTTTTTTCTTAGATTTTAAGTATTTAAGATATATACTAAAAAAAAAAAACAGCTTTTACTTTTTATTTTAGATTAATTTTCTGTGTGTGGCAAGTTGCCTAGGCCCTATAATGTCCCAGCACTGCTTTCATCATGCTAATATTCTAGCAACACACAAGCTTAATGCAGTTTGTCCTAACTTTTCATGTCATCCATTGCTTTTCTCCAAGTGCCCAGAGTTTAAAGACTGCAATAGCAAAGGGAAAAAGAAATACCACGGCAGGGGGAAAAACAAGCCAACCCCCAGACTGGTGCTGGTATTCATAGCATTGACACATTCTCAAATGTTTTCTCTGTAGTTATAACACAAAAGCCTTTCTTCCCTGTTTTGATGTGTTAAAGACAGGAAAGAGAGAAGGACACTTGGAAGTGGCAAAATAAGTTCTTTGGAAGCAAAGGGAAGATGTTTCTCCTTTGACTGGCCAGCATGTGTCAATAAGATGTAGATATTTACAATTTAATATTAATTAATTTTAAGTGAAAAGGAGAGGAAAAGTTAATTTAAGTAAGTTGTGTCACATCCTGCCAACTTTTAGCAGTCACTATTTTCTTCTGTTTTGTGTAATCAGAAATACATCTAGAGTTGATCATTCTGCTGTCTCTGAAAAGATGATAGCAAGGCTCTTAAGTCTTTCTAAAAGGGTGTGAATGGATCAAGACACATTATTGCCTAATTCCTGCATTTGGCAGAAGAAATCACAAACTTTCTCTCCTTTCATGTCAGCAACTTGAACTAAGTTTTCTAGTCAATATTATTTGCAGAATGTTTTACTGAGGAAAGCAAACAAACAAATAAAAACCAAACAAACGAACAAAAAAATAATTTGAAAGACAAACAATGATTTGTTTCCTAAACACTTTATTCTCATACCACATTCTCTGAGTTGGAACCTACAGTTTTTGTGTTTTTGTTTGTTTTTTTCAATTGTACTTTGTACCCTGACTTAAAAAGTTAAAACAAAAGACAACCAAGATTTCCCCATGTAAACTAGATGATTTTTAAGCTGGTGCCAGTTATATGAGGATAATTATTTATATTTAATTAGTATTTTCGGATATAGTCCTAAGTTAGGCCTTCAGTTTTCTTAAACAGTTGTATCACTGAGTTTTATACAGTTACATTGGAGGTGGTGGTAGTACTAAAATACCTTGATTTTATTATGTTCATTTATTTATAAGTCTATCTTACGACTATATTGCAAAATACAGTCTATATTTATATTTTCCTATTCTTTGTTAAAAATTAGACCTGCTATGTTTGGGAAAAGCAAAGATAGCTGTGATAGCATGGGTTTTTTTGTATTTCAGCAATGAAAGTGAGAACAAGGAGTCAGAAATATCAACATATGTAAGGTCCAAGTTATTACTATTTTGGTATTTTCCCTTTCTTTGTGAAGATTGATACCGATGGATTTCTAATTTCCTTTCATCTCTGTGTTCTCTTTTGTGTGTTCTCTCTATTTGTATAAATTAATTTTGCCTTTTAATAGTCTCCAGATAGATTTTCATTCTCACTTCCCATAACTTGTTTTTTTTTTTTTTTTTTGGTGGGGGATGACTTTTCTTTTTTAAGCTTTCTAATACAGACTTTAGAGAGCCAGGACCCTTTTTCTGTTCATCTGGATATATTCAAAGGTCATACCCAAGGTCATAAGTCATTTTAATATCCTCTGGCAAAGTGGTAAAATAATATCCATAGGCATCTGACAGTAGGGGCATGGCCTGGACATATACATCTTCACTTTCTCTTCTTTTGTCTCAGTTTTGCCTGTTCTGAATACATCCATTTCCAAAGTTGATGCTTTGACTTGACCAGTCAGATGATAGTGGTTGTCAACCAGTCAGCTGGTTGTCCTCTTGGTCCATAAATCAGAAAGATGTTGGTATGGATGAAAGAGGAAGATAGTCAAGCCTGAGGGAAGCTGTGTAAATCTCCACTAAAGCATTGTACCCTGTAGGGAGTGGGGGTGAGAGTTAGGGTAACTCCCGGGGCTTGAGGCTGTTATTAATGCCCTGGCCCTCCTGCAGTGGGTGCTAACTTGTGCGTGAGCACTGCCACCACCCTTCCCAAACATCGGGAGCTTGGAAAAGTCAAGCACCGCTGAGCCCTGATTTTCATTTAATAGTCAAAACCAAGATGCATTTGGGCTATGATGATAGGACAGTTCCCCTTGAAAAGATTATTTGAACTACAAAGGCATTCATTTAGGGCTAGCGATGTTGCAAAAGGGCCTGCTAGAAATTAGCAGCCTGTCCTGGTATTTGGAGAGCAAGAGTGACAACTTATTGGAAGTTCTCAAGGAATCATTTATATTTCACACTCCACTAGGCAGCTGATTTGAGATTGTCTGTTAGCATAACAAAGGCTCTGAGCCTGTGAACTTCAGAAACCTTTCGACCTCTTAGCTGCTGGCATGAATAGCCCCCAGTCCTGCCTATAGAGATCTCCCAAAGCTCCCCTGTTCGTGGCTAAATTGTTAATCAGGGTAATTTAATATAGTTTTCAATATGCCTCATCTCTTATTGGGAAAGGTATTCACAGCTTCCCTACCCCTGAAAAAAAAAAGTTCTTTTATTCAAGTGTGAGAGGGGCAGCTGCAGACAGACTCTGGTCTCTTGCTTCTCCCCCTCCTCCTTCTCTGTAGAAGCAGCAGTGTTCTGAGCAGTAAGCATAGTGTAGCGCTAGAAAAAGGAACTCGATCCCTTTACATGCTCTCCAGTTTGAACCTGAAGCTCCAGTCTATTTATGCCGGCAACCCATAAAACAAAAAACCCAAGTCTCAGTCATAACTGAAACCTTAGCACCAACACACACACACACACACACACACACACACACACACACACACACACACACACACACACACACACACACACACGCCACACCCCCTCCTCGACCTCTTTGCTCCACCACCTTTCTCCTCCCTCCTCATCTCCCAACTAAGCTTCTCTGTTGGCTTCCGACAAAAAAGCACCAGACCCCATGGCCTGCTAATTTTCATTTCTCTCACTCTTTGGAGGCAGCCCACACCGTCTTGCACGCTTCTTCACACAGTCATCCTCAGCCTGGAGCTCGCATCCTCTCCTGTGTCACATACACTTGCTCTCACCCGCTCTCTCACACGCTATCAATTCACATGCACATTAGTTAGCTGAAAAGAGTCAGAGCACAAATATATTCATTTTAATCCAGTTAAGACCAAAGAGGTCTCATAGGATATTATTCAATAGTTTGAAGACCTAGTAGAAAGCTCAGATTTTGCTATACCATTTCATCTCAGACACCATTCTTTCACTTTCTGCCAGTACATATTGTAAAACAAATTAACAAAAAATTAAAGTGAATAAAAAAATAATCAAAAGCAAGCCACCAGGCTTTAGGCAATACTCCTTCCAAATATCTTTTCCTTTTTTTTCTTTCTTCCTTTCTTTTCCTTTTCTTTCTTTTTTTCTTTTTTTTTTTTTTTAATGATTATCTTTCTCCTGCCCATGGTCAAAGTCAGCAGAGAAATTTCATATAAAGGATAAAAATATTACTGTTTTTTAAATAAAAAAATAGAAGGATGCATTATCTTAATCTTGTTTTTCTACACGAGAATTTCAAGAATTCAATATTCTTAATCTTTCTTTTCATTTTAATAGATTGTTAATAAGACTTCTATTAACGGTGTCTGGATATTTCCCGATCTTTCTGGTGCTAATTTTCTGTTCTGTGTGCTCTCTCTTTGTGTGAGTCGAGACATTATGTTTTGTTTTTTTCCTGTGCCCCATTTGGTTAGTATGTTTTCTCTCAGTCTCCTGAAGTTGGGTAAAGCCAGGGTCTAGTGCCTGAAGTATTTTCTTTGAATTTGCTCAAGTTAAAGCAGTCTCTCATGGGGGTAGGGAACTTTCTTCACTCACTTGGGATTCTAATCTAGTATCTCAGAACTGGCAAGAAATGGGAGAGTCTTTATATATAAGATCAGGGGAAAAGGATTATTAACCTTCAAAGTAGGAAGTAGGAATGTAGACCCAAAATTAACAAGGCAAAGCAAATAAGCCAGCTTCTTCCCAAAACAAACGGTCTTAGAGTAAAAATGTTTTCAAAAACAAGTTTTCTTGTTAATCTTGATATCTAATCAATGACGAAAGGTAACTTGGGGACAGAAAATCAAATAAATGATATCTAGTTACTATGTGACAATCCTAAAATCTACATTTTCCTTTAAATAAGAACTCTGTCAGCTTTAATTTCAACGTTGAGGAAGTTTTTAGATTATAATTGTTTTTGTCAATAAGCTGTGCATTATTAATTTCAATTATGGACATTTCATTTATTCAGTAAGTAGTGCTTTTAATTTCCTCAATGTCCTAGACAAGAATATTTAAAAACATTAATATTGATAGTTATTATTAATATGTTGATAAATATCTCTGGTTTCCCTTTTTAAAAGTCCAAATATAAAATCATTTATATATAGATTAACATAAATTTAACTTTCAAAATATGTTTAGAAAAAATATTATGACTTTTAATCCCAAGAAAAAAAATACACAATTTGCATTTTCAGTGCTTTTGCTTAACATTTTTTCATTAGCTCTTTCTTCATTAGAATTTATGATCCATGTCCATCATTACACTTTCACATCTCTGATTTCTGTTAAATTTTCTAGCAGAGGTTAATAAATATAAAGGGGTAAAAAGACCTATTTTCTGTCACCTAGGATACTCAGTGTTTCAAGGTTATTTGTATTTGCATTTAAATTTTCCCATGTCTTAATTTAAATTATTAAAAATGAGTTGAAATTAATTCTATTAGGCCTCAAGAAACAGCAGAGGGATGCTTTTGAAAAGAATTATACAAAACGATTTTTCTAAATTATAACATTTTCCTGAGGTTGGGCCATCTATTGTAACATCCCATCTAGCATGGCACACTTTGGTCTTCATATTTGTGAAAGTAAAAGGGTTGGGGAGTGGGTGGGGGGAATGTATCTTTGGAATGGTGTTTGACAGGGGGAATGAACGCAGACACCAGAACAATTATATTACAATCCCACTGGGAATGCCAGCACCAAATTTAGCCAGACTGATGGGATACTGTCTAGACGGTCCCTTTTGTGTATCAGCTGTTTTTTCCCTGCTTTATTGCCTGCCTGAATGTGAGAGTTGAACATGCATATGGATCCCTAACATAACCACTCTTGCAACCATACATTACTATTAAACTTCTCATTTGGCTGAGAATCAAGAGTTGTGTACTCACTTGACAATATTCTGTAATTAACATGCAGCTTTCAGAATTAGTGGTTTTAACAAAGGTCATAAGACAAAGTAGAAGGTACCCAGGCTGTTGTTTGGCCTATGTATATTATAAATATATACTAGGTAAATATTTCTATCTTCTCAAACTTGTCCACCTCTTTTCTACAGAAGTGAAGTAAAAAAAAAAAAAAGATAAATAAAACAGTGAGAGGAAAGAGACACAGTACAGGCAAATTACTACCTTTCCTTTTGAAAAGGGCAAAGGATAGAAAGGAAGAATATTAAATGTTTATAGTGCAGTGTGCATGGTTTTCCTCTCTCCTCCCTTTATTTGGTAAACTATCAGAGTTCAGTAATCAGGGTTCTTATTAGTCTTAGAAACAAAGAGTCCCAAACTCTCTTAAATATATGCTTACAAGTGTATTACTGGTCAGACAGGAAATCCCAGAAACATTGCAGATCTGGGCACCTATGTAAGTATTTTGTTTTGTTTGCCAAGAGTGTACAAGAAAGGTAGGACTTCTCTGTGGTACCAGTGTCCACATAAAACATGAATTATTTCAAGAAGCAGGAATGTACCCCCCCCCCAACAGGATGTCCTTGGATGATGAATACTAAGGTTGGATGACTGATAACAATCCAGAATTTGAACTAAGCACAAATCAATTATTACAATTAGGAAGTGAGAAATAGAAAGATATCCAATGTTAATGAAAGTAGTTATCAGACCTACCTCTTTTAATGATTTATCAGTAAATTTTGTCTACAGTCACCAGAAATTGAAAGGAATTAGAAATGGTAATTCCACAAAATGTAAGTCATTATAAATTAATTTCTTGTCTTATAGTAGGAACCTACCTAAGCCATCGTTTTTCAGGAAAGAGGGTGTCATGTTCCACAACACAGATCATGTTTGTTAATATACACACAAAAATTATTTGGAGCAGGAATTCTACTTTCTATTTGCTGTTTGTTTGTTTTTTTCTTCTCCTTAGCCACCAGGAAAATGGTAAAGCTTTACCCTGGAGGAGAAAAGTTAAACCTGATGATAGAAGAAACAAATAGACAAATAGAAATATTCTAGTTTCATGTGTTAAAGTTTATCAATAACTAAGTAGTAAACTTTATTTTAAATAATAACTTTCATGAGACTACACGTAGAATTCAATAACTTCCATCTTTGATAGGCTATGAAGATTTTGTCCATTTTTGAGGATGGAGGAAAAATAAGTAATCCACTTTTGGTTTGAATCATCAAATCACAAATCAACAATCACAAAAATAAGACCAGTAGTACAGAATCAGGGCAATTTATTTCTTGGAAGAGGCTATGAGACTTGACTAACTGATGTTGAACATGGAGATCTTAAGTTGGCACTTGAAGGTATTAATGTTAAAAAAAAATAATCTCTGAGGCCTAGCTTTGGTAAGGCTGAGAAAAATGTAACTATAGGCAAAGACAGAGAGCAATAGGAACAAAAAGTAAAATCTAAGAAAACAAGAGAAAAATGGGTTGGGGGATAGTTGGAGTGACATGCAGGGAGAGAGAGAGAGGGAAAGGGAGAGGAAGAGGGAGAGGGAGAGGGAAAGGGAGAGAGAAATGAATATTCTAAGCATTGTTTTAATCTAAAGCAGAGATGCTTCCAGCAGAATGAATTTCAATGGAGCTGAGCCAAAAATAATTATAGAGCTTTTCTTGTTTTGTTTTGTGAATGAAGAACATCTTTTTTCTCTAGAGATGTGAGAGTGAGAAAGGACCAGAGCCAAGAGATTGAAGTGATGCCCCTCTGCCCCGTTACTTCTACACAACACAGTAGCAGACCTTTCTTTCTTTTTCCAAAAGCTGTTGGCACTGAATTATACTAAGAAGGGAGAGAAGTGGCAGCATCCCTCAATCCTAGCTGGATTTTCTATCCTAACAATAGCTTGTTTACTTTGATAAGACTGAAGCATTGAAATTGTAAGCAATAGAGGAAGGGAGACAACGGTACATATATTTTTGGTTCTAGAAACAAAATTGAGCTATTTACAACCAAGAGTATTCTCCTATTTGAAATACTTGGAACTTCCTCTGGAATTTGTTTTTACCAATTACCTGTGTTCCCTTGTTTTTCATCACCACTAGCAAGCTATGAAGGAAATAAAGCATTGTCTCAATTTTCCTTCATTTCTCTCTGATGTGAAATCTTTGTCTTTGGGAACTGTTCTACAGAGGAAAACTGTTATTTGTTAAAATAGTTTGATCCATGACTGATGTTTTCTGAAAGGAAGATCAGATACACTTCATGAAAGCAGGGATAAAGAAAACTTTATACTAATGTAAAACACACAGGATTGAGGGAGAAACTAACATTAGTAGCTTTCTCAGAAAAAGTAATCATAAACAACTCAGAATTAATACCAAGTTATGAATTTTCATAAGCTACACTGCCTTCTATATCACAGAACTGTCTGAACCTAACTTCTTCCAACCCCTGACTTTAGGTGTTTTGCCATATTAAGATGCTGTTGTCATTCACAAATGTTATACATCAGCAGTTTTAAGGTATCACTTTTATCTTTGTGTTACTTGAATTAATATATATATATAATTAAAAAAAAACAAATTAATTTCCTTTGCATTATATTTCACAGCTTATAGAAATAAATTTTTCTTACGGAAACTTGACCTGCTAAGTCTAAATCATTTAGTTATCTAGCAGAACAACATAGAAAGATATAAACACAAAGGGTTAACACTGGAATAAACTTGGCACAAATTTAAAACAAGGAAACCCATGTAGTAGTTAGTAGTCAAGATTTCCTAGTGACTTAGACATAAGCATCACAGAAAATAGAACAAATAGATATAACTTCTTTTAAAACTTTTGTGTACTAGTTGTTTCTATTTTTCTGTCTTAAAGTTATTGAAATGTATAGTACTTTCTAGTAAAGTTATATGATTCTATCATGCACCTAGATTTTTAAAATTTCTCAACTATAAAAATGTCTTCGTGTACATGGGACTTTATTTAGGGATTTTTCAAAACATGTTTTAAATGTCACCATGAATATATTGTGTAAATCCATGACTATGAGTCTTATGAATTCACATTTAATTTAATTAATCATATTGATTCACTTGACATTTTTCTCCTCCTGAATCCCCCCTCCATTTTTTCCCATCTCTCTATTAAAAGCAATTCATTCACAGTGGTAGACTAATTTCTGAAGCAGATTCTATAAAATAAAATTGACAATGGGCTTCAAAGAAGTTCTAAAGGCATTCAACTTAGATTTGTTCAAAGTGGCTAAAATGAATATTTAAGAATTCAAAGTACTTAATCACAGTCATTTTAACATTATATTTAAAAATCCAAGTGAATAGATCTGCTTTTTTAAAAAAGCAATTATTAAGTAAACAAGACAATCGCTAATATGTTTTAAGTCAAAATAGGTTCCTAAAATTAACAACAAATGTTTATTATTTTTTTGAGTTTTAAGATAAAACCTTACATCTTTCAAAATAAAATACCATGAAAAATAGGAAAATATTTAGTAAAGTCTATTAATATCTACAAAACGAAACCTCCCATATACACAATTTGAAACTTTATATTTGATTACAATGCACTACTAACATTGCTGAACATGTTAATCTACTAAAGCACATTGAATACGGTACAGAATGCTTTATTGTTCGTGGCGATGCAATATGTCATACTAATATGTCTATTTGCTACCAAGCACTAGGACTGATTAGAAAGTTAAGAGATAGAGACTGATAATTAATTACCTCAAAATGCTAGCAAAGTTAAAATAAAATGAGTATGAAGCCCTTAGTATGTGCACCAAAGTTCCTATGCCTTATAAAAACATGAACATATATGTTTCATATGTTAAAGGCAGATCTACTTGTCACCTTTGCATTGCCATAAAATACAAAGTGAATTTTAAAAAAATTTTTGTTATTTATTTTATTTGAAAGAAGAGAGAGGAACTGGAAGGGGAAGAGGAGATAGAGAGGAAGAGACACCTGCAGCTCTGCGTCACTGCTTGTAAAGCTTTCCCTCTCTGCAGATGGGGAGCAGAGGCTTGAATCGGAGTCCTTACACATGCTAACATGTGCACTCAACCAAGTGCACCACCACCTGGACCCATCAAAATGAATTTTTATAGAAAGGCTTTGTCTTGACCAATTTTTTAAAGCTCAAAATTACTAAACCAATTTTTGATCTTCTCTCAGAAAATTTATACTTCACTTGAAACCAACTTAGACCAGATACTCCCAGAAAAACTCTTCTGTGTTTGTTCTTTGCATTTTGCAGTCTTACGGAGTCCAGTGGTCTGTGGCTGTGAGCGGGAAGAAAGAGGAAGCAACAGGAAGTAATCAAAAGGATTAGGATGGAAATGTCCTCATGCCTCAGGGGCTGGTTTGCTGGTCACAAATGCTATTTTGGTATATAGATATATCTTAGTATTAAATTTTGAAAGAGCCTTCACACTCCTCAAGTTTCAGGATCCAGGCCAAGCCTCTTGCTTTAGCCATATATTTCACGAGGTTGGCCCAGGAAGCCTGGCTAAAGGTAGTTTTTTTTTAGCCTATATACTTACAGTTTTGTCACTTCACATCACAACCTCCACATTGCTTAAATACAGTTTTTAAGTATGCTAAATGGGAGTACTGATATAAGCTTTTTCTTATGTCAGCTGTTTCTGTTCTGAGTTCATTCATGGCGATAGATTTGGTAAATGGGCCAAGCATAGTCATGTTTAACAGTAAGGAAACAAAATTCTCAGGACTTCAGTAGGGGCGGGGTAGATGTCAAAGCAGAGGGAACTCACTGTGGATATTGGAGATAAATTTCTTCTTTGGAAAAGTACACATTTTTATAGGCTTTTTCTATGGAGCAGAGAAACATATGCTGCATCATAGGTAAAGTCCTATTAGTTTTCTTTATGTACTAAATGCTGTTTTGTATACTTTGAATGTAGAAAAAGCATGCAGTCATATTAATAATCATAATAGTTGACTCCAGGTAAAAACTGCTAGTGACTCTAGCTGGCTATTGAATCATAATCAAGACCTACTTCATAAGCATTGAAAAATGATAAAGGGGATTGCTGTTAAAACATTAAAAGTACTGATAATAGAGAAAATAGTCACTGGGACAGAGAAGTCCACAGAAAACAGCAATAATTATATGTGCCTTATACACAGGCACAGTGTATTACACCCAATGTGCTATTTTAAAAAGTATGTGCCTCTTCTGCTTGATATAGCTGCATTGGGAAGCTGTATCGGATGACTTATTTTTTCCAAGCACAACATTTAGTTAGTCCATATGCTTTTGGGGGCTTGAATTCCTCCTCCCAGTTAAAAACTGGTTTTCATCACACAACTACATAATTATTTTTCTGCAACTAGCGATAATTAACTGTTCTGTGTATCTCTACTAGAGTGATTCAGTGTTTGCTGTTCTACTTCATAAACTGCATCTGTATTAGAGGCATGTAAAAGGAGTGTTGACCGCATGTAATATATTACTATATAGGTAGGGACACACATATCTAATTCTTTGTAAAAGGCACCCCCCAAAAAAAAAAGTCTATATTGCTTTGCATTTTTTTTTCTTTTTTTGCGTTTTTCTTTTTCAATGCTATGTGAATTTTCTGACTAAAGCATAACACTGAAGGTAACTGAAGACAAGAAGCCCCACAACATGGAAATTATTCACTACACAAAGAAACTCCCTCTCAGATAGATATACAATGGGGGACTGAATAAAAAAGGCTGTTGGAAGGATTTGTTGATAGTGGCATCATAGAAAACTCTGGAATCAGTGTTTGTGAGATTTGTCACACCAAAAAACCAAGCTCAGTTTTCAAATAATTCAAGAATGTCTAATCATTTTATGTCACTCACAAAGCTCTCCACAAATAAAAATGAAAATTAAGCAGAGCCCATTCTGTCAGTCTTCTTTTATCTTATTGCTGTCTTTTTCTTACTGTTTCCTCCCAACTCTTATTTGTCTGTTGTGTTCCCTTTCTTTCAAGTTCTCTTTAATCCTTACTTTCCCATGTATCTCTTTAGTCTTACCTGCGATGCCAATAAAAATAAACACTCTATTTAAAACAACTGAGTCACTGCCAAAAAAATACGTGGTTGGTATATGTCATTAAAAAAAATTAGTGGAACTGCACCTGTGGTACTGTCTTATTTAATATATTGCAATTTTAAAAACAAGGCAGAGAAAATAGCGGAAAATTAATGTGCTGTTTAATATTTGGGAATTTATAAATATGTGTGATGTTAAATGCAGTGGAATCCTTATGAGACCACTTTCATGCTTACTGATTCTAGGGTGCAGAAAGAATTAGCTTATCCAGGAAAACTCAAAGCCATAATTAGTCTTGTGAATTTCAATAATCTGGACTCATCCTATAGTTCTTTCTGACATGGTACTCCCAGTAGGAGTTTTTCACAGAAAAAGACTACAAGATTGTAGTTTCAAGGTATACCTGTGAAATATGAGTGTTTTCCTAGAGTGCCAATCCATGAAATTGGAAATTGGTTGAATCCTGGTCCTTTACCTCTTATCCAATTTATAAGACAACATCAGCATATTTTAAATTAAGAAAAATATAAAATATTTAAATGTCTCTTAAAGTTACAAAATAAAATGGAAATGTGTTTCTCACTATGAGGTGTCTTTTGACTTATAGGTATAAAACTGTAACTAGTGGTTATTAAAAGAAGTTAAAATGCATAAGTTTTAAATAATTCCATCAACAGAAAATAAGAAAAGAACTTCCACGTGGAACTCCATGGAAAGCAGCACTTATTCTCAAGACTCTCAAGTCAGTCCTTTTCTTACATTGGTTATTCAGGTCACTCAGATAACTTGTTGAATGACAGAGATGATCAAATAGGAAATTATGGAAAAAAAATGTAGGATCTAGGTGGTGGCACATATGACAGAGCACACATGTCACAATGTGCAAGGGTCTGCCTTCAAGCCCCCAGTCTCTACCTGCTGGTCTCCCTCTCCTCTCTTTCTCTCTCTATTCCCTATCAATTTCTGTCAGTCTCTATCCAATAAATAAAATAAATGCAATTACTTAGAAGTCTTCAGATAATTTTTTTGTCCTTTGTGAAATACAAATACTTTTAATGGATCTGTTACAATGTACTCCTAACTGGACTTATAAAGTAGGCAGCATGCAATAATAATTATACATCTATCTAGATACCAGTGCTGGACAGATCCTATAACCCTAAAGATTTAGACAGCAGTGGTCAGAAGATGGCTTACCTGGTGGGGCACATGTCTTGCCAAGCGTGTGGCCTGGGTTTTAAAGACATATGCTGACATGTCAGTGCCATGGCACCAGGAGAAGGCCTAGTGCTGTAGTGTTTATCTCTCTTTTGGTGTTTCCCTCTCTCTATGAAGTAAGTAGAAAGAATGCAAAAATCAGTCTTGGAGTGGTAAAGACACTGCCAAAATTAAAAAAAAAAAAAGTCTAGGTAACAGTACATCAACAGGTGAAAGTATAAAAAATTATTATGTATTCAAACAATGGGATACTACTCAGCAATAGAAGACCAATAAAAAGTAAGCTACTTATTTATTATTTAAAGTTTATTTTATTGAGGGGACATGATGTCTTCCAATTTCATCCAAGATAATACAAAGGCGTTGACTTCATTACTTTATCAGTTTTAAATAACTGAGTAGTATCCCATCATGTATATATACCACAGGTATTTTTTTTTGGCTTCACTTGCATGCTTTACAACATAGAAGTGTACTAGTATAATTACGGTGATTGAAAGAAACTAGACTAAAAGAGAGTACAAATCAAATAGATATGCTGGTTTAAGATATTCAATCAAATGTATAGTGACAGAAGATAAGTCAGTGGCGGTCTACATGAAGGATCAGGAAGAGCTAGGCATAAGCAGGCCAGAGAGAATGTTTGTGAGTGGTGACTGTGTTCTTTATTTTGACTATAGTGTGAGACAGGTGTTTTTGCACACAAAAGCAAGGAATAACAGAGTTATGTCATCCTCCACACCTATAGATATCTAACTTTTGACAAGGAGGCCCAAATTGTTAAATGGAGAAAGTAGAATCTTTTCAACAAATTGTAGTGGGAAAACTGGGTTAAAACATGCAGGAGAGTGAAACTGAACCACTTCCTCTCTCCACGAAAAGTAAACTCCAAGTGGATCAAGGATTTGAACATTAAACCAGAAACCATCACATATTTAGAGAAAAATACTGGCAAAACTTGTATTAATCTAAGTCTTATAGGTACCTTCAGTGACTCAAGTGCATTCCTAAGGAAAACGAAACAAAAAATAAGCGAGTGGGACTACATCAAATTGAAAAACTGCAGAGCAAAAGAAACCACCACCCAAATAGAGAAACTTTTTATGGAACAGGAGATCTTTTTATGACATACATTAGACAAAAGTTAATAACCAAAATATATATAAAGACCTCGCCAAACTTATCAACAAAAAAGACAACAACCCTATCCAAAAGTGGGAAGAGGATATAGACACAGTATTCACCAAAGAAGCAATCAAAAGGGCCAATAGACATATGAAAAAATACTCCAAGTCACTGATTATCAAAGAAGTACAAGTAAAGGCAACAATGAGATACCATTTCACTCTTGTGAGTATGTTATACATCAGATAGGATAGTAACAACAAATGTTGGAGAAGTTGCTATGGTAAAAGAATTCTCCTGAACTGATGTACTAAAAATTCATTAATCTGCCAAGTAAAAATAAATAAAGGAATATATTAAAATAAAAAGAAAAAATTATGTAGTAAAATGTGAGAAATTTTTATATATTAATTTTACAGCATACTTTAGGATTATCAAGGCTACTACTGACAATAAATAATTTAGAGTTTAAGATTGTCCTTTTCATCCTCAAAGCTGATATTTATAATTTAATTCAAAACTATTTTTTAATTTTTCCTACTGAGAATATAAATAATCTTAAATGAGGTGAGCATCACAAGTTTTAGTTCCTACCGTTAGTAGTGAAAAACAATTGTAGCTTAGTATCAGTGGCTAAACCTATGTCAGAATACAACCAGATAATGACTTGTTGAAGAGGTCAACTGAAAGGCCATTTATACTAGAGGAATTAGGTTCTGTTCAACAAGCATTTTAATTCTACCATTGTCTTATCATATCACTTCTAAGGATTTTGCTTTTTCTTCTTTTACTATTGTGTATGCTTTAAATATGGAATGGTAGATAGTTAGTAGGCCTATTTTAGTTATATTCCAAACGGCCCTTGACTATACTAGTTTTTTCCTGAGCCTGACCTCTGATATGCAGGTGACCCAAGTTATTTATTGTCTGGGGAGATGATGACATGACTACAATAAGGGCTAGAAAGCTGCATCAGGGAAGAGAGCAGCTCCCAAATATGGGAAAGGTGTATAAATATTGTTGACTGTAAACCCCATCGATATATAACTAAAATTGGCCTACTAACTATCTACAAAATGGAGATCCCAAATCTTCATCTGCAATATTCCAAGCCTTTAGGTTCATGATTAGTCAACAATTTATTTGGCTTTATATGTTAACTCTTCTTTCAGCCACCAGGTTCCAGATGCTACCATGATGCCAATCTGACTTCCCTGGGCAGACAACCCCACCAATGTGTCCTAGAGCCCCACCACCCCAGAGCCCTTCTCTTCCCACTAGGGAAAGAGAGAGGCAGACTGGGAGTATGGATCCACCTGTCAACGCCCACGCTCAGGGGGGGAAGCATTACAGAAGCCAGACCTTCCACCTTCTGCACCCCATAATGACTCTGGGTCCATACTCCCAGAGGGACAAAGAATAGGAAAACTATCAGGGGAGGGGATGGGATACGGAGTTCTGGTGGTAGAGTTGTACCCCTTTATCCTATGGCTTTTGTCAGTGTTTCCTTTTTATAAATAAAAATTAAAAAAAATAAAAGGGAATGGTATGGTGAATTAAGAGACACTGTTAGCAAAATAACAGAAATTATCTCAATGTATTTGTTTCAGGTAGAAAGCATTATGTTAGTAGATGGCTTTCAACTTGCTCAGCAAAAATTGATTAAAATCCACAGTGAGGTGGGGGACACAGAATTCTGGTGTAGGAATGGTGTAGAATTGTTCTGTTATCTTGTAATTTTGCAAACCAGTATTAAATCACTAATTTTTTTTTTTCAAAAAGAAAAACCCCAAAGGACAAAAATCCACAGAAAAATATAATGTCCTCACACCAAAACTTTCTTCTGGGATGGAGAATGACTGAATTCTCTTTTAAAGTGCGTTGCATGCTAAAGCTGTGTCAATAGTTTTGCTAATCATTATTTTCTTAGTAAAGTGACTTTATAAAATAAGTTAGTGCATTGGATGGTACACAGTAAAAATTTGAGATAACTCCAGGGTGTTATTACTCTTATTGCTCTATTCTTATTAGAATGAGTGCTATATTGATTTACTCAAAACTAGTGTGTGTGTGTGTGTGTGTGTGTGTGTGTGTGTGTGTGTAACTGAGGCCCCATGCACTCACAGTTTCACTGCCCTCAGCCACTTTTTCATTCATATAGACACACATGGAGAGGGAGAGACACCACAGCATCCAAACTTCCTCTGTTGCCATAGTAAAACTTCCCATGTGGAAAAAGAGGTCAAACCTGGGTTATTGGTACCCTACCTGATGAGCTATCTCTCTAGCCCCAAACTAATTTTTATTCATTTTGCCTTCAGGGTTCTTGCTGGTGCTCAGTGCCAGCACTACAAATCCACTGCTCCTGGTGTCCATTTTCCCCCCATTTTATTGGATAGGACAGGGAGAAATTCAGAGAGGAGGGGGAAAGAGAGAGAGGGAGAAAGACAGACACCTGCAGACCTACTTCGCCACTTGTGAAGCATCCCTTCTGTAGGTGGGAAGCTGGGGATTCAAACCCGGATCCTTACGCAGGTTCTTGCACTTAGTACTATATGTACTTAACTGGGTGCTCCATCATCCAGTCCCCAAACTAAATTTTAGATGTGTGACTTGTGATGGATCAGTTTCATCTCAGGAATAGGGTGAAAAACAGATTTACAAAATTTGTTAGAACTGAAGAGTAAGCTAAAAATCAGTAAACATCTGAAGAAAGAGCCTGGAAGGCCATAGAATATGCATGCAAATTGACATTTTACTCAAAAAACCTGCTTAAAACATTGGGCTTAACAAACACATGGCAATGGAATGAGAAACAACATCTGAATCTATTCATTAGCCAAAATATATCTGAGAATACAAAAGTACACATTCTACATTATCTGAAGATCAAATGCTTTTCCATCTTGTGCTGTGATTTATTATTCTGGTTTCAGAGGTACAAAATGTCCATTCTTTCTCTAGGGTCATCCTCACAATTCAGAGTTAGATATCTAAGTACAAAATCTGAAAAAAAAAAAAAAAAGGGGGGGGAATGCACCACCATCCTTAACAAAAATATATACTTTAAATTGGTTTGTACATAACTCTCAAAGCTTATCTCTCTATACAGTAGCTATACTTAGGATTTTTTCTAGGTATTTTTTCTAGAATGAAAAAAATGAATCTTTAAAAAAATATTTCATTTTAATGAGAGAGATACAGAAAGATACACGCAAAGAGACAAGAGGTCTGCTCAGCTCTGGTTTATGGTGGTGCTGGGAACTGAACCTGGGACCACAGGCATGAAAATCATTTGCATAACTATTATGCTAGAGACATCTCCAGTCCATTTTTCCATTTCTTTCTTTCTTTCTTTTTTTCTTTCTTTCTTTCTTTCTTTCTTCTTTCTTTCTTTCTTTCTTTCTTTCTCTCTCTCCCTTCCTTCCTTTCTTTTTTTCTTTCTTTCTCTTTTTCTCTTTCTTTCTTTCTTTGTTTTTATTTTTTTCTTTTTACCAGAGCACTGCTCAGCTATAATTTATGGTGGTGTGGAGGATTTTGAACCTGTGACTTTGGATCCTCAGGTATGAGAGTCACTTTGCATAACCATTATGCAATCTACCCCCACCCCCGTTTTTTTAAAAATATTATCTTTTCTCTCTCTTGCTTCTTTCTTTTCACGTCATTATTTAGTGGACTACTTTTTCTTGTCATTAAGATGAGTCAGTGATGAAGACATTGCCTTCTTTAAAATGATGTATGTTGGGGGCCAAAGGGTGGCACACCTGGTAGAGTACACATGTCATAATATACAAGGATTGGTGTCTAAGCACCCAGTCCTCACCTGTAGGGGGAAGCTTCACTAGAGGTGAAGCAGTGCTACAGAGGTCTCTGTTTCTTTCCTCTATCTTTTCATTCCCTCTCAAGTTCTCTCTATCCGAAATAAATATTTTTAAAAACATATATGATCCATTTGCTTACTATAGGAGAGAGACCAGAGCACATCTTGTTCATGTGTGGTGCTAGAACTGAACCTGGACCCTCACATCTGGATAAAATACACTGTACAAGTTGAATTGTTTTCCCAACTGTAAGAAATTCTTCACTTAGGCCATACAATTGCTTTGGGCAAGTCTTCTGTTTCTTGACTACAGAAAACTCTCCAGATACATATATTTAGTATATTGATATAGTGTCTGTAACATTATTTTCCTTTTGTTGTTGTTTGGGAATTTTAGCTTTAACCAGATAGAGTTCAGTGATAAAAGGACTCAAAAGATTATTAAAAAGGTTTGTCAATGCCCCACCCCACCCCATGATTTGATGTGTCACATGATTCCATTTCAGACATTGGCCACTGGGATTCAAATTTAGTCATTTGAAAGTCTGCTGATAGAGAGAAAGAAAACTCTGTACTCAAGTAAGGATATTAGAAATGGGGACTCAAACCAGAAAATAGATTCACTCTCTGATTTTTCCCTTTCTGGAATCATCTCTTGGTGTCTACCTGTGGCTGCTTCTTGTTGAGATGCTCAGCTCACTTGTCTTCCTTGACCCACACTCATTTCCTAGGGGGAGATTTATATTGACTTCATATTTATGTCATTAAGAGCTATACTTCAAACACCAGTAGAACCTGAACTGGAGTTGGTGTATTGCATCAGAGTAAAAGACTCTGGGGTGGGGGTGGGAAGAAAGTACAGGTCCAAGAAGGATGACAGAGGACCTAGTGGGGGTTGTATTGTGATGCGGAAAACTGAGACATGTTATGCATGTACAAACTATTGTATTTACTGTCAAATGTAAAACATTAATCCCCCAATAAAGAATTTTTTTTAAAAAAGAGCTATACTTCAGATGACTTTGTTTCTTGTTTTTATACATTTGCAAAAAAATCTGTTCTATCACTGCCAGGCATTCATGCAACTGATTAAGTACATGAATTACAGTGCACAAGAATACAGGCTCAATCCCCTGGTCCCCACTTGCATGGGGAAAGCTTCATGAGTGGTGAAGCAGGGTTACTGGTATCACTCTCTCTCTCTCCCTCCCTCTCTATCTTTTCCTCCCCTCTCAATTTCTCTGTCTCTACCCAATAGTAAACAAACAAATAAATTATATAGAGAGATATTTTCAAATATGCTCTATCTCATTATATTTTCTTTAGTATTCAATGTAATACTGCTTATACAATCATTCTGCAAACTATTAAGTATGATAAACATTAAGATATCTTACTAGAAACAAGAGAAGACTAGAAACTGGCATGGTATAGCAATGTTAGTCAGGATTAGAATGATCAATCCAGGTTTTCCTTTTATTTTAGGGCCTGACACAATCATTTTGTTTATGCAGAAATACTTAACATTGATGAGGACTTAGATAATTAGATACGGTTAGTGAGAAGCTTCTCACAATGCTTAGTCATGTAATATGGAAAAAATATTTGGAAAACTTGTTAGCAGTGAACAATTCAGGTAACAACTGGAGTCTTATCAGGAATAAATAGCTTCATTTTTTTTTTTCAGAGAATATGTGAAAAATACCTCTGAGTAAGCTATCAAGATGAATTTTTTTTTAACAAGCTCTACCCTCTACTGAAATTCTAAATATCCATTCTCCTGGACATTTAAAGACCCACCTTTTCCCTCATTGATACAATAACATAAAGCCATGTCCTAATTCACTATTATAAGTAATTACAATTAGATGAATTCATTAACCAATGGCTATTATAGTCATTATTAATTACTCTAGACTAGACAGAATTTCACATAATTGGTTTTATAACTCTTCATGTTTGGGATTTTAACTCTGAGTTAACCCTTAGGAAAACAGAACCAAAAAAATTAGTCATGAAATATAGTTCAAACCAAAACCAATGTGTCTAGGAATTCAAAGTGAAGAGCTGAACAGAATTATTTATCTATACAAAAATCATTATTATGGTCTCAATTTTTTATAAAGGATTTTGCCACTTGGAAATGATATGATTTGTATCTACTTTAAAGTTTTGCAAAATACAAAATTAACACATGGTATTTTAAAATCTATATCTTATGAATTATTTGCAAAAACTTGATATCAGTTGGAGAACAAAGCATTATTTTGATATAAATCTAAGGAAAATTGTTGGACTATTTTAAGTTTCATGTATTAAATTTACATAAAATGGCATTCTTTACTATGCACTTTATTTGTCTTTAACTAATTGTTTTCACGGGTTGTTTACTGTTCTACACAAAGAGAAACATATCTTGTCGACACTTTGTCTATAGCAGTGGCAAGTGGCAAGAACAAGTCGTGCAGAATCCTGTTTCAGAGCAAGCAAAACTCTACTGGAGAAGACTAATACAGAGCCTAAGCAGAGATCACAAGCAGCGACAAGCAGTTAGCAATAAAGGCAAAGCTCACTCTTTTATTCTATTAAAATATTTATTTATTCATCTGATAGGACAGAAACAAAATGAGAGGAGAGAGGGAGAGAGACACCGGCAGCACTGCTTCACCTCCTGTGAAACTTTGTCCCCTGCGGTTGTGGACTGGGGAAGGGGGCGGGGCTTGAACTCAGATACTTTGCACTTAACCTGTGCACCTCCACCCGCCCCCACCTCTTTTTATTTTTCTTTTAAAGAGTGTCTTACTAGGTAAATAATAATTATTAAGCTACTGCCAATAATTATTAAGCTACTGGCTAGAATTTCTTGTCTTCCTGTGATAGGTGTCTGCATATCACTCCATACCAACTCCCACTCAAACTTCACCCTTCTCCCCCATTCACCTCGTTCTAGTTACTAAAGGCAAAGTTATTTGCTAAGATACCCCAGCATTAAGTTGAATTAAAAAGATATAAATGACATGTTATTAGACATAATTTTTTTCTTTTCACCCCAAATAACTGAGTCAGTTATTCTTTTCTAATGACTGTTAAACTGAGCACACTTTTAACTTACTTGATTTTATTTATTGAGACTGGGTATCCCAAGAAAAGTGAGCTATGGTAACTTTTAAGATGGACTTACACAAGAACCAGCAGGTATGCTCTTTCAAATTATCTGGAAAAGAAAAGGGATATTTTGGGGCGGGTGGTGGTGCACCTGGTTGAGAGCACATATTACAATGTGCAAGGACCTAGCTGTCTCTGTGTCTCTCTCTCCCTCTCTGTCACCCCCTTCCCTTTCGATTTCTGGCTGTCTCTATCCAATAAACAAATAAAGATAATAATAAAAATTAAAAAGAAGTAAAAGAGAAATAGGCTGAATAACAACTACAACAATAGTAAACAACAAGGGAAACAAAAGAGAAAAAAAAATAGCCTCCAGGAGCAGTGGATTTGTAGTGCAGGCACTGAGCCCCACAGATAACCCTGGGGGAAAGAAAGAAAGAAAGAAAGAAAGAAAGAAAGAAAGAAAGAAAGAAAGGGAAAGGAAGAAAGAAGAAAAAGGAAAGGAAAGAAGGGGGCTGTTTACAGGATTCTGTAAATTCTTCCATCATTGCTCCTTGGTTTCTGCCGGTCACTGAACCTTAGTTCTTATTCTCTCCCTAGTCTTTGGCATTTCCTTTATGACTGCTGGTAATCAAATTTAACTGCCTTCCATCACCCACTTCTTCTTTAGTGACACTCACTGCTTTCTTGATGCAATCTTGCTGTACTGTTTCTTGCCATATTCATGGTCTAACAGCTAAGTCAGACACCTCTTTCTAAAATTTTTTTTAATCTTTATTTATTTGTTGCATAGAGACAGTCAGAAATTGAGACAGAGAGGGTGATAGAGAGGGAGAGAGACAGAGAGACACCTGCAGCACTGCTTCGCCACTTGTGAAGATTTCCCCCCTGCAGGTGGGGACCGGGGGCTCGAACCTGGGTCCTTGCACACTGTAATGTGTGTACTCAACCAGGTGTGCCACCACCTGACCCCCCAGACACCTCTTTAATTCATTTTAATATATGTTTTTGGTCAATTCAGGAAAATAAGTCGTTTATTTTATTTTATTTTTGATAGAGACAGAGAGAACTTGGGAGGGAGAGGGGAGAAAGAAAGAGACAGCTGAAGATATTCACCAGTCATGGTTTTCCCATGTCGGTGGAGACCTAAGGCTTGAATCCAGGTCCTTTTGTACTGTAATGTGTTCACTCTCCTATGATGTGTGCCACCACCTGGCTATAACAGCTTACTTGCATATTTGCTGACTACTTGGGAGGCCAATTAGGAAGTTGATGTATACAATAATCCAAATGCTCCTAGTTCGAGCCCTGGCTTTCCACCTGCAGGGGGTTTGCTTCACAAGCAGTGAAGCAGGTCTGCAGGTGTCTGTCTTTCTCTCCTCCTCTATGTCTTCCCCTCCTCTTTCCATTTCTCTCTGTCCCATCCAACAACACCAACAGCAATAACAATAATAACAACTACAACAAGGGCAACAAAATTGGAAAAATATCCTCCAGGAGCAGTGGATTCATAGTGTAGGCAACAAACCCCAGCAATAACCCTGGTGGCCAAGATAAAATAAAAGAATCCAAATGCTATGAGATTCAGAAATAAGGTGGCAGCAGTAGGATAGGAAGTTGTTTGGAGAAATAGAACCAAAAGAATGTGACTGGTTAGATAACAGAGGCAAGGAGGAAAGAAGAGTAATGAAGCATCCTTTAATTCTGACTGAAAAAAAATGGAGATAATTATGAAGCCACTTTTTCCTTGAAATGGGAAATACAGCAGTAAAAGCAGATTTTGGATATGAGAGAAATTAGGGAAATGGGATGGACTCATATTTGCATATTTGAATGATATAGGTGTTGTTTTTTTATGTATGTACTTTCATTTTTTTCTTTATTGGAGGGATTAATGGTTTATAGAAGATAGGAAACTACAGTAATTGGTACATGTGTAACATTTTTCAGTTTTTCGCATAACACTCTAACCCCTTACCCAGGCTGGTCCTCCTCCACCATCATGTTCCAGTACCTGAACACTCCCTCCCAGCCCCAGAGTCCTCTACTTTATTGCAATACACCAACTCCAGTCCAAGTTCTGCTTTGTGTTTTCCCTTCTGTTCTTATTTTTCATCTTCCGTCTATGAGCGGGATCATCCCAAATTCATGTAGATGTGGGTTTAAAACACAGAGTCATGATACAAATGTCTATAGAAAAAGGAAGAAGTCTATATTAGGGCTAAATATCTGAGATTATTTTTTCCTCCAAATTACTTCATTGAGGGAAAATAATTATTTGCAAGACAACTGCTATCACATGAGTACACTTTCTTATCTTCCCATGAGAGGTCTCTGTACACCATTCCTACCGCCCACTTAAGTTCTCCTCTACCACAGAGCATTGGGTCCCTAATGCCTTCTGTATCACTCCCCAGTGTCCTTGGCTTTGCTGTCACAAACCACACCAAGTCCAAGTTTCACCTTGTGTTACTCCTTACTTTCCTTGTGTCTTTTTTTTTTTTTAACATTGTTTTTTTCTTTTTAACTTTATTTACTTAACTTGATAGGACACAGAGAGAGAAATTGAGAGAGAAAGGGGGATAGAGAGGGACAGAGAGACACCTGCAACACTGCTTAATGGCTTGTCAAGCTTTTCCGCTGCAGGTGGGGACCAAGGCCCTTGCACATGATAATATGTGCACTTAAACAAGTATGCCCCCACCCAGCCCACCCCTTGTTTCTTAAGTTCTCTGTATAAGTGAGCTCTGTCACATCTTGAATGGAACTTGAACAAGTCAGGTTAATTGAGATAAACCCAAAGAAGAAAGATGAGTATCAGATAAGTACAATTTCTTATCTTTCCAGGATAGGTGTCTGCATAACCCAAAGAATGAATGAACAAAATTATTTTTTATAAAGTCAAAAATGTCAAGGGCTAGTAAGCCAGCTCACCTGGTATGTGTCTATACTGCCGTGCATGTGACCCTAGTACACCACTGTGTACTGTTATATTTCTCCTCAAACTTTCTCTCTGTCTGAAAAGGTGCCAAGGGTTGGGCAGTGGCACGGGCAAATAGATCCAGATTCAAGCTCTTTCTTCCCATCTGCAGAGGGGAAGCTTTATGAGTGGTGAGGCAGATCTGCAGGTGTCTTTCTCTCTACTTCTTTACCTATCTTCCTCCTGTCAATTTCTCTGTCCTATCAAATAAAATAGAAAGAAGAAAAAAATCACTCTCAGGAGAAGTGGATTCATAGTGCTGGCACCAAGCCCCAGTGATAACCCTGGTGGCAACAACAACAAAATGAAACCACCTGGTGGTTTCTTTGGTGGTAAGAACCAAAGTTTTTATTATTATTATTATTATTATTATTTTTTAGGAAGACTTTTTCAGTTACTAATGAAGAACACCCTTAAACAAGGCAAACAGTGTCCTGTATTTAAAAATACTTGAGATAAGAAAGCAACACATTCCGTATCTTCTTGTAAAGTCTGAGAATTACACAAGAAAACTTATTATAACAATTTTATATAACTAGTTAATTAAAAAAAATTTATAAAATAGACATATTGACAAGACCATAGGATAAGAGGGGTACAATACACATAATTCCCACCACCAGAACTCCCTATCTCATCCCCCCCTTTGAAAGCTTTAGTTTTCTTTATCCCTCTAGGAATATGGACCCAGGATCATTATGGGGGGCAGAAGGTGTAGGGTCTGGCTTCTGTAATTGCTTCCCCACTGAACATGGGCGTTGGCAGGTCAGTCCGCACTCCCAGCCTGTCTCTCTCTTTCCCTCGTAGGGCACGGCTTTGGGGAGGTGGGGCTCTAGGACACATTGGTGGGGTCATCTGCCCAAAGAAGTCCGGTTGGCATCATGGTAGCATCTGGAACCTGGTGGCTGAAAAAGAGTTAAGATATAAAGCAGAACGAATTGTTGACTAATCATGAACCTAAAGGCAAGAATATAGCAGATGAAAATTTGGGAGTCTCCATTTCGGAAAAAGCTAATTATTTTATTTTATTATTTATTTATAAAAAGGAAACATTGACAAAACCATAGGATAAGAGCGGTACAATTCCATACAATTACCACCACCAGAACTCTGTATTCCAGCCCTTCCCCTGATAGCTTTCCTATTCTTTAACTCTCTGGGAGTATGGACCCAAGGTCATTGTGGGATGCAGAAGGTAGAAGGTCTGCCTTCTGTAATTGCTTCCCCACTGAACATGGGTGCTGGCAGGTGGATCCATACTCCCAGCCTGCCTCTCTCTTTCCCTAGTAGGGTGGGACTTTGGTGAAGCAGAGCTCCAGGACACATTGGTGGGGTTGTCTGTCCAGGGAAGTCTGGTCAGCATCATGCTAGCATCTTGAACCTGGTGGCTGAAAAGAGAGTTAACATACAAAGCCAAACAAATTCTTGATCAATCATGAACTTAAAGGCTGGAATAGTGCAGATGAAGAGTTGGGGGGTCCTCCATCTTGTAGATAGCTAGTAGGCATATTTTAGTTATATTCCAAAGGGCCTGTGGCTATACTAGTTGTTTTTTTTTGTTGTTGTTGTCTTTTTTTCCCCTGTGCCTGAAATCTGATATACAGGTGGATCCTAGTTATTGTCTGGGGAGATGATGTCATGGCTGGAAAAGGAACAGAAAGCTGGATCAGGGAAGAGAGTAGCTCCCTAATATGGGAAAGAGGTATAAATATTGTTGACTGTAAACCCCATCTATTTGATTTGGTCTGGGGCCCACATTCAGCTTAGGAGCCTATGGTGGCCTTTGCATCCCTGTAGATCTGAGCTCACATCCTGTGGTCATGAGTAGGAACATTCCAAGCTGCCCCAATATTGACCCATCTTCCTCAGGTATAACATAGAGTATGTTGTCCATCCTTCCTTTGGAAGATGGAACATTCTCTACCGTTGTTTATTTTATTTTTTAATTGTCATCAGAGTTACTGCTGAGACTTAGTGTTAGTCCACTACTTCTGGAGCTCATTTTTCTTCCTTTTTTCTTTTTTGATCAGACAGAGAAATTGAGAGGAGAGAGAGAGGGGAGGTAGAGATAGAGAGAGAGAGAAAAAATACTCAGAACTTAATGAATTTCAGATGATCTGTCAACTCTATGCTGTTAATGACAAGATTAAATTGAGGCTACACTTTCCCAAGTGCTTCTCATTTGTAGGGCAGTACTAACAGCTCATCTCACATTATCTAATTTTATTTCTGCAGCAGCCTGGAGTGGGACATTATTTCCAACCTAAAGGAGAAACTTAGGCTAAAAGATGATTTAAAAATTTGTCAAGTTCTGCATCTAATAATAGGAAAATGAGGATCCATAGGCAAATTCATGGGACCAGGAAGGTACTGTTCCTTCTGCCGTGGTGAGGAAAGTCAAATATGGAAAAGTGTAAAATTCAGGAAAGTCACAGCAAATGAGATACTGATCTGAATGAGATGTTGAATATTTAGGACAGAACAATTTCTCATGGATAACAATTTCTGGTGGCTTCTATATTGAGACTTCCACTAGAAAAGAGAAGAGAAAAAGAAAACAGAAATAAAAACAATAAGAAAAATAGCATTTCTCAGCTCTGGTTTATGGTGGTTCCAAGCATTGAACCTGAGACTTCTGGTGTCTCAGGTATGAAAGTTTGTTGCATAACCCACTACTTTGTTTCCCCAGTCCTACAGGCTTCCTTTTCTTGAGAAGAGTGAGCTGACATTTGGCCTCTAAAATATATTGACCCAGGATCATAATGGAGTGCAGAAGGTGAAGGGTCTGGCTTCTGTATTGCTTCTCCACTGAACATGGGCATTGGCAGGTCAATCCATACTCCCAGCCTGTCTCTCACTTTCCCTAGTAGGGCAGGGCTCTGGGGAGGTAGGGTTCCAGGACACATTGGCTGAGTCACATAGTTTATATTTGATGTCATTGGAAAAATGCAATGTGATTATAATGAGTATATATTACTATGTGTCTAACACATATTAGGTTCCCAATAATTTGCTGAATGAATAATCAACAGACAGGAACCAAACCAAAGATCATTTTCCTGCAGTAACTTTAAACTAAGCCAGGCTCCATCTAAAGTTTACCACTTAACTCTTGTAGAATGGCTGAATTTCCACAGATGCAGGCTGGCTAAAAAAAGTATAACTTGCTACAATTTTTAAATTAAACTACTGACCTTGGAAAAAGTAATTATATTATAGTTTGAAATTGTGTGATTACAAATTACTATAGTTTGGTTCAATTTTCAATAAATATGTTCTTTTGGCTTAGATAAATATTTGTAAATATAGTTTTTGACTTTTAATTTTAGAATATAGGTTGAAAATATTATGTAAAAATTAATATTTTAAATAAATTATCCCTTAAGTGCATTTTCTTTTTTTTAATCTTTTTTAAAACTTTATTTATTTATTTATTTATTATTGGATAGAGACAGAAAGAAATTGAGGGTAAGGGGAGATAGAGATGGAGAGAGACAGAGAGACACCTGCAACCCTGCCCACCACTTGTGAAGCTTTCCCCCTGCAGGTAGGGACCAGGGGCTTGAACACAGGTCCTTGTGCACTGTAGTATGTGCACGTAAGCAGGTGCGCCACCACCTGGCCCCTTAAGTGCATTTTCTAAACTCATCCTGTAGGTTGGGAATATTCTCATTATCCCTGAGTATGCTCTTCTTGTGAAACTCAATGTGAACCATGGGTTTTATTTTATTTTTTAAAATTTATTTTTATTATTGAATTTATTTTTGATATTTTAAAATAAAAATATTTATTTTAAAATAAATAAGTAAAATTTATTTATTGGACAGAGACAGCCAAAAATCAAGAGGGGAAGAGGTGATAGAGAGAGAGAGAAAGAGAGACACCTGCAATGCAACTCTGCTTCACCACTTGCAAAGCTTTCCCCCTGCAGGTGGGAACAAGGGGTTCAAACCCAGGCCCTTATGCATTGTGACATATGTTCTCAGCTAGGTACACCACCACCCAGCCCTGAACCATGGGTTTTCCATGAAGGTCAGTACTAGTCTAGTCACTCACAGACATTTTACATGTAAAATATGCGCTGTGTACGCTTAATCCACTGGACTGCCACCCAGCCCCCCTTCTTCCTCCCTTCCTCCCTTCCTCCCTTCCTTCCTTCCTTCCTTCCTTCCTTCCTTCCTTCCTTCCTCCCTCCCTCCCTCCCTTCCTCCCTCCCTTCCTTTCTTTCTTTCTTTTCTCCCTAATTTTTATTAGATAGGGCAGGAAAAAGTTGAGAGAAGACTGGAAGGGAAATTTAGGCACCTGCAGACATGCTTCACCGCTAGTGCAGTGTTCTTCTGCAAGTGGGGAGTTGGGGCTCAAACCTGTGTCCTTGCTCATGATGATCCGTGCGCTAAACCAGGTGTGCCACCACTAGGCCCCCTCTGAGGTCACTTTTTGTAATGATGCCCATCTTCTACTCTGAAATAGCTGAAATTACTCCCACCATCTTTATTCTTTTGAAAAGGATTACCTCTAAGACCTAGGGAGATTGTTAGAACTCCTGACAATCTCCCTGCCAAGTAAAATGGATTATTAAAAAAAATTGACATTTCAGTTGCCATTATGATGTTTTATTTTGGCAGAAGAAATAAAAAAGATAACAACGACTATTCCCACTAATTTTCGATTGCTGCTGTCTGTGTGTGTCAACTTCGATTATTCACCTTTATTTTACACCGAATATAACAAAAAGTACTTAAGATGTGGTCATTTGTGTAAGTCAGCTGCATTCTACAAATGAGAAGTAAAAGTGTTTGAACTAAGTCCTTATTTTGTGTTTAACTACATAAGTTTCTATATAACACAAACACAAACTTGTGAAGGGATAACAAACGAATACTCATCCCAGTTTTTAAAACATTCACAATTACCATGTAAGAGGTTCACTAGGCAGTTAGAATAAGTTAAAGATGCTTGAGAAAGTATTGCAATACTATCAGAACTTCACTGATTATCAAAATATAATGACTCTGTTGAGCTGATCCTGACATTTGCTTTCCAGTTTTACCAAAAATAGTCTTGACTGATGCCGTGACACACTTTTCAATTTGATTGTTAGCTCAAGGTCCTTTGCAACATGTAAATCAGGCTGACCAGTGGATCGACATTCCTGCTCTTATTCACACGTCTTCATTACCTTTTCAAGTCTGAACAAGTTACTCAGAGACATTGAGAGGAGTTGGTTCTTTTTTTATTATTATTCCCCTTTTTAAAATTGTTGTAGTTATTATTGTTGTTGTTATTGATGTCATCGTTGTTGGATAGGACAGAGAGAAATGGAGAGAGTAGGGGAGACAGAGAGGGAGAGAAAGAAAGACACCTGCAGACCTGCTTCACCGCCTGTGAAGCGACTCCCCTGCAGGTGGGGAGCAGGGGGCTTGAACCCAGATCCTCACGCCAGTCTTTGTGCTTTGCACCTAGGAGAGGAGTTGGCTCTTTTTACAAGATTCTATCTTTTAGCTTTGCAGAGCTTCGGATGAGGAGTGTACCTCTGTACCTTTTGCATGTCTGTAAACTAAAGTTACTGATTGCAGTATGAGAAACTGTTGACAATGACTTGGACAACATTCAGTCCAGATTCCCCAGTTTGAAAGATGTGCATCACTGGTATGCGTATAATATAATTTCAGGATCTATATGCATATTGAATGACATCTGAGAAAATTAGCTTCATTTAAATTTTTTGGAGACTTCTCATTATATAAAAACAAAAGCCTCAGAACTGGTGTTAACAAAGAATTATTTAACACATTCATCTTCCTTTTTAACAAATAGGAGACAAGCCTTAGGCTCACAGTCCTTAGCAGACAACCAGGTGCAACCGGAATTTAATAATACTGTATGTTTTTCATTAAATTAATTTTTCAAATTGCTATTTATTTAGAGCAGGGACATAAAACCTTCTTTTAAAACATTTTTATTTCAGTTGAAAAAAAAATTTAAGTTTATTTAAAGAAAAAAAATCATACATAGAATACAGAAAATGTTTTATAATATCTGTAAGCTCTGATATAATCATCATCACAAAATGGTGGAAAGATTAACAACAACGGAGACCCAGGCCCCTCACTACATAGGCAGGAAACTAAGTCTCAAGAATGCAGGGAATTAAAAGGTCAAGGTTTGGATCCACAGTCCTCACATTCTTATTTTAATCATCTCAAATAAATGACAGATTTGAATCATTTTCTTTGAAATGTCTCTCTTTTTCTAAGATTTTATTTTTTATGAGAAAGATAGGAGGAGAGAGAAAGAACCAGACATCACTCTAGCACATATGCTGCCGGGGATCGAACTCGGGATCTCATGCTTGAGAGTCCAAAACTTTATCACTTCACCACTTCCCAGACCATTTCTTTCTTTCTTTCTTTTATTTTTTTTTTTAATTTTTAAAATTTTATTTTACAGGAAAGAGAAATTGAGAGGAGAAGACAGAGGGGGAGACAGAGAGACACCAGCATCACTGCTTTATCACTCATGAAGCTTCCCTTGAAGGCAAGGATTGGATGGCTTGAATAGCCACATGGCTTGAATAGCCACATGTACATTTATTACAATTGCCTCTTTCAAGTGTTTGTAGTCTCTCCTTTGACAAGCTTAGACTTTGTCCCAGTTGTTAAAGCCTTGAAGGCCATTTGTTATATCCAAGCCAGTATTAGATTTATAGAGTTCAGCCTGAGCTAGAAATAAAATAGATCTAGGCTTTTAGTGGGATATAAGTTAAGCTCCATTTTTGCATTTACTTGTTTTATAATTATAGTAAAGGTTGTTATAGGGACAACAAACACACACACACACACACACATATATATATATGTAAAATTTTTTCCAGAATATCTCTTGGCCAATTGTATACAATATTTCTTTTTTTTTATAATTTTTATTTATAAAAAGGAAACACTGACAAAAACCATAGGATAAGAGGGGTACAACTCCACACAATTCCCACCACCAGAACTCTGTATCCCATTCCCTCCCCTGATAGCTTTCCTGTTCTTTATCCCTCTGGGAATATGGACCCAGTGTCATTATGAGGTGCAAAAGGTGGAAGGTTTGGCTTCTGGAATTGCTTCCCCGCTGAACATGGGCGTTGGCAGGTTGATCCATACTCCTAGCCTGTCTCTCTCTTTCCTAGTGGGGCTGGGTTCTGGGGAAGCGGGGCTCCAGGACATATTGGTGGGGTTGTCTGCCCAGGGAAGTCCGGTTGGCATCATGTTAGCATCTGGAATCCGATGGCTGAAAAAAAGAGTTAATATATAGAGCCAAAAAAATGTTGACTAGTCATGAACCTAAAGGCTGGTAAAGTTCATATGATGAGTTGGGGGGGGGGGATCTCTGTTTTGTAGTTAGTAGTCCTATTTTAATTATATTCCAAAGAGCTGATGACTATACTAGTTTTTTTTTTTTTTTTCCTTAGCCTGACATCTGATATGCAGGTGGATCCTAGTTATTGTCTAGGGATAGGATGTCATGGCTGTAAAAAGGACCAGAAAGCTGGATCAGGGAAGAGAGTACCTCTCAGATATGGGAAAGGTATATAAATATTGTTCACTATAAAACCCATTGATTTGATCCAATTTCTTTTTCAAAGATTGGCAAGGGGTGGCAAAAATGTTGATACTCTGCTGGATGAGATTAAAGATGAAAGTGTAAACTTTTTTTTATTAGTGATTTAATACTGGTTTACAAAATTACAAGATAGCAGGTATACAACTCTGCACCATCCCCACCACCAGAGTTCTGGGTCCTCAACCCCTCCGTTGTCAGCCACAGCAGTTCTCCCAAGGTTACAGATATGGGTCAGCTATTATTTCTACAACTATCTTTTTATATTTGTGTATATCCTTCCTCCTTTTTTTTTTTTTAAAGGTCTTATCTTCTTGGAAGAGTAAATTTTTATTTCTTGTATAGTTGAATAGCTATCATGTATGAGGGAAGTGAAGTAGGGGCAGGAGAAGATATCTAGTTAAGTAATTAATACTTAGTTGAAGAATTTATGCTGTCTACTTTAGTCCATTCTATTATACTTCTAAATTTATTAGGTCTAAATCTAATCACAAAGGACTATGAGGCACTTCTAATTTAAAAGGTCGAAAATTGTGGGGGAGTCGGGCAGTAGCATAGCAGGTTAAGCACATGTGGCAAAAAGCACAGGGACCGGCATAAAGATCCTGGTGGAGCCCCAGGCTTCCCACCTGCAGGGGAGTCGCTTCACAGGTGGTGAAGCAGGTCTGCAGGTGTCTATCTTTCTCTCCCCCCTCTGTCTTCCCCTCTTCTCTCCATTTCTTTCTGTCTTTCCAACAATGACGACATCAATAACAATAACAATAATAACTACAACAATAAAAAGACAAGGGCAACAAAAGGGGAAATAAATAAATATTTTTAAAAAATCTTTAAAAGGGGGCCAGGTGGTGGCGCACCTGGTTGAGCACACATGTTACAGTGCGCAAGGACCCAGGTTCGAGCCCCTAGCCCCCACCTGCAGGGGGAAAGCTTTACAAGTGGTGAAGCAGTGCTGCAGGCGTCTCTCTGTCTCTCACCTTCTCTGTCACCCCCTTCCCTCTCAATTTCTGACTTTCTCTATCCAGCAAATAAAGATAAAAAAAAAAATTAAAAAAAAAAACTTTAAAAGGTAGAATTGTCCGTAACTTATGGAGATGTGAACACACATTAATGAAGGATGCACAAGCCAAAATGGAAAGGGTAGTGCCTCTTGTGCTAGCAAAGATCTCACTGGGCAAAAGAATTTGGGAGCTTGGCATCTCAGGAGGTAATTCCTAGCAAACAGATAGTGGCAGCATGACTTTTCATAGTGGCATAGGTGGTGTCAATGTAGTTCAGACCAAGAGAGGCAGTATAAAGGGGTAAGAGCTTAAAATGACAATTTATAATTATTATTATAACCAAATTAGATAGCTTATTTTTCTTTGATAACCTGATGGTTAGAATTAGCTCTACCATACTTGACTTTAGCAAACTTCATGCATTTTAGGATATCTGCTTATGACAATGTCTTAGACACTCACAGGACTAAATGAGTTTTTTTTTCCTATCAGGCCTGAAGTTACAAGTAATTTATTAACATATATTTATTTTAAAGAAAAATTGCTTCAACAACTTAAGCCCAGTATCAGAATTTAATCAGCATACAGATTTGACATATTAAATATTTAGACTATACAAATTATACTCAGTATTAAAATCTAAGCAGTTTAAAAACAATATTAAATCTTTCTTTACCGACATACTGACTTGTGATTTGTGAAATTATCAGCTAATGGTTCTACACGACTCCCAACACCAAAGTTCTGTCGCCTGACCTTCCTACTCCCCAGTTATAACCCCTTGTTGGTATGCTTTTAAAAACCTCTTCTGTTTCATTTGGTTAAATCCCCCCTGCTTAACACTATTCTATTTTCATAACCACTTCATTCTATTTACATAACCACTGTTAACAAGCACCACCCTCCCTCCAGGGCATTGGTTCAATCCCCACTGGTTCATGATATGTTTTTGCTCTGCCCCCTCTCCTTGTCACACTCTGATTTTCACCAGTCACTTTTCTCTCCACCCTCTCTATGTTACATCCTGTTCACGCCCTACTTGGGAAGTATATATAAAGACAACATTGTTCGTTTTAGTTGTTAGTTTAGTCTAGCTTGGTATAGATTGCGCTGCGTCCTGCATGAGTAAAGAGATACTGCGTACAGCTCAACCATGAGTCCCTGGTCGTCTGTCTCCCGTCATTGAAGCTCAGCCCGACAACCCCTATATTCCCACAGTTCCCCCACAGTCTTAGATATGCGCAGATTTTTTTTCAAGCTCATGTGTTCAATTCTTTATATTCCATGTATGAGTGAAATTCTGAGGTAGTTGCCCACCTCCGTATTTATTTTGCTAAGCATAATCTCCTTCTGTTCCATCCATGTTATCCCAAAGGGCACAATATCATCTTTTTTTATTGCTGAGAAGTGCTACATTGAGTATATGCGCTGCAACCTCTTTATCCAGTCATCTGTTGATGGGCATTTTGGCTGCTCTCATCTTCTGGCTATTGTGCATAATAGAGCTATGGACATGGCGGTGCATATATCCCTTGGAATTAGTGTTTTCATGTCTTTTGGATAAATGCCTAGGAGTGGGATTGCTGGATCATCGGTCATTTCCATTTGAATTTGTTTAAGGATTCTCTAGTGCTATTCTCCATAATGGCTTCACTATTTTGTATTTGCACCAGCACTGCAATACGGTTCTTCTCTCTCCACACCCTCTCCAACACTTACCCCTTCCTGCTTTGTTGCTGAAGGCCATCCTCACAGGTATGAGGTGGAATTGCAAAGTGGTTTTAATTTACATTTCTTAAAAAAATTTTTTTGTTATCTTTATTTGTTGTATAGAGACAGCCAGAAATTGAGAGGGATGGGGATGATAGAGAGGGGGAGAGAGAGAGAGAGAGAGAGAGAGAGACCTACAGCCCTGCTTCACCACTTGCAAAGCTTTCCCCTTGCAGGTAGGGATGGGGGCTCAAACTCAGGTCCTTTCACACTGGAATGTGTGCACTCAACCAGGTGCGCCATCACCTGGCCCCTGCATTTCTCTAATGATGAGTCAAGTGTGTATTTCCACATAGATCCTTGGGCCATATGTATCTCTTCTTTAAAGAACTGTGTATTCATATCTTCTGCCCACTTTTTAATTGGTTTGTTCTTTTTCTTTTTGTTGAACTATATGAGCTATTTATAGATGTTGGATAACAACTGCTTGTTAGGTGTGTGGTTCCTATTTCCTGGCTTGCTTGTTTATCCTCATGGAATTGTCTTTTAATGTGCAGAAGCTTTTTAATTTGATACAGTCTAATTTATTTAATCTTGCTTTAGTTTCTCTTGCCAATAGCTTGAGTCTCCAAATACATCTTTGATGTTAAGGTCCTGAGGTATTTCACCAATATGTTATTCAATGTATTTTATAGACTAAAGCCTGTGTCTTCATGCCTATGAAGACTGACATAATAAGGTTGCTGAAGAGAAGCTGTACATATTAAGAAAATTAAGCCAGAGTTTTGAGATACAAGTTAGTTATTAAGAAGGAAGGTTGTGGAAAAATTCCGTTTTGTCTGATGTATAGTTCTTCTTCTAGCGTTTGCCCTTCTTCCATAGCCAGTCAACAGCATCAGGTTGAGCCTGATGTAAAGTTTCGAGACCTCCTTTGAATCTGGAGAGGTGGCAGTCGTTGACTATGTGGGTCATAGTCTGTCTGTAGCCGCAGGGGCAGTTCGGGTCATCTCTGGCTCCCCAGCGATGGAACATAGCGGCGCACCGGCCATGGCCTGTTCGATAGCGATTGAGGAGGGCCCAATCATAACGTGCTAGGTCAAAGCCGGGTTGACGCTCGCAGGGGTCTGTGATGAGGTGTTTGTTCTTTACCTCAGCTGACTGCCAACTCTGTTTCCAAGAGTCTGGGGCAGAGAAGTTCAGTGTAGGTGTAGGGGACCAGATTGGGTGACGAGACGTCAAGCGTTGGACAGGGTGGGCGAAGATATCCGCGTAGATTGGCAGGTCCGGTCGAGCATAGACGTGGGAAATGAACTTAGATGATGTTGCATCCCGATGAATATCTGGCGAGGCGATGTTGCTAAGAACTGGCAGCCATGGAACCGGAGTGGAACGGATGGTTCCAGAAATTATCCTCATGGAGGAATAAATTTGGAATCGACCAAGTGGACATGGGGGCTACGGAACCATACTGGGGCACAGTATTCTGCAGTGGAATAGCATAATGCCAGAGATGATGATCGTAGTGTGGAAGCACTCACGCCCCATGAGGAGCTGGCCAGTCTTGCAATGATGTGATTCCTCGCGCCCACCTTTGCTGCAGTTTTTATGAGATGTTTGTGAAATGACAGAGTGCGATCGAGAGTAACGCCAAGATAGACTGGCTGGGCTTCATGCCGGATTCTCGGATCGCCAAGCTGTACATTAAGCTCACGCGAGGCCGAGGCATGGTGTAGATGGAAAACAGATGATACCGTGTTTGCAGTGCTAGGGATTAGTCGCCATTTTTTACAGTAATCAGATATCAGAGACATGTCTTTCATGAGTGTTTCCTCGAGGATGCCTGAGTTGCACAGCAGATGTCATCGGCGTAGATGAACTTCCTTGAAGAAGTTTCTGGGAGGTCATTGATGTAAATATTAAATAGCGTAGGAGCCAGAACAGAGCCCTGGGGGAGGCCACTTGAGACAAGTCTCCATCTGCTAGACTTGTCACCCAGATGAACCCGGAATCTTCTGTTTTGGAGAAGAAACGATATAGTGTTGGCCACCCATGGAGGCAGGCATCTTGAGATCTTGACTAGGAGACCACGGTGCCAGACCGTGTCATAGGCTGCTGTGAGATACATTTCATCTCTCATTCACTAGAGTTTCTTTTCGATTTGGTGATGGTTACTTTTGTTATGCAAAAGCTTTTCAGGTTGATGTATTTATGTTGGTTTATTTTTGCTTCCCTGCCTTTTGTCATCACTGAAATTTCACCTCTCCAGGCAGACTTTTTCAGAAAAGCAGAGAGAAAGAGAGAGATATCATAGTACTGAAGCTTCCTTCAGTGTAATGGGGGCCCAGTAGGATCTCAGGTGACAGGGGAAGTACCTTTTCCAAATAAATCATTCCGGTGGCCCTGCTTTTGTTTACTTTTAATGACAAAGGAAATACCAGCACATAATCTTGGCATATATGGTACTAGGAATTAAATTTGAGGCCTCACACATGCAAAGCCCTGTGCTCCTGTCTCTCTCTCTCTCTCCCTTTCTGTCTCCCCTTTCCTCTCAATTTCTGGCTGTCTCTATCAAATAAATAAAGATAATAAAGAGGAAAAAAAAAAAGAAGAAGACCAAGGATTAAAAGTTTGTAATGAATGAGGACCTTAGGAGTGTTTCAACTAGTATTTGTCATTTCAATGTCCATAAACACCTGAATTTTTCTAAAACAGTGCTGCCTATGAAGATTTTTTTTTTTTTTTTTTTTTTTTTTTTTTTTTTTACCAGAGCAATGCTCCACTCTGGTTTACTCAGGGGATTAAACCTGGGATTTTGGAGCCTCAGGCAGAAAAGTCTCTTTGCATAATCACTATGCCATCAACCTCATCCTGGAACATTTCTTTTTTCACTAAAGCTCTGGTTTATGGTGGTGTTAGGGATTGAACCTAGGAGCTCAGAGCCTGAGGCATGAAAATCAGTGGGATAAATGCTAAGCAGTCTCCCTGTCCTTAAAAGCTTGTTTTTAAATTCTCCAGCATCACATTACAGGATACTAATATAAAGTTGCCTGTAGTTGGTTAATTAGTTGGCCTAAACGATAGGATTGAGAGGTATTTAATTCATATAAAATCATGCATGTGAGGCAGGAAAGTGATAATATGAAGGTGTAGACTAGTGCTCTTTTACAAACAGATTATACTGGGTATTGAAGTTATCACAGAAGGGTCCTCCATATGAGGAGGCATTCTGGCACGATGTGAGGTTACCCTAAATCTTTACAAAGCAAAATTTTGCGTTTAACTCCCCTTGTAATTCTACATTTAGAATATCAACTGTCACTGTACAGTAACCTGCTTCTATAAACTGGACTCTCAGGTACTAAGGAAAGAAAAACTGAAAACGAGGAGTGTTTGGAAGAAAGAAAAAGAGAGAATGAGAGAAACATGGAAGATGAAAGAGAAACAGGAGGCTATAATTTCTTCCCTTCAGGTATTATCATTGCTAGATACTGAAGACTATGTCAATGTTGTAGGAAGGCAAGTCTGAAGACTATGAATCATCCTTATGTTTGAAAGATACTGTATTGGGTGGGGGGTAGATAGCATAATGGTTATGCAAAGAGACTCTCATGCCTGAGGCTTTGAAGTCCCAGGTTCAACCCCCCCTCCCCCTCTTCCCCCCACATAAACTGCTAAGTGCTCTGGTAGAAAAGTGGGGGAGGGGAGAGAGAGAAAGAGATACAGAGACAGAGACTGTAGCAGTGAAAATGCTTAAAATTTGAGATTAAGAGAATTTTATGCCAATGGAAATTGTACTACATATAGTCCTTGTAAACTTTCTCCTTTAGAACACAGAACTTTTTAAAATTTATTTTTTATTAGTGATTTAATACTGATTTTCAAAATTGTAAGATAACAGGGGTATGATTCTATACAGAGTTCTGTGCCCCCATCTTTTCCACTGGAAACTGCAGTAGATCTCCCAAGGTCACCAATATGGATTGATTCTATATGTATTTTTTTTCAACTGTCCTATCTTAACTTACTTCCTAAGTCATCCGTACACCTATTACTACTTCCGGGTGTCTTTCTCTTTTTCCTCTTTCTCTCTCAAATAAGAGAAATGATGCCTGGCTTCCTCTGGTGTTTTCCAGATTTGTTCCCCTTTCATTGGTAGTATACAAACAATATTTTTGGTGACAAATATTTGAGGTCTTGGTGGAATGGAGGTATAGTGCCCTTCAGTTTACTTCCCCTATCATTTTCCTCTCTGGGAATATGGACCTGCTGGGAAATTGTGCAGATGCAGTCACATCTGCCATATTGTCCCCTCAGGCTATTGCTAGTTCCCTCAGAGAGCCTGTCCCACCATGTTGTGCCCTCAGGGCATTGTCAATTCCCCCAGATAGTTGTAGTGCTTTGGTTACTCCTCCCCCTTTCCATTCCCATGAGAGTTATTATCCTACCCTGGAGTGCTATGGTTACTCCTCCCCCTTCCCATTCCCAAGAGAGCTATTCCCATGAAAGCCCTTCTTCTTCCTCCCCTCCCTCTCTTGCCCGCTTTTCACCTCGGTCCCTGCTCCAATGCTCCAATAAAGGACTGTGTTCCCTTTCTGCTCCAAACCTCCTTTTTCTGCATCCTGCTGCCACCGCAGCAAGCAACATGGACCAACATTTTTTTTTTTTTTTTTGGGGGGGGCGGTTGCACAAGATGGGAGTTTTGGCTTTTATAGTTGCTTCTCTGCAGGACATGGGTACTGGCAGATCAATCCATACCCCCACCTGGACATACTTTTTTTTTTTCCTCATAGCTTACAAGATTAGTAAATCTTTAGTAGACTAGATACTTCATGGTTTCACAGAGATGGATATCTAAGAATATGACTAACAAGAACAACAACAAAAAGACACTGATTCTTAGGTGACATAGCTAAAGTTAAAAAAAAAGTCCACTGTCTACTCCTCCTAGTCTAATCATATCCATCAAAGTAATCCATATAAATTAGTGCTCTTGTTTCTAAGACAGTAAAAAGGTAACATCTTATTTTACTTAGTATTGTGAATAAAGTGTTAGCTAATACCCAGAGAAGATGGTCATTGCTACTGACAATTGATAGAACTACATAATAGAAAAATCATCCACAGGTCAAATGTGGGATTTTCATTCAACTTCAAGAATTCTTGGATCACATTTTGAGAGCCATTACTCATTTGAACTTTATATCAGATCATCTGGATAGTAAATGTTTGGGGTGTAAAGCTGGCAAGTTCATGATTAAAGTCAGAGATAGAAACCAGAGGGGTACAATTTTCCAGAAAACTTTAGAAAAGCCTCAGGTTATAGTGTTCACATTTTACTCACTGGGTTGTCTGGGAATGATCTTTCATCAGAATAGGTTTGTTTTTCATATGAAGTTGCATTTTTTTCATCTATGATATTCAGTATTCCAACCATATAAGCACACTTTTTATCAGAGAAGCTTAATCAATTTTTGGTTTACTTTTTCTGAAGCCTAAAATAGGATTGGGTTTTTGATTACTTTAACTAGTAAATAAATATATAATACAGGAAAATCCACCTCATTTTAATTTATGATTAGCCTCAAAGAGAGCATACTTCAGTCTTTATCTCTAATTTCCCTTCTTGTTCTTTCTTTTCTTTTTTTCTTCCTTCCTTTCTTCTTCCTCTCCTTCTCCTCCTCCTTTTCTTCCCCTTCTCCCCCCTTCCCTCTTCCTTCTATTCCTTCTTCTTTTCCAGAACACTATTGAACTCTGGTTTATGATGCTTTTGGAGACTGAACCTGGGACCTTTGGTGCTTTATTCATTAAAGGCTTTCCAGCATAACCTTTGTGCCATCTTCCCAGACCTCTAGCCTTAATTTTCATCCCCACAGCATGCTTATGTCACATACATGGTTTACACATATATGCCCTCTCCAATTATGGCATAGAGTATAGAAGTTCATCATTCTACTTGACATCAACTAAAATTTGGATATTGAAAACATTAAACAAACAGAAATCGCTAAGGCTTTTACTTCAACCAAACACCCAGTAAGAAAGATGAATTTACTTTGGAAACCAGAGATGATGTGGATTCAAACTCCTATCTGGCAGAGATTTATATCATGATTAAGGTGCAAAATGAAAAAGGGGTGGTCTGGGAGATGGTGAGGTGGATAAAGCATTGAACTCTCAAGCATAAAGTCCTGAGTTCAATCCCTGTCAGCACATGTGCCAGAGTGAAGTCTCTCTCTCTCCTCCATCTTCCTCACTAATAATTGAATACAGTCTTTTAAAAAAAGAAGAAGAAAAATGAAAAAGGGGGGCTAAGCAGTGACTCACTCAGTAGATCACAAGCGTTAACATGTGCAAGGACCAGGCCTCAAGCCTGATCCCCTTTTGTAGGGGGAAAGCTTTAGAAACAATAAAGCAGGATTGTAGATTTTTCTCTTTCTCCCTCTCTCTCTTCCCCTCTACTCTCAATTTCCTTCTGTTCTATCAAATAAAAAATTAAAATATTTTCAATTTAATTTAGAATGATGTAAAAAGAAGAACCAGTATAGCAATGTATATGAATCTTTTCCCTCTGCAGGTGGGGACCAGGGGCTTGAACCTGGGTTCTTGAGCACTGTGATGTGACCACTTAACCAGGTATGCCACTGTCTAGCCCTCTGAGACATTATTTCAAATGCTTATGTGCATTGATTTAATTCATCATCATCTTTTCCAATCATGTTTATGTTCAGCTTCAGCTTCGAAGTATAGCATCTGCTTCTTTCTTTGAAATGCTTCCAAGTTAACTGACATTTTTTATTTATTTATTGGGGGATTAATGGTTTCTAGTTGACAGTAAAATACAATACTTTGTACATGCATAACATTTCCCAGTTTTCCATATAACCATTCAACCCCCACTGGGTCCTCCTCTGCCATCAGATTCCAGGACTTGAACCCTCCCCCCACCCCAGAGTCTTTGACTTTGGTGCAATACAGCATTTTTGTTAGTAGAAATAATGTTTATAGTGGCCAGAAACAATAGCTAGAATATAGGAGTCTTTTGTGATTTGTAAACTGGGTCTCAGAGATGTGTCCCTTGGGTTGTGTTTTAGCTTTTTGAACAAAGCCATAGGTTTGTTTATTTTAGCAAAGCACTGCTCAGCTCCCATTTATGGTGGTGCTGGGGACTGAACCTGGGATTTTGGTGCCTCAGGATGGACAGAGCTATTCAAACTACTAGTTTTGAGGTTCATCATGAGTTTGTCACATCTCTATAGTAATTATTACTATTCTGTATGTGAACTAATGTTAACTTTTTTATTTCTAAAAAATACATAATGCATGCCTAACCTGACTAGGAATTAAATCAGTGTTTATTAATATAAAATAATTGTTTATTTTTCAGGTCAGCTTATGGTACTTAGAAACATGCCTATAATTTTGCTGCACAGAAGTTTTATTTTTAAGAGTACAAAATCTTTTGGCTCCATCGAATATCTAATCAAAACATTATTGTGAAGTGGGTAAGAGCAAAAACTTGCAGAAGCTAGCTTCACTAATTATCTACATGACTTTTGGAAGTTGCTGAACCTTTTCAAGCCAGCTTCCTCATCTGTTAAATGGGGGATAATAATGGATCACATCTACTATTGTTGTGAGGACTGAATTGGTAAATATTTGTTAGGACAGATAAATACACACGTGTTTCCTCCAGCTAACATGGCATTTCACACAGGTAAACAGAAGTTCAAGAAGGAATAAAGTGAGGAGTAACTAATTTGAGGTGCAACCTAGTGGAATGAAGCCTTTGAAAATTCTATGCTGTGAATGGATAGTTTTTCTTTTTTTGGTTCACTCCAGGATCCAAAAATCTTATGGACAAATATTATGAGATATTCCTTATTTGGACATCTTTCTTATTAATACATGAAGAAGTTTTAATACTTAAAAGATAATGAAAAAGAAAGTTAAGAATAACAGTGCTGAAATCATTGCCACTAGCTTTGGCCTTCACTTGGATTTCCAGAAATTAATTTCTTTCTTTCTTTCTTTCTTTCTTTCTTTCTTTCTTTCTTTCTTTCTTTCTTTCTTTCTTTCTCTCTCTCTCTCTCCCTTCCTTCCTTCCTTTCTTTCTTTCTTTTTAATATTTTTTTAAAAAATTATCTTTATGTATTAGATGGAGACAGCCAGAAATCTAGAAGGAAGAGTGTGATAGAGAGGGAGAGAGACAGAGAGATATGTGCAGCACAGCTTCACCACTCGCAAAGCTTTTCCCCTGCAGGTGCGAACTGGTGGGGGAGGGGAGGCTTGAACCTGGGTCCTTGCACATGGCAACATGTGTACTCAACCAGGTGCTCTATGACCCCGCCCCAATTTCCAGAAATTTCTAGTCTCATAATTGATGTATTTATCATCTGACTCTTTTTACTTGTCCATATTTAGTTACTGGCTCATTTGCTCATTCTTTTTGTTCTCCCTGCCTTAGTCCTAACTGAATATTCATTATCTTTTGGGGACTGGGGAGATAGCTCAGCTCATCAAAGCACAAAACTTGCATACTTGTGGTCATAGAGTCCTCAGGTTCTATCCAGCACTGCCGTATCTAGGACTGAGTCGTGCTGTGGTTTCTCTCTCATTCTCTGTGCCCCTTTCCCTGTGTCATCAGGATGCCGGCCAGGCTTCCCTGGACTGAAGACCCCACCAATGTGTCCTGGAGCTCAACTTCCCCAGAGACCCACCCTACTAGGGAAAGAGAGAGGCAGACTGGGAGTATGGACCGACCAGTCAACGCCCGTGTTCAGCGGGGAAGCAGTTACAGAAGCCAGACCTTCCACCTTCTACAACCCACAATGACTCTGGGTCCATACTCCCAGAGGGATAGAGAAAGGGAAAGCTATCAGGGGAGGGGGTGGGATATGGAGAGAGTGGGTGGTGGGAATTGTGTGGAGTTGTACCCCTCCTACCCTATGGTTTTGTTAATTAATCCTTTCTTAAATAAAAATAAAATAAAATAAATTAAATATTTTTTTAAAATTCTTCTTTAATGCCTATTCCTAGTTGGTCTTCCTGATGTTCACCTAAATCCACTTTTTTCTAATATGAAAGTTTTTTTTTTTTTCCAAAAGAAATATAATCTTAGCAATGCCAGATCACTTGTTTACTTATATCCAGCTGTCCTAACAGCATCAGACACATCATGTTGCATTTAGAATGAATGACAAGCCTTTGCCCTGCTAGTTCTCAATGGTAGTAATCCTAGTTAATTCTTCTTCTTTTTTTTTTTTTGTTCCAGGGTTGTGGCTGGGGTTTAGTGGTACCTGAACTATGTTTCCACTCCTCCTGGCAGCCATTTCATCCCCATTGGATAGGACACAGAGAAATGGAGAGAGGAGGGGGAAGACAGAGAGGGAGAGAGAAAGACAAATACCTGCAGACCTGTTTCACCACTTGTGGGGTGACTCCCCTGCAGGTGGGGAGACAGGGGCTCTAACCAGGATCCTTGAGTGGATCCTTGCACTTTGTACAATGTGCACTTATCCCGGTGCACCACTGACCGGCCCCCTCCTAGTTGATTCTTCACTAGCACCTCGAAGTCAAATTAAAACAGAATGGTTTCTATGTACAACATACCAGCTTAAAGATATTGGCCTACGCTTGTTGCTTGAAGTCATAGGTTAGAAGAGAGAGCAGTGTACCTTTGGATCTGAACTGGTGACCTAGACATGAGTTCCAGCACCTGTCTAATGCCCTGGAGCTAGTCTAGTTTTTAGAGTGATTACTCACTGCTCATTTGAAAGCAGGCATTGGAAAGGAGAAAAAAGACAGACGATACCCTGAGCATCAATTCAGTCTAGTACCTGACCAACCATGCTCATTGAGAAGACTTGCTTTCTCACCTTTAAGCTTTAACAGAATGTCTTCTTCAGAAGAAACATTGTTTTTAAACAAGTCCACATTCAACTGAAAGAATTTTAGATAAAAGAAGGGAGAAGGATAAACTGGTGATTATTCCTTGTTCTTGTTTCTTGTTGTGGCCTTTTTTCTCATTGCAGTTCAGATAAAGTAGCATTAAAACAGAATGTGGAATGAGAGTGGAAAAGTCTGAATTAGGCTACGAAGTCAAGGTTTGGGTCCAAGATCTACACTTGGAAAAGCTATTTATCTATCTAGATTTTAATATACACATGAGAAGATAATATTTACCTTACAGAAATATTGTAAAGTTTAAATTTTAAGTGAGACTTTCATGAGTTGCTACCATAAGATTAGATATTATTACTGTATTTTTTGGTTAACAGTTAGTCTGATAATGTGGATCTGAACAATTAAAGACCCCAAATTTTATCTTTTACTAAACTAGACTGATGATTTCCTTGACACTTTCCTATTTTTTTCCCCATAGAAATAAAAAGCCTTCTTGTCTTCTGGGACATACTACATGCATCTAACGTGCTGAAACATTGAAATATAAGATATGTGAAATCAGCTTGTGCCTAAGGCACTCTGGGTTTACTTACTAGTTAGTGCCAGTCAAGTCTCTAGCCTTTGACTTTCTTTTCTGTGATATGGGGTGAGGGACTTTCACTTTGCAGAGTTGTGGACAGGACTAAGTGGTATTATATGAAAGTGACTAACAGCGAAGTCATGTTAATTTTACACAAATTTTCTATAGTTAAGTCTACAATAAACATACTGTAAGGCATCTTTTCTTATACCTTCATCTTTCATATTACTCTCTACCAATGGGTTTGCCCCTTGTTCACAGTTATTATAGTTGCTGAAGCATTATGCTCGATGGATGATAGATGCTGACAAGACTATTTCTTGAAAAATACATAATTTGGATTTAAACATTACTAAATAGTATAGTGGATTCAAAAGATATATCCTAATTGGACAGTCTTTAGAAACCAGAGTTATCTGGGGGAATGAACACTTTTTTTTTTTTTTCTTTCTCCAGAGAACTGCTCAGCTTTGATTTACAGTGCTGCCCAGGGGTTGAACCTAGGACTTTGGAGCCTCAAGTATAAAGGTCTCTCGCATAACCATTATGCTATCTCCTTGACTCCTGTTCACATTTATGGTTGCTGCCTTTGGGAAGCTTATGCCATAGTAAGAGTCATTTATTTAACCAATATACACATCTAACCAAATGCTGTGTTTGTAAGGTAATTGAGATGTGAAATTGACAACAACAACAAAAAAAAAGACAAGTTTTTTGAAGTCAAAAGAGAAGAGTGATGAGGAAGTGGGTGGAGAAGAGTCAAAATCTCTTGACTATATTCTGTGTCAGGAGTATTACCTTAGGCAATTTACACTCATAATTTTCATTAATCCTCAGAGCAACCATGAAAGAAAGATTGTAAAATGCTGACTAAATGGTTGGAAATAGTGGAGCTGGGCAGTGGTGCACCTGGTTGAGCACGCATGTTATCATGTATGAGGATTCATGTTCAAGTCCCTCGGCTTCACATGCGGGAAAGGTGAAAATTTCACGAGTGGTGAAGCAGTGCTGCAAGTTTCTCTCTCCCTCTCCCTCTCCCTCTCTCTCTCCCTGCTCCCCTCTTAGTTTCTCTTTCTCTCTCCCACTCTGTTTCCCTTCCTTTCTCATTTTTTTTCTGTTTTATCAAAATTTAACAATTACAATAAAAGTAATTGAAAATAGTTGTTAATCTCAGAAAAGTGAAATATCTTTGTCTAAGATCACACATAGAATGAATATTAGAGATGAGATTCCAGTCATTAAGGGAAAGTGGAATTCGTTTTGAAATAATAGCTACTTTTAATTTTTGTTGTTGCTCCAGAAGACACACAGAAGGTGAAAAGAAGAGAGTGACAGAGTTTCCAGAGGTTTACGCCTAGATCCTTGCACACAGTAAGATATGTGCTGAGCAGGGTGAACTATCTCCAAGCCCTTATAGTTGGTTTTTTTTTTTTTTTTTTTTTAGTATCTCACTGTCTTGGAAATCTTCTTATTTTATTTCCTGATTTTTTTTCCCCCTGGTAGACCCAACAATGAGTTCAGTTCTATAGTGTGAAAACCTCTGATCAGAGATCTTGCCATTTTTTCTGTGCACATAGCCAAGGGCTGATTTTCCTTTTAATGTGTGTATTTATGGCAAGGAGAAGTTACAGCGGTGGGAATTGTGTGGAGTTGTACCCCTCCTACCCTATGGTTTTGTTAATTAATCCTTTCTTTAATAAAAAATAAAAAAATAATAAAAAATAAAGAAGTTACAGCTATCTCAGATGTGCTAGTGTTTAATCATCAAATGAAAGGCAACCCATAAGGAACTAATATAATTGTAAAACTGCTTCACTGAATACAGCAAGCTGAAGACATGGAATTCGATTATTTTTCCTTTCACTTAATGTCTAGTAGTAGTTACTGCTCCTTATGTTAAACCCAATTCTACTCTCCCTTCGTGGTTGACATCTCATCTCTAACACTCACTGGATGTTCAGTTTTACGTTAAGATTGTTCGACTTCCCTGAAGTTAATAACTATTGTCAACCAGAAAGTCAGCATTTTACAATTTTTTCTTTTTTTTAATATTTATTTATTTTCCCTTTTGTTACCCTTGTTTTATTGTTGTTATTGATGTCGTCGTTGTTGGATAGGACAGAGAGAAATGAAGAGGAGGGGAAGACAGAGAGGGGGAGAGAAAGACAGACACCTGCAGACCTGCTTCACTGCTTGTGAAGCGACTCCCCTGTAGGTGGGGAAATGGATGCTCGAACCCTGGTCCTTGCGTTTTGCTCCATGTGCGCTTAACCTGCTGTGCTACTGCCCCACTCCCGAGCATTTTACAATTTAAACAATATTTTTTGAAAATGTTTATGTGACTATTAAGCATTTAACAAAATCACTGACCTATCGTAGGCTTTAATATATGTGAGAAACCATAAAAATAATAAGTACTGGTCTTATTAAGTACAATACTCATGCTTCTCCATGACTAGGGTGAACTTTTTGATACTGTCTGCCTATTACCTTTAGTTTGTGGCTTCTTGTTTTAATCCTAGGAATACTCACCCTGAGCTCTGACGGTGTCCTTCAAAAAGGCATCTGATGCACTGAAGAAACTGAAGATCAACTCACATCTTGGAGGAGGCAGCCAGGACTTACGAGTGCAGACACACTGATCAGCAAGGTATCTGAAGCAGAGATGCTGATTCCTCCTCTCAAGCTCGATGGATGGTTGCTGGTGCTGGCACTGGCGCTGCCTTGGAGCATTGAGAGATGTCATGCCGCCAATTCATAGCAAAGTCTTTATTGTTGAAACTCCTGCATAATGACATCTTTATTCATGTGAAAATGCAGGATGAATTTCAACTGTATGATACTGTTTATGTTCATCAAAAACATTATTTGTCTTTACAAAGTCTGATTTCAATGAACCGGCTATGTAATGGATATTAAATAAACATGGAATGTTACATGTTCATAATATTTGGTTTCTTGTTGAGATTTTGATGAACTACACTTTCAAGCGCTGTCAGTCCATCCTTATTTACAAATGCTTGCCTGGAGCACAGTGATGTAGTGACTTGCGTTTTATTTTAAGATAAGTCAACATTTCTGTTCTATGTTTAATGTAATACTGACTCAAAAAAATGTTATTTTAGGCCACATTTACATTTCTGTCTGTACTAGCAGGCATTACACTATTTTAACATAATGTGGTGAGCTATATAAACCAACAGCATTCTAATTCTGTTTTTAATGTATCTTTTCCAGGATAAATAATTTATAATGCACTAATAAAACTAAGGAGTTCATATTAAAAGACCTACTGAAATTGATCTATGGAAATTGACTATCTTAAAAGTAATTTAGTAAAATTATTTTGTATAAAATTGACTTTCTTATGTGAATTCTTGACAACAAATATAAAACAAAAAGAAGTTGAAAACTCCCTCTCTATCCTTCTACCAACCAAAGAGAACAAATTGAATACTTTTTAACTTTTATGATTTGAGGGGTTCCTTAGAAAAAGAAACCGGATAGATAGACAATGTTTTAGCTGCACGCACCAGGTTTTGACTACTTATTTAAAATACAAACATTTGTGAACGTACATCTAGTCCTTTGACATCTTTATTTTTTGTATTGTCTTCATTTACTTATTTATTTATTTATTGGATAGAGACAGCCAGAAGTCGAGAGGGAAGGGGTGATAGAGAGGGAGAGAAACAGAGAGGACACCTGCAGCTCTGCTTCACCACTCGTGAAGCTTTCTCCCTGCAGGTGGGGACTGGAGGCTCAGACCCAGGTCCTTATATACTGTAATATGTGCACTCAACCAGGTGCACCACCACCACCTGCCCCCTTTCACATCTTTAAAATGATATAGTTTTATTGTGGTTTGATATGTAAAATTGTTTT